>NC_057862.1:82620084-82924970 GCF_019393635.1 Dromiciops gliroides
AGTCGAGAGAGAGAGAGAGAGAGAGAGAGAGAGAGAGAGAGAGAGAGAGAGAGAGAGAGAGAGAGCAAGCACTTTCAAGCACCCTCTATCTCCCTTCCTGGTTTGGATCAAGTTGAAAAAGTACCAGCAAAATTTCCCTCCTTTGCTGAGCTGTACCATGTGCTTTTTTGTACTTCTTAGAAGTACAAAATCCTAGGTTTTAGAGCTGTTTAGGGATCTTAGTGATCATCTCATCTAGTCCTTAATTTAATTTAATTTCTTTATTTTTTCTTCCTTCCTTCCTTCCTTCCTTCCTTCCTTCCTTCCTTCCTTCCTTCCTTCCTTCCTTCCTTCCTTCCTTCCTTCCTTCCTTCCTTCCTTCCTTCCTTCCTTCCTTCCTTTCTTTCCTTCTTTCTTTCCTTCCTTCCTTCCTTCTTTCTTTCTTTCTTTCTTTCTTTCTTTCTTTCTTTCTTTCTTTCTTTCTTTCTTTCTTTCTTTCTTTCTTTCTTTCTTTCTTTCCTTCCTTCCTTCCTTCCTTCCTTCCTTCCTTCCTTCCTTCCTTCCTTCCTTCCTTCCTTCCTTCCTTCCTTCCTTCCTTCCTTCTTTCTTTCTTTCTTTCTTTCTTTCTTTCTTTCTTTCTTTCTTTCTTTCTTTCTTTCTTTCCTTCTTTCTTCATTCATTTCTTCATTAATGTTTGGTAGAATTGTCATTTTTGTTCTTTTGGCTCAGCCTACCCATGAGCAATTAATTTCTCCAACTGTTTAGATCTGTCTTTATTCGCATTAAAAATGTTTTGTAATTGTATTCATATAGTTTGGATTTATCTAGGCAGGTAGATACCCAAGTATTTTATACTGTCTGTAGTTATTTTATTTTTAAAAATTATTTTTACTTATGTCATTAAATATTTCCCAGTACCATGTAAAAGAATTTTGAACAATCTTTTAAAAATTTTTTCAGTTCCAAAATTCTCTTTCCTCCTACCTCTCCCCTTTCCTTAAGAAGGTAAGAGCTTTGATTTTGATTATACATGTGAAGTCATGCAAAACATATTAGCCATGTTGCAAAAGAAAACACAGACAAAATAAGACAATAAAATAAAGTAAGTTTAAAAAGTATGCTTCATTCTGTATTCAGAGTGCATCAATTCTTTCTTTGGAGGTAGATAGCATTTACATCATGGATCCTTTGGAACTGTCTTGGATTATTGTCTTTTACAGTTGATCATTGTTATAAAATTGCTGTTCCTATGTACAATGTTCTCCTGGTTTTGTTCACTTTACTTTGTATCAGTTCTTATAAGTTTTCCCAGATTCTTCTGAAACCATTCTGTTCATCATTTCTTATAGCACAATAGTTTTCCATCAAAATCATGCACCACAACTTACTTATTCCGCCATTCCTCAACTGATTGGCATCCCCTCGATTTCCAATTTTTTTACCTTCACAAAAATAGCTGTTATAAAGTTTTGTACAAATAAGCCCTTTTACCTTTGATCTTTTGTGATATGGACCAATTAATGTTATTGCTGGGTCAAAGTGTATGAAGAGCTTTATACCTTTGGGCATAGTTATAAATTTTTCTCCAGAATGATTGAACTAGTTTATAACTCCACCAATAGTACATGAGCATCCCAATTTTTCCACAACCCTCCAGCATGTGTCATTTTCCTTTTCTGTCATGTTAACCAGTCTGATAGGTATGAGATGGTTTCTCAGAGTTGTTTTAATTTGTTTTTCTCTAATTGGTAGTAATTACCCCTTCATTTTACAGATAAGGAAACAGAGACTCAGAGAGGGAAAGTAATTCCCCCTGGTCATATGACTAGTATGGAGGAGAAGGGATTGTGGTCCGTTATGAAGTATACTGGGTTTGGGGTTAGAGGATCTGAGTTCAATTCCTGATTCTGAAATTTATTGCTTATGAGATCTTGGGTAAAGTAACTTAAACTCTCTAATCCTCATGTTCTAATTCATAAAATGAAGGGGATGGACCAGGCAATATTTAAGGTCCTTGCCAGCTCAATTCTAGTTTCAGAATGAAGCTCAAAGCCGACCCCCAATTGAGCTGGTAAGGATAGTAATACTTAATGAAGTTTTAAATGTGTGAACAGGATGGCTTCTAACCTGTGATGTCTTTGTGAGGAGTCATGAAGAAAGCAGCATGATTAGCTGCCCAAGCCCCTCTCTAAGGGCTTAAAATAACAGAGGAATTCCAGTGAAGTTATGAGTTACCTCTTTGTCATGTGTGTCTCTTACATGTATACCTCACCACCATTATACTCTAACTTTTAAGTTCATTCTTCCCATAGACCTGAGTGTACTTGATAAAGTCTGTGACCAAGGATTTGGGGTGTGTGTGCGATTTTTTAAACTATTGTCCTTGCTACACACTCTCTCTTTTTTTTAGTGAGGCAATTGGGGTTAAGTGACTTGCCCAGGGTCACACAGCTAGTAAGTGTTAAGTGTCTGAGGCTGGCTTTGAACTCAGGTCCTCCTGACTCCAGGACTGGTGCTCTATTCACTGCACCACCTAGCTGCCCCTTGCTATACTCTCTTAAACAAATATTTTTTAAAAGCTAATTAAGAGGGCAGCTAGGTGGCGCAGTGGATAGGGCACTGACCCTGGATTCAGGAGGACCCGAGTTCAAATATGGTCTCAGACACCTGACACTTACTAGCTGTGTGACTCTGGGCAAGTCACTTAACCCTCATTGCCCCACCAAAAAAAAAAAAAAAAGCTAATTGAGGCTACTGGATAATTTGTTAGTAGGAAACACACCAGTGGCAGTTGACAAATGATAGTACTAGAAACTGCATCCCTTTAGGGTTACCACTAAAATCCTGAAAGAAGTAGTCGTCAGTTACTCTATGAGATCTCAGGCCTGATGATGTGAATGGGGAAGGGATGGATAACCAGAGTGAGAACTACATTATGATAAATAGAAAAGTTGGGACTCAGACATGGATCTTCTGATTCTCAACACAATATTCTTTCTGCTCCACCAAGATAGAATTGTAAAAAGAAGACCGGATTTGGGGTCAGAAAACCCTGACATAAATCTCACCTGGGTCACTTACTTGTGTGACCTCTGGCAACTCATTCAACCTGAGTCTTTTTCCTCATTTGTAAAATCATAGGTTTGGGGGGCAGCTAGGTGGTACAGTGGATAGAGCACTGGCCCTGGATTCAGGAGTACCTGAGTTCAAATCCAGCCTCAGACACTTGACACTTACTAGCTGTGTGATCCTGGGCAAGTCACTTAACCCCAATTGCCTCACCAAAAAAAAAAAAAAAAATCATAGGTTTGGACTAGATGACCTGTAAAGCCTCTTCTAGAGCAGGTAGATGGTGTGGTGGATAGAGCACTGGGTTTGGAGGCAGGAAGACCTGAGTTCAAATCCAGCTTCAGACACTTACTAGCTGTGTGGTTTAACCCTGTTTGTCTTAGTTTTCACATGTGTAAAATGAGTTGGAGAAGGAAATGGCAAACCATTCCAGTATCTATGCCAAGAAAACCCCAAAAAGGGTCATGAAGAGTCAGGCGTGACTGAACAACTATAACAATAACAAAGCCTCTTCCAGTTTAAAATCCAATAACCTATGATTAGGCATTTTTGATAGTAATGGAATCGGCTCAACCATGCTTGTTGGGCATTAACACACATTAAAAGCAAAAAAAAAATGCTCTAAGTTTTAAAATGATAACTTTGGTCTCACTTGAGCTGACTTTCTGCTTTATTTCATCTGGTTTCCCCTCCCTTGTGTGGAAGGAACATTGTTCTTGGCTCATGGCAAACATTTGCAGAATTGAACCAGCAATACAAGTTATACAGTCCCCACTCAGGGACATTTGTTAGTTCAAGCCCAATGTCATTTCATCTTTTGCTCCTTGGCTCCTGGGTGGTTGTTATTGAAAGAGGCTAAAGCTGGTTGGCAGCCCGGACTGTATTTAGATTGGCTTCTGCAAATGGCTGGGCCTAGAATATTTCCTTTTTATCTGTTTTTGCCATCAGGTCAATTATGCTAGGGGAATGGGTTATGAGTCATTCTGCCTCCTCACAGGGCAAGTAAGTGAAAGCCATAATTTTTCAGCATTTAAAACAACCTTTCTTTCTCAAGCAATGGCAATGGTTGATGAAAGGCTATGTGTATTAAAGAAAGAACACTGCATGAGGAATTAGCAGATATAGGATCTCATTCTGGCTTAGCCATTAGTTAGCTTTACGTAGAGTTTGACAAAGTCACTTCTAGTGTCTAAGCTTCAGTTTCCACTTCTGTAAGATGAGGATACTGGATTGTTACCTCTAAATTTCCTTCCAACTCAGTTTCTATATCTCTGAAGGGTGATGGTATATGCATCGGAGAACAAGGAAACTAGAATACTAACTTACTAATTCTTTAGTAACACAGGGCTAGGGCTGGATATTATACTTGTATTTGAACTGCTTCAATAAGGGAGTTCATATGCCAAGACACTGGGTGGGGCCAGAGGCAGCAGTGGACAGATCACCTTGATGTTTTGAGCTAGCTCTAAGGCAACTTAGAGGTTTCCTGGCCCAGTCATCTCATTTGACATAAGAAGAAACCGAGGCATACAGAGATAATAACTTGTCTATTGTCACCCAGATGATACGGAGCAGAGCTGAGATTGGATATCTAATTCAATTAACTTTTCCCTATATCAGATTAACCCCTGGGAGAATCGAGTTTGAAACCTGGTTTTCACACTAAAGTCACTGAATTTCCTTGACCCTTAGTTTCCTTGCAGGACCAACGACTGATGTTTCCTAAAAAAACAGCCTTGAGTTGGTATCATCAACATTCTTGCTGTGGAAAAAGTACAGAATTTGGAGTTGGAGGACCTGGCTTCGAATCTTGACTCCGTTGATTGTGTTACCTTGAGCAATTCATTTTTTCTGTGCCTCATTTTCCTCATTTGAAAAATGAGAGGGGGTTTTTGTTTTTATTTTTAGCAAGCAATTATTAGGTGGCTACTATGTGTGTTATGTGCTTTTCAAATACTATCTCATTTGATCCTCATAGTAATAGCACCAAAGTGAGAGGTAGATGTTATTTATTATCCACATTTTACAAATGAGAAAACTTAGGCATAGAGTGGTTAAGTGACTTACTCAGGGTCACACAGTAAGTGTCTGAAGTTGGATTTTAATTCAGGTCTTCTGAACTTCAAGTCCAGGGCTCTATTCACTCCTCCTCCTGGCTACCTTGAGATTCTTTTCAGCTCTAAATGTATGACCCCATGATTCCTTATTCCAGGAAGAATTCAAGCAAAAGCTTAAATCTGTGACCAGATTTATGACTACATATCATAGATATTATAGAAGAGCTTTCTGTATATTGGTGAGGGAGTTTGAATTAGACAACCCCCAAAGTCCTTTGCAACTCTAATAGTCTATGATTATTTCAGCCTACCCTAAGGGGAGCTAAGGCATAACCCCAAAGGGTGCTTAGTCAACCAACTGGAGGTCAGGAACATGGAACATGCCCCATACTTCCCAGAATATCCAGTCATTGGGTTTATCTCAAACACAACCACAACACTCCCTTCCATCATTATTGACCAGTGCTCCTCAACTCTGCTTGCTCCCTCACTTGGGCAAGCACCCATCCTCTCCCCCTTCTGCTCCAGTGGTTCCCTCAAGTCAGTTGTAATTTACCTTGCCCCAAGGATGTGCACCAGCAACTATACTGGTGCCATTGGAAAAATGATCCCTTTCTCTCATGCACTCAGATCCTGCCATCTCCACCCCCTCCCCATATCTGTAGCAGCCACTCCTAGGGTGGTTCTCTTCCCCTTGATTGGGCAGAGATAGCAGCTGGTGAGTAAGATTTCTCACCCCTCCCCTAATATATACCTTTTCATGTTCACTGGGACAGAGTGAGTAGCAAAGGATAAGGGGGCACTGACGTGTAAAATGTGCATCTCAGATTTCAGTCCATCATCATTTACCACAAGCCATTCATTTTCCATTGCTGAGATGATCACCATCTTTTTAGCTACCCAGGGTTTACAACATCAGTGTCATTTCTCCTCTCACTTATTCGCTATATCCAACTCATTGCCAAACCGCATTGCTTCTTCTTAAAAACTTTTGATATAGTTTGTTTTTATAACACCTGGATTTCCTCCTTTATCTCTTTCCCGCTCCTAGAGGTCAATATCATATATCCAAAAAAAATTTTTTTGAAAGAAAAAGAGGAAGAGAAAAAAGATAATAAATTATCAATAAATTAAAAACAATCTAATAATATATGCCATATATTGTGTATCATGTATCCCCATGCATGGATCTCCTACCTCTGAAGATAGGAGAGTAGGGGAGGTGTCTTCTCACATTTCTTCTTTCGGACCATTCTTGTTTTTTGTAATTTTGAAAAAAAATTGTTTTAAATTGCTTTGTGTTTGTGCTTTCTAATTTACATTATTGAAATCACATGTAGTTCACTTTATTCTGCTTACTTCACTTTGCAACAATTCTGGTCTTTCCATGCTTCTCTTTATTCAACACAGTTATCATTTCTTATTGCATAGCAATTAATATTCCATGACATTCATATACCATGATTTGTTTAGCTCCTACCCAATTGATAGACATTTACTCTGGAAATCTTTCCCTCCACATTTTTCCATCTACCCCCTTCTCTCTACTCACAGAATCATCCCCCTAATTCAGCCACTCATCACCTCTGGCCTGGACTATTACAGTAGCTTCTTAAACCTTTTTTTTTTGGGGGGGGCAATTGGGGTTAAGTGACTTGCCCATGGTCACACAGCTAGTAAGTGTCAAGGGTCTGAGACTGGATTTGAACTCAGGTCTTCCTGAATCCAGGACTGGTGTTTTATCCACTGCACCACCTAGCTGCCCCTACAGTAGCTTCCTAATGAGGCAGGTATCTTCACCTCAAATTTCTCTCCACTCCAATCTATCCTCTATACAGTTGCCAAGTTGCCAGTTTTCCTAAAGTTCAGGTCTGATCAGGTCACTCCTCAAACTTAATACATTCTAGTGAATCCTGACTCTAAAATTTAAAAATAATTCATGGGTATTCAATTATTTTTAGTTTCTATTTTTGTGTAAACTTTATAATGCACATATTAATACAGCAGTTTGTGATGTAACTTATAGAATTGTATATATACATGTACATGTGTATGTATGTGTATATGTACACATAGAGAGACAGAGAGGGAGCAGAGAGGGAAGAGAGAGAGAGAGAGAGAGGGAGAGAGAGAGAGAGAGAGAGAGAGAGAGAGAGAGAGAGAGAGAGAGAGAGAGACTGATTCATTGATTGACCAAGTGGAGAACATTCTTCTCATCTGCCTTCTACCAGCAGAGCTACTCCCAAACTCAAACACAGTTATTTTACCTGGACTTATTCCTCAATGGTTAGTAAACTTTTATACTTCCTTATGCTTTCCATCCCTATGATATTGCATCCCTCACTATTAAAGTGAAATCTCCCTTCTCTATCCCTTGATTCTGATTCATTCCATCAACCACTTATCACTTATTCCCTTATGACCAACTCCAGATCTGCCCACTTCTTCCACTGTAGTCTCTGGAACTCCCACTCTAGAATTTAAAAAAATCTACCTTCACTTTAGAACTCTTCTTATTCTTTCCATCTTCTGAACCTCACTGATACCTGGATCTTTTTAAATGATATTGTGCCCCAGGGTTTCCTTTCACTATTGCTAGCACGTTTTTCCTCCTACCCTTCAACTCACTGCTCTGGTTGGAGGAGTTAGAGTACTCCTTGCTCCCTTTGTTGTTCCAGGCTCTCCCTTCACCTCTATCTCTGAGAAACCTCTTCTCTCAGCTTCACAATCCAAATTTATCACCCAATCCAGATTCCAGTGACTGGCCACCTCCCCCTGCCCCAAACTCCAGGATACCTCCCAGATATCTCAGTGAGTTCAATTCAGCCTTGTTCACAATATCCCTCCTAATACCAACTCCTGCTCAATTCCTACAGGACTTCAACATACATGTTGTTCATTCAGATACTCTAGCCTCTCAGTGCTTTATTCTGCTCATCCCCTATCCCCTACTCCTCCACTCCACCTCAATTAGGGTATGACTCTTGATATTTCCATCATTTTAGGATGTTTTGCCTACATTGTGCCTAAATCTGTTCCTTTTCAACTTCTTTGCAACTTTTCCTAGTTCTACCCTTTGTTGTCAAGTAGAACAAATTTAACTTCTACATGAAAGCCCTTCAAATGCCTAAAGATAGCACTGATATCGCACTCTCAAATCCCCAGAAATCTTTTCTAGGTGAGACTTCCCCAGTTTCTTCTTCTGATCCTCAATTGGCATGCTCTCTAGTTTTCTCATTATCTTGATTGCCTTTCTCTGGACACGCCCTATCTTATCAAGGTCCTTTTTAAAATGTGGTTTGCAGGAACAGCTAGGTGGGGCAGTGGATAGAGTACTGGCCCTGGATTCAGGAGGACCTGAGTTCAAATTTGACCCCAGATACTTGACACTTAACTATCTGTGTGACCCTGGGCAAGTCACTTAACCCTCACTGCCCCACAAAAAACAAACAAAAATACTATGGTAAGTCTATGATGCTTTCTAGATCAGAATTTTTGACAGTGTACCTCAATAGTTAAAAAAGCAATCATTAAGCAAAGTATAATTCAACACAATATAATTATATATATATGTATATATATATATACATATATACTTATATGCTTATTTGTTATTGAGTCATTTCAGTCATGTCTGACTCTTTGGGACCCCATTTGAGGTTTTCTTGGTAAAGCTACTGCAGTGATTTGTCCTTTTTTCATTTTATAGATGAGGAACTGAGGAAAACAGGGTTAAATGACATAGCTAGTAGGTGTCTGAAATAAAATTTGAACTCATGAAGATGAGTATACCTGATTCCAACCTCTATCCATTGTGCCACCTAGCTGCCCCTTATAAGTTTATACACATATACTATCTTTTTTTTGGTGGGGCAATGAGTGCTAAGTGACTTGCCCAGGGTCACACAGCTAGTAAGTGTCAAGTGTCTGAGGTCAGATTTAAACTCAGGTCCTCCTGAATCCAGGGCCAGTGCTCTATCCACTGCTCCACCTAACTGCCCCTCACATATACTATCTTACTATTATATATAAAAAATCATAGTAAATAAGAGCATAAACAAAATATAATAAACACAAAACTTGTAAGAAAATAAAAGTTTAAAAAAGGGAGAGAAAAATGAAATAATATTTGAGCCCAGAGTCAATAGGGAGCCCCAGGTGTTTATTGAGTAGGGAAGCAATATGGTCAGACCTTCACTCTAGGGAAATCACTTTGGTAGCTTTGTAGAGGATGGCTTGGTGAGGGGAGATAATTGAAGGAAGGAAACCAATTAGGAAGCTGTAGAAGTAGGTAAGGTTAGAGATGATGAGGACCTGAACTAAGTTGGTGGAAAGAAGGGAACAGAAGCAGGAGATGTTGAGGAGGTAGAAATAAGTTTTAACAACTAATGGGCTAAGTGGGGGTAAGTAGGAGTGAGGAATAGAAGATTAATCAACAAATCAAAAAGCAATTATTAAGTTCCTACTGTGTACCAGGTAGTCTGGTAGGTGCTGGGAATACAAAGAAAAAATATGAAGTAATCTCTGCTTTTAAGGTATGTATGTTGACACTAAAGTTCCAAACTTGGGTAACTAGATGAATGATGATGTTCTTCAGTCATTTTCAGTCATTTCCAACTCATTGGGAACCCATTTGAGGTTTTCTTGGCAGATACTGGAGTGGTTTGCTGTTTCCTCCTCCAGCTCATTTTACATATGAGGAAATTGAGGCAAATAGGGTTAAGTGACTTGTCTGGGGTCACACAGCTAGTAAGTGCCTAAGGCCAGATTTGAGCTCAGGAAAATGAGCCTTCCTGACCCCAGGCCAGGCACTCTATCTGTTGTGCCACCTGGCTGCCCCTGGAGAGATGATAGTGTCATCATAGTAGCAGGTGACTTTGGAAGAGAAGTAGGTTGGGGAAAGATAATATAGTGAAATCTGTGGAGCAGATCCACTTCATTCATGCTTGTTCATCCTGTACAATTCACTCTGTTGAAAATGAAAAGGGATATGAAGGCTCCTATTCTTCAGCCACTGTCCTAGGGACAACTAAGTGCCAACTAAGGAAGGCAGAGCCGGCTGTGGGTCACCCTCATTGCCCTGCAAAAAAAATACTATACAATTTATCAGTAAAATTTTATTTTTTTAGGGAGGGGGTTGTTTTTGTTTTGGGTGAGGAAATTGGGGTTAAGTAACTTGCCCAGGGTCACATAGCTAGTAAGTGTCAAGTGTCTGAGTCTGGATTTGAACTCAGGTCCTCCTGACCAGGGCCAGTGCTCTATCCATTGTTCCACCTACCTGACCCAAAATTTTATTTAAAAAAACAATTGATATTCCTAAAAATGAAATGAGTGGAGAGATATTAAAGGAAAATTAGAAAAAAGAAATGGATCTGAAAGAAGAAAAGGAAGAAAATTAGGATAAAGAAGAAAAAATAAAATAATTGAGGGAAAGAATAGAAAAATAAAATGTAAGGAAAGAAAAGAGGCTGGAGAAAGTAAAAGGAGAAAGGTAGAAAGAGAGAAGAAAAAAATGAAAAAAAATCTAGATGTCTCATCCCCTCTGGTCTCACTCTTCCAACCCTCATTTGCACTGGCTGGTTGGGTTCTTATAAGACTGCTGAGGAAATTCCTTCAGGGCTCAGAGGATAACCCCAAAGGTTAGCAGAGTTTTAGTACTATTGCTCACAAGCCCCAAACGACTATGCTCTTCATTATCAATCAACCAGTAGGAGTTTTTAGAAAAGGGATTTATTGACAAGGTATAGTAAGAACAGTATTTCTAGAAACAATCCCTTTTTCTTCCTTCCACCTACCCATCCCCATATAAGATATAGGTACTTACCTACTCAAAGTCCCTGTGGAGAGTGGGTTTGAATTTACAGGATGATGGTAATAAAATCCCTGTGTAGAGAACAAGTAAGCCAAGGGATCTCTCCTGACTCCTAGCCCCATAAGTCCCTTTTGCCCTTTGTGAAATCTTCATGAGGTTTCAGAATTTGGTGCTTTCTAGAGTGCATAGCCAGCATTTCTCTCTGCAGTGAGTAATCATGATCCTTGGAGGGGACTGTCTTTACATTTCAAGATGAATTTGCTTTCTAGACCAACATCCACTACGACAGTGGGGGACACTGATATTGACTTCAGTTACTGGAAGCCCTCTACTGGTTCTCATGGATCTCTCAATCACCTGGGCTCCCCTAACTGCCAGCTGGCATCTCACACCAACAGGAAAGGAAAGAAGAAAAAAAAATGCTGGTAGAGAGATAGATAAGTGTTTTAGTATATTACTCAGGTCTGGCTTAGCCATTCATGAGTCATTCCAGCTCCTCCATGAACAAGAAGACTTCATCACTACAAGCCCTCCCCTTAGTTACTTGTGGCCAGAAGCACTCTCACTAAGACTCCAGGTATTAATTGGAACGAGGCAAGGAACATGATCTGATCATGCTCTGTATAATCCACCATGAAGAGCAAATCTGAGATGTTCTCAACAGTGGACCTCATCGGTCAGTCCTCCTGTTATATGGAAAACAAAAGAAAATAGAGGAGGAAAGTGGAAGGAAAAGGAAGGAGAGAAGAAAAGGAGAGAGTAGAGTCAAAGACACCATTTATTATCTTGGTCCTTTTCTTCTTTGTTTCTTTTAATCCTTCATTCTCCATTCTCTCTTTTTTTTCTTTTCTTTTCTTTTCTTTTTTTTTTTTTTGGTGAGGCAATTGGGGTTAAGTGACTTGCCCAGGGTCACACAGCTAGTAATTGTTAAGTGTCCGAGGCCAGATTTGAACTTAGGTCCTCCTGAATCCAGGGCCGGTGCTCTATCCACTATGCCACCTAGATGCCCCTTCAGTCTCTTTTTATGCCCTTTTTTCTTGCCCTGTCTCCTTCCCTTCTCTTCCTGTAATTAGTCTATGTTGATGTTTTTGGATCCATTTTTGGTCCAGAGTCTGCTCATAGAATAGAGAGTCCTCTTGAGCAACAATCCCTGAATCCTCTCATTAGTCCAGAGTATAACCAACTGGGCTAATCAGTTACAAAATGGAGAATGTGGAATTGATTCCACTACAGCTTACCAGCTACCATGCTATCACATGAGATAATCTTAGAGGTGGGGAATGATAAGATAGGAGATAATTAAAAAGAAGATTGTTTTTGAGAAAAATAGATAGAGAATAATAAATAAGTCATTGAAATGAAGTATTTACATTTAAGATTGCATACTTTTTCCACAGTTCAGGCTAGGGGTTAAAGCATCTTTAGATCAGGGAGAAGGACCAGGAAGTTGCTACACTCAGATCCTTGTTTATGTCATGCACAGGGTTGGAGGTGCACTGGGAAGCCCACAGCTCTGTATCTTCAATCCAAGGCAGGTAGGAGGGAGACAGATGGGGAGTGATGGGAGGCAGCTAGAAGGGAGTAGAGAAAGGAGTGCTGACTCTCTTCCTCCTACGCCAGTCTGTGGCAAGAAGTCCTTTGTGTTAGTAAGGGTAGCCTCTGCTAATGCCACAAGTGCCATTTCAAAATTGGGGGGGGGCAGAAGTATGATAGGATTTTTGCTTGTATTATTATTTTTCTTTTAGTGGGGCTATCGGGGTTAAGTGACTTGCCCAGGGTCACACAGCTAGTAAGTGTCAAGTGTCTGAGGCTGGATTTGAACTCAGGTACTCCTGAATCCAGGGCCAGGGCTTTATCCATTGCGCCACCTAGCTGCCCCCTGCTTGTATTCTTTTAAAAAATATTGTGGGGGAACATGATGAGAGGAAGAAAAGATAGCAGTAAAATACCTTTGGATCAGGAGCGCCTGTTGCATGACTGCCCCATCTTACTTCTAAGCAGTGTGGTCAATTGGGAAGAATGATCCGGTATCGGAGCTCGAATTAGAGTTTGGCTGCTTACTACCTGTTTGAGCCTCAAATCATTTTACCTCCCTGAACCCTAATTTCCACATCTATTAAATTAAATTTGAACTATATCTCTAAGGTATCTTCTAGCTCAAACATCTATAATTTGTAAAGTGAAGATCACAGATCTTGAGTGGGAAGAAACTTTAGAGGTCATCTAGTCAAACTCCCTCATTTTACAAACAAAGAAATTGAGTTACAAAGAACTTAATTGACTTCCCCATGTTCAAAGGCTGGAAGTGGTAGGGCTAGGTTTTGAACCCAGGTTTCCTAACTTGAAATTCAGACTTGTAGAGGGATGGCAATTATCTCTCACTTACAGCCCTGGAGAATGTGCTCCTTTGAATAGCTATCATAGTTAACATATTCTAATTTCCAAATCTGATTAAAGCATTTTGGAGCATAGTTGAAGTTCCTGGTTAAAAGTAGAAAAATACAAGTGTAGTAGGGTTTCCATAGTTACCTCAAAATAACCCATGTCTTCATCATCATCACATTTACCCGTTAACCAGGAACTCTGGCTCCAGTTGAAACCATTTTCAAGTTTTGGAATTAGTCATTCTGTTCTTGCTTGAAATTGTTTTAGGAGAAAGACTAAAAACTATTACAAAATGTCATAAGACTCATCTCACAAGAATAAAATTCAGATGGAAATGCCACTTCCTCCTCTCCACTTTGGCTCTCTCAAATGATAGCTTCATCTTCAGTGTTCACATGTCACATGTTCACTGGTCAGCTCTCAGGAAGCAAAAACTTTCCATGGCACCTATTCGTGCCATCTCAAGAACTTAGGCTCTTTTTACATAAACACCTAGAATAAATGTGTTCTTTTACCTATTGGGAACTTGGATTGAGTAACTTGAATCAGGTCCTCTTTATAACATTAAGAAGTAGCAGGCCAGTGTAGAAATGATGTTGGGAAAATGAATTCAAAGTGGGTTGTAGGACTAAGATGGTAACATAAGAATGTGACCTACAAACACCTTTGCTTTCTCACCAATTACTGTCTTTGAACCTGTAGGAAATGAGGAAAACTAATGAAACTCCCATCCAAATCTCATAACTCCTTGACATCAACCATTCTCTCCGTCTTTATTCAAGTCTCTGATGAAGAGAAATGGCCCTTTTGGACAAGGTCACTCTCTCTATATGTATCTTGATCCCATTGCTCTCCAGTCTTTTCTAACAGATTGGCCCCCCTATCAACTCTTCCCTCATTTCAATCTTCAGTTGATCCTTATCTACTGGCTCTTTGTTGTTGCCTATAAATGTGCTCAAGTTTTTCCCATCCTTAAAACCTTCACCAGACCCTATCACCGCCTCAAGTTATTGTTCCAAATTTCATGCCCCTTAATCCGCACCCCTCCCTGAAAAAGATTTCTATACTTCTTGATTTCACTTCTCCTCTTAGTCTTAGTCTGGTTTCTAATCTCATCACTCAATTGAAGTTTCTCCAAAGTTAGCAATGGTCTCTTGAAAAAAATAAATTCAGTTTATTTTATTTTCAGTTCCAAATCATTTCCCTTTCCTTCCCTTATACTCCTCCCCCATCCATTGAAAAGACAGGAAAGCAAAACCCATTGTAAATAAATATAGTCACACAAAACAAATTTAGGCATTAGTTATAAAAGAAAAAAAAGAAAGGGAGAGAGGGAAGGAGGGAGGCAAGGAGGAAGGAAGGAAGAAGGAAAGAAGAAAGGAGGGAGGAAGGGAAGGAAGGATGGGAAGAGCAGGAAGAGAAGAGCAAAGAAAAGAAATGGAAAATAAAGAAAAGACAAGGAAAGGAAAGGAACTTCAACCTGAACTTTAAGTCCATCAGCTATTTGGAAGTGGATAGCATATTTCATTAAAAGTCCTTTCAAATTGTTATTGGTCATTGCATTGATCAGGGTTCTTAAGGCTTTCAAAGTTTTTTTTTTTTTTTTACATTGGTGTAATTGTTAAATTGTTTTCATTCTGCTTATTTCACTTTGCACCAGTTAATACATGTCTTCCCATATTTTTCTGAGACCATCCCTTAGACTTTTGGGCATGGTTCCAAATTGCTTTTCAGACTTATTGGACTAGATCACAGCTTTACCAATAATGCGTATCAGTGGTTTCTTAGTAGTCGAATCTTTTCTCAGTACTTATTCTCTATAACATCTGCGACATTTGACACTGCTGACCACTCCCTCCTATATAATCTCTTTTATCTCTCTTGGTTCTCCTCCTATATGTCTGATCATTCCTTAATATCTCTGTCCTAGGCCTTCTTCTCTTCTTTCACCTTGAGGACCATCTTGATGACCTCTTTCCCTTAGATTTAATTATCAAGGTTATTGCAATCATTGCAATTATCATCTCTTTTTTAATGACTCCATTATCTGTATACCCAACCTTAATTTTGCTCCTGAGTTCCTGTGCTATATTGCTATCTTACTGCAGGACATTTCAAACCAGATCTACTGTAAACACCTCAAACAACATATAAAACAAAACTCATCAACCCAATCCACTGCTCTTCCAAACCTTCCTGTTTCTGTTGAGTATGGCATCATTCTTCCCATCACTCTGGTTTGCAACCTCAATGTCATTCTTAACTCCTCACTATCATCCCACATATCAAAACAATAGCCAAATCTTATTGTTTTTACCTCCCCAAAATTTCATATTCATCTGCTTCTCTTCACCAACCTGGTTCATTAATTCATCATTTTTCATCTGGACTATTGCAACATCCTCCTAATTGTCCTCCCTGCATGAAGTATTGCTACTCAAGTCTGTCCTCCACAGAGAGGACAAAGTAATTTTTCAAAAGCCCAGGTCTGACCATATTATTCACCTACTCTACAAACTTCAATGGCTCCCTATTGTCTTTAGTACAAAATGTAAATGTCCTTGGTTTTTTGTTTTTAATGAGGCAATTGGGGTTAAGTGACTTGCCCAGGGTCACACAGGACTGAAACTGAGGCAAGAGACTGGAGCTGGATATTATAGATTTGTGAGCTGATGGAGAGAGAGACAGAGACAGAGAGACAGAGACAGAGACAGACAAACACAGACAAGAGACAGAGAAATAGAGAGAAGAGGAGAAAGAGGGAGGCAGGGAGGTAGGGAGAGAGAGGGAAAGGGAGAAAGAGATGGATAAAGACAGAGACAGAGAGAAGGAGAGGAAATAGGGAGGCAGGGAGGTAAGGGAGAGGGAGAGTGGGAAAGAGACTGAGACAGACACAGACAAGAGAGACAGACACACAGAGAAACAGATATACACACAGAGACAGAGAGAAGAGGGGAAAGAGAGGGAGGCAGGGGGAGAGAGGGAAAGAGGGAGAGAGAGATGGATAAAGACAGAGACAGAGAGAAGGAGGGGAAAGGGAAATGGAGGTGGGGAGAGAGAGAGAGAGAGAGAGAGAGAGAGAGAGAGAGAGAGAGAGAGAGAGAGAGAGAGAGAGAGAGAGAGAGATTGAGATTGAATTAGTTGACGTACCATGCAGCTGATCGAATGAGCTTCTGAAATGTTTCTAGGTAAAACTAAAGTATGGTAGGTTGTTGCAGGGTGGGGGTTTCTTGTTTGCATGAGTTTTTAATCAAGTGTATGATCTGGCTGACCACTCTGGGTGTAACAGGTAAATTGGAATTTTAAAAAATGAACCACTCAGCCATTCAAACAAATGAAAATATTTCTGGACTGTGTGCCAGTGCTTTTGTTTCCTGTGTTATTTTGTGGGCTACATGCTGGAACCAGCATGAATTCATGACTTCTGTACAAATGAAGCTGTGGGAAAGAGGCCACCATGATTGAAGCTGGCCACTAGATCTGTTTGTTTAATGAAAACTGGATTATGGAATCATTTTTCTATGGCAGGAAGAATTTTGCAGAAGAAATGGTAGCAATTCTCTAAAAGCAATCACATATGATACGCTTCCCTGCCAGCACTGTTATAAAATAACCATCTGTGTCCCAGTCAGCAGAATCATGAGTTGTATGGAACCTGGGCATTGGAGTCAATACCCACCCTGGTGCAAAGCAATTGGAGTAGAAGTAATGGGAGACAGGAATATGGCTACCCTTTCCCACCATACTTACATGGACTTCCATTCTGTTACAAAAATGGTGTCAATATATATATATATATATATATATATATATATATATATATATATATATATATATATATATATATATATATATATATATATATATATATATATATATATATATATATATATATATATATATATTTTATGGTGAGGCAATTGGGTTAAGTGACTTATCCAGGGTCACACAGCTAGTGTCAAGTGTCTGAGGCCAAATTTGAACTCAGGTCCTCCTGACTCCAGGGCCGGTGCTCTATCCACTGCGCCACCTAGCTGCTCCGGTGTCAATCATTTTGACGGCTTCACACCACAGATGCAAGATTAAAGACCATGTACCACAGGAGCAACGAGGTAGAGGAAGGTATGACATCATTACCACCCTAGTCGTAGACATCATATACTCTAGTATGTGACCCCCAAATTTCCAGTTCTTTAGCCTAAGAAATTCTGACTCCTCATCAGAATGATTTTTTGAAATAGAACTCTAAGGCACGTGCTCAAAAAAGGTAATAAAGCAAGTTGACTGGTGAGCTCTCTGCCTAAACCAAATTGCTCAACTTTTTTCTACCTGTTCCATTATTATAGCTTGGCAGGTAAGCATGTAAATAGTGCTTTAAGATGTTCAGGAAGGACTAGCACCTCTGGTATGAAGGCTTGCTGAGCCCTTTTCAGGGCTGCTCATCCACCTTTGGTGTCTACATTTCACCGAACTCTCTGTGGTTCCAAGAAGCTATTGCATGCACAGAAGCAACTTCCCAGGAAAACCATCTTGGCAGACTGGCTAAACCAGTCTGAGGATAACTGACAGGCCTCAGACGTGTTGGTGAGTCAGGGAGATGTCTATTCCAAGTATGTGAAGACTTCCCCAGAAGGCAGCTGAAGCAGGGGCAGTGAAGCACTTAAGAGCTTGGTTGGACATCAAAGACACCAAGACCATCACTGTATCCTGGGCCATTACCAGTCATCCTAACTTTTGTCTTGCCACAGGACGCGAGTGAGGCCGACAACTTCGTGTAACTCTGCCTTATGTAAACCCAATTTACTCATGAATCAAGACATCACAAGTGATATTGTTGATTCTCTTCAAAATGATGAACAAGGTTTGCAAAACACTTTACAAGTATTGTCCCATTTGATCCTCACACTAATGCTGTGAGAGGTTAAGTAACTTGCTTATAGCTAATGAAGTGATTATGGCTGTATTTGAACTCTGGTCTTTCTGGATCCCAGCCTAGTGCTCTTTCCACCAAATGACCCAGTTGCCTATAAAAATATTCTCAAGTTGTCTTAGAAAACTTACCAGAACAACCTACTGTGTATTCTGTTGGTCCCTGATACAATGTCATGATCTAGACAGAAGAGGCCCCTAGTACATGGGGTGAAACAGAGGCTAAGAAATGCAGTGAGTGAAGCGTGGAAAAGACGTGATATCCTACAATACTGGAGGGGCACTCACATTGATGCCACCAGAGGATCACAGGCACATTGGGGTATCAAAGTTTAATGTTCGAAGGAACGGATAGATTTTACTACAATCTTACACCCTACCCCAAGGCTCACTTTGTGGAATGATGGCAAAATAGCACTTTCTTTCATGAAAGAAGTCTTAATAAAGGCAGATCTATAATTTTTAATGGACTTCAATATAACTTGGTCTATGGGTAATGACTCCAAAAATGGTATAGTGAATGAGGTTCAATGGTCATGAATATTAAAAAAGGACAAACACAGGATCCTATTAGGCAATCAAAATTTTAATAACAAAGATACTATTTGTGACATGGTCAAATATACTTGGCTAAGTTCAGATAAAAAATGCTTTTTAGCTCCAAATGTAACAACTATACACAGCTTTATACAGAACATTCCATAAATCAACAGAAAATACATTTGAGCACAAAAAAATAAAAAATATTTAAGGGACTCTATTCTCTAAGCAGCATTTTATTTTTGCAAAACAAACAAAGGTATTTCTTGGACTGATTAAATATCTACAAGTACTTTTTCTTTACAAAAATACATATATTCTTAATAGACTAAGTCATTAACAATGACCTGGTATTTCTTTCACTTCAATTTGAATGATTTATAAGCTAAATTTTACAACCACAAAAAGGTTTATTTGTATTAAGATGTTATCACTTTTGACAAAAAGCTTAAAATATCTTATATTTTAAAAGAAAATTAGCAACATAACTTTACAATATAACCTATGATCTTTTTCAGTTGTGAGGGCTATTGTATTAAGAACTGACAATCACTCCGGTGGCTGACCATATGCAAGGAAGCATTAGAACGCTGGGACACCCTAGGTCCTTTCTTCTCCTTACTTGGATCACAGCTTTACTTAAGGTCACTTAGGCCCATCCCCCTCCCATCCCCAACCTAAAAATGAAAGAAATAAAATCCCAAATAACAAAAGAAAACTGCTTTGGACTGATCTCAGTATATATTTTAACCTATAGAACTCCCACTTCAGCAAAATGATGCACAGAATATGAATAGACTAAGGGATGAAACCCTTTAAGTGTTTTTCCAAACACTACCTAGAAACATACACTAGTCAGTATCTGTACTTGATTAGATCTAAATCCCATAGAGATCTATAGAAGAAAGGAAGAAAACTAGGTCTAATATATATCTGTATATATATACACACATATATATATACTTTTATATATACAAATATATGCTTTTACTTGAGTAGTTGATATTAAGTTTCATGACAATTGAGGCAGGAAAGAAATCATAACTTAGAAGCCAGGTTTTAATGTGAAAAATGCATAAATGGATATACTTAAAATGATCATTACAAAGGTATTCAATTACTTTTTCCTTTTCTTAAAATTTTCTGAAGATGTGCTCAATTTCCTGTAGTACTTTATTTTAAAATACAAGGAAGCAAAAGTATTTGTAAAAACTTTATGTTGCCATGTTAAAAAGTCATCCTTTTTTGTTTTTACTATCAATAATCTGAAATTATTGAAAGCAATGACATTGCTTTAAGGGGAAAAAGCCATAAAACCCTGTATGATAGATTTAAATGCATTTCTGTGAACCTTCAAATTGGCCCTTCCCCATCAAAATATTACTAAGATAGGTCAAGTAAATCCAGAAGGAGTTGGGTATTTTGTGCTTTGGAAGGGTTGTGAGTCTGACAACACATTTTAAAATGTTTCTTTGTTCAAAATCCAGCAATGGCAGACACTGTGCTCCTCTCTCTTGGCTTGGTGACCTCATCCTTGAATCATAGGACTTAATGAATTTGAATTATGATCCTAGCATTTCCAAGCTTTCTGATTCTCAATCAAAAGAGTAACCGTTAAACCAACCATTTGCTTTCTAAATTCAGAGAACCAGCCAACCAACATTTGGCTGATACACAATTTACTTTAACTGGATTATCATTACACTCAAACTGTCACATTTTTTCATGAAAGGGCAGAACTTGGCATGAGGTATATCCATCATGGAAGCCTCATCCAAAGTGGTTCTGATGCTCAGGAATTTCAAAAGGTCTGCATACGATGGTAATCTCTCCTAGAAGCAGGTCAAACAATAGAGATCCTGAGGACAAAAATGTGGTTTGGAAAATGGAAAAGCCCTTAATTGGATAATAATGAAAGTAATTCTTCAAAGTTTTTTTTTTTTGCTTTTTAAGAATGAAATACAAGCCCCCTTATTAAAAGATATGATTCTTTTTGGTGGCAAAAATATATGTAAGCTTTTCTGAATGTCGACGAGAATACCTTTTTGCGTGTGTGTCTGTTTAAAGGTTAAAGCACACCAAGTACTTTTACAGAGCCTGCGCTCAAAATATTTTCTATGACATCTGACCAGGTACTAATAGAAATCTAGAACAGATTGCCACCAAAGGGAAAAAATGCTTCTTGTTTCAAAATTTTAAACTTTGACCTGATCTTTGCCATAAAAGAACTAGCTCAAGAGTACAACAGAAGAGACTTCAAGCTTCCATTCTACTATGTCTTTCTCTTTATCCTAATCCAGTCTACCACTTATCACATCAAAGAAATCAAAATTGTGCTCATCTCATTCCCATCTTTGGGGATTTCTTTTAATCTGTTAAGGTGGTATTAGGTTATTAAAAGAAAATCTATACGTGACTTATCTCACCAGGCATATTCAGTCTGATGCCTTTCTTTGGTGAATTTTATCGCAATCAATCAAGGTTATTGCCTAAAAGAATAGAAAATTTATTAAATTCCAAATTTAATGCTTCCAGTCTTTAAAGTGTTAAAATTGCTTTTCTCTCAACATCATTATCTAACAGTAAATGTGTCTTTGGTGATGCCTATTTGTTTAACATAAATCTTTCAAAAAGAACATTTTCTAAACATATCATTTTTAAAAATTACTATTTAAATAATTAAACAATTCTTAGGAAACACAAACCAAAACATATTCTTACTCAAAATTTATACAGTAAATCTAAAGGACAGAAATGTAGTTTTAGCAATGAGGCACTTTCTCTTAAATAACATTGTCAATAAAGCTAATGAGTTAGTTGCAACGTCACAGAAGATAAACATCTATGCCCCCCCCACCCCAGAATCCATTGAAATTTAGTATGGATGTGAATGCCGTGTTTAGGCATACTCATTTGTAGATATAAAATGTGGCACATTAGGAAGGAAGAGTTTTCTACATCAACAAGGGAAATAATACATTTTCCTTGACAGTTAAAAAGACACTATTCAAATTTTTCCCAGGCTCCACAAGAATACCTCAATATACTTTATATTTTACTTCTTATATTTCCTAACAACCTCTAGTTAATCTAACAAAGGTTCAATCTGTAAATTATCCCTATTTGCTTCAATTAATGAGATGTCTGTACTCTGCAAACACTTTTTTAGTCTTCAAGCCTCCTGTACTTGACCATATACATTTAGGGTTTTTCCCCAAGGCAACTAACAACAGGTTTAAAAAAAAAAAAAACTTTCTGGGAGTAAAATCCCTTTAGTTTATTGCTTAGTTAACTGAATAGCTATTAAAGAATTTGTTATGTTTCAATTTGTTCTCTGATCCTATTAAGTGGTCACTGATTTTTTCGTAGAGATTATTCCTACGAGATTTCTTATTTTACGTGTACCCTAAAATTGTGTAATAAGCCTTAAAAAACATATTAGAATTTTCTATGTCTCACTTCTTAGATGTGCAAAAACCTGATTTAGGGGAATAAGTATATGGGGATTTACGGTCTTATTAGATGTGCAAATAGTTTTAAACTACAGTCATTTAAAAAAATATATCCAAACAGGTGGAGACTACATCATGTGCCTATTTTAGAGACTGATGGAAGCTGTGAAGTTCAAGTCCATCATGAGACATTTCTGTATAACTTACGTCCTTCTTAAAATATGTAACTAATCCAAATTATCTGCTTGTCTTCAAACGATATTCATATTTCCCCCACTTTTTTTTTTGGTGCAGACTCTGACACATACATTGTAATTACACTTAAAAAACATGCATCACACTGATATGAAATAAAGAAATTTTAGAATAAAACTTCCTCTAAAATTGTGTAATTGTTTGGTAGAAAAATAGCCAACTAAATATGATTAAGTAATGTTTAGAATCGTGTAAGTTTAAGTAGCTAAGAAATCAGGTACGTAGAAAAATGTGTTTAAGGCTATGCTTCTTCTTGGCAGAAATAACTAAGTTTCCTATCTGTGGTTAAAAAGAAAATTCCCTAATGGTTGAAATAATAAAAAAAATTATTTTCAACTCTGAAATGTTTTGATTACTGGCTATGATAAATTTATGAAGGATTTTCTAATATAAGAGGGGAGTCAGACAGTAGAACTCAGTAGCAGAGCAAAAGAATTTCTTTAGTTATTTACTGAATTCAAGAGGGCTTTGTTGGGCAAGGGTAAAAATCTATTTCCAAATATTCAAAGACAAATAAATGCCCCCTTTTCCCTGTCTGATTTTTAAAATTTGCTTGCAAACCCTCCCAAAGAACCACCAGGACAAATGAAAGCCTAAAAATATTGCTATTAATTTTCTAACAAAGTCAGAATGAGTAATCCTTTTAAATCAAAAAGTTTTATCAAAGATATGTTAAAAAGGACTTATGAAGTTATAGCCTTTCATATACCGTAAAATATATTAAGATTTTAGCTATATTATTACTAGTACTAAGGAGCTGATTCAGAAAATTTACAAGCTACATTTTACTGGAAATTTTAGTATACATACAGTGCATTAGATTGTGTTTAACACATAAACTGCTCATGTCAAATTTCTAAAGCAGAGAGTTTATTCCTACCCTTGAAGTTTCCTCCCCACCCAACTGATGAAGAAAACAAGTTAATTTGTTTTCAAATTATTGATATAACTTAGCTTCTTACATAATTTTCCTCTTTTTTGAATATCAAAGTAATTTTAAAGTTACCTAAAAGTTGTAGATGAAATGATACAAGTTTTATTTTTGTAGAATTACAGTAAGATTAGAACTCTCAACTTGCAAACTGGTCTGAAATGAATGGAAGGTAGCAAAGAACATGTATCTACAAAAGCTATAAAATTAAGTATGCTATTTTAGCTCCAACCTCAATAAAACTTATTTTTTCCAAAGTTTTTTTTTCTGTGTAAGGCAAATGTCCCATTTTCTTTGATTATTTAAAAGGATCTAAAATAAAATCCCCATAACCATTGATTTTGGTTAGTCTGCTCATCTGCCGTTTCGTATTACCTTTGTTTTTTAAAATACTGTTTGGAAATGTGACAGTTGACAAAAAAATGTTAATATACAATTTTCTTTGAGACTCCTGAAAACCACAAAATGTCTAATGTCATAACGACTACAAATTCTAACATTTAATGGTAAAGTCATCATAACTCTGCATGCCACAATGACACACACCTAAGGCCAACTTTTTCAAAATGTACTCTAACTTGAATAAAATCAAATAGGGTGACATATATAAAATGGGAAATACAATGTAGCTTCACATCACAGCTCCTTCTCATCCATAAGGCATTATGGAGGGAGTAATAACTTCATTTACACACTGACTTTGTAAATGTGATCAGCTGCCAATGTCCTGAATATTTATGAATCTCACTTCAGTTTTTATGTTACATAAAATTGCCCCAGGAAGCCAAAAAAGGCCTTCCAGAGCTACTGGTAGATTCTATTTAGACAACCAAAAGGACTATAATTATGCTGTGTTTTTATGTTATCTGAAGAATAATTAACATTCACTAAAAAAGGACTCTTGTACATGAGGAAACTCTACTTGCACACATGGGAATTTTTAACAACAGGACAGTGGTGTGGTAACTACTTTTCTAAGTATATTTTCTATACAAAATAATTCCAAGATATAATCATTAAGTTCTTGTACAGTACTATTATTTTAAACAAGATCAATAAAATAGTAAATATGTGAAAACTGCAACACCACAAAGACTGAGCACTGCCATTTCCTAATGTAATTAATTGACATTGATATCAGTAAAGTCTTGGATAGGTGAGCAAAATAGCAGATTGAATCTTGGTGATACACTGGACTGGTTTCAGCTATGACTTGCAATGCAATGGTTGGACAGCACAGGTATCTTATGCAGATTTCAGTAGCAGAATGGCACTTGGTTTGTTCTCAAGAGAAACGACAAAGATGCAGTTGAAAATTTAAAGAAAGACAATGTTCTTATTTGCATGCTGAAATTCTAGTTGTGTCCCCCTAGTCCAACACATCCATTCATTGTGCAATCTGTCGATGGGTAAACAAATAGTGCAGGATTCCTCTTGGTGGGATTTATGCCCTTTGGTTTAACCAAAATCAATTCTTGGTCGATACTGCAATACCATGGGGTAAGACTATAAAATAAAAATCAGATAATGAACAATTTATAGTTTAGATTTATTTATATGATGTGCAAATGATATAATTTATTAAATACATATTTTCAAAAATCTTGAAAATTTTATATTGTAAGTTATAACTTACTGGATCTGCTAATAGTAGTGATTATGAGAGTTAGTCAGGAACATTCCTCATAAAAAAATTTTTTTCCTATACTTAGTTTCATATTTTTCAGATGTTTGCCTTCCATTTATTCATTACTTTTCTAAAATGGAAAGGGGTTAGGAGAATTTTCAACAATTGTCTTAATTTAGGCAAGTTTGGATTCCCTCTCCTAAACACTTGTTAAAAAAATTTAAGACACTACTAGCCACACACACACACACAAAAAAGTAAAACAAACAAAACCTCCACTACTAGCCAAATGTCTACCTAGGACAATTCAGTTACAAGACTTAAATTTCAATTACCCACTTCTCCACCCCCCCCCACCCCTCTGTGATTAGGAATAAGAGCAGGGGCTCTCAAAGGCTTCCAGAATCAAAGATTATTTTAGTTAAAGTTCTGATTTTTAATTTGTCTCTTTAGCCCCTCTATTTAGTTTCCTTCCCCTCCAACCCCCAGTATTTTGTTAGGTTTTTTTTAAAACAGTAAATTAACATCTGGTTGATTATCCAGTCTGATTAAACAAAAAGTAGTCATATAAAATTGTACAATTAAAAAAAGTCAAGTAATCTCCTAAAGGAGGCCAGCCAAGTAGTGTAAACTACCACATCACTCCCAAACCACTTTAGGATTCTGTAGTACAATCTGGGCAAATTAGATAAAAAGACAAACATTTTTTATGTCTGTTTTACCTCAAAACCAGATCCCTCATCTATAGCACTGGGGGCCTCCCATATGCCCTAACTTTAAAGGAGTTCTTTCTCTCATCAGCTTGCCCTTCAAAGTGATCATTTCTACGTCTGTTCTTTTACTGCCTCTGAAGAATCAGGACAGTTTTGACAATTACAGAAGTTCTCAGGGAGCAAGGGAAGAAAAGATGGCCGCTCTCCTTTGCCATGCCTAAAAGCAAGCAACAGCTCACATAATTGGTGAGCCTCGAGTTTTTCCTACTGTTTTGAATGAGAGGAAAAAAAATCTTTCTTTCAATTTGACCTTAATATCTGTTTGTTCTACAATAACAAAGGGGTTCACTGATTTTGCTCCAACTCAGTAAAGCTATATGGAAAGAACATCAAAATAGAGCAAGAATTTGATCTGTGCTTCAGGAAGTCATTCTGAAACAAAACTGCAGCAACTGAAATGGAGTCAGCCATTTGGTAGCGAAATTTGGTACACAGGTAGACATTATGGAGATATGATTAAAATAAGTGAGGTCTAACAATTCTTGAGACCAATAGTTTAATAGTCCTTTGCTACAAGCTAATGAAAAAGATAATCTAATCAACACAATATTTCTGGTGAAAGATTAGGAATTTTGATTTAAATTATCCTACCCTTTAGTTAAGTATGGTCAAAGTTTTAGAGAAATTTATCTATTTTTCTAGATAAAATTTTTTACTTTACATTTTCTATCTTACTTTTAGTTACCAGGGCTTATGAGGTCTGAATATGATATCAAAAGACTGGGTTTAACTTAGTTGTTTATTCCTGTTTGAGCTAGGAAAAGTCAAATAACTTCTAAGGGCCCCCATTTTCCTCATTAGGGGACCTGAATTACTACATATGAACTGAAAGCTTCCTTCTAACCTCTCATTCTGAGAAAATTTTAATTTCAGTTTTCTAAGTGGTTTGTTTGCCACAAGTTATAAATATTGTTGGTGAAAATAAGGAAAACCTAGTAGATATTCTTTACAAAATTTTGCAGGGTTTCTTTGAATAGTTATCAACCTGGGTCCACCTTTAACTTTTCCTTAAGGTCGTGGATAGGAATAAGGATTGAGGAGAATAAATAAAGACCCACAGTGAGCTATCATCATTAAGGCTGACAAGTGTACAAAGTACTTCCCATTGGCCTCAAACTGACCATGAGGGATATCAGCTAGTTAGAGAAGTGGTTATTTACAGGTATAAATGAAATGGCATGTATAAGCAGCCAATTGCTATTATTCATCCATTCCTTCTTCGGATCATATGGTTAGAAAGGGAAAAGTCAAATTTTTTAGACAGTTTCCCTATCTTTATTAAATGTAAAAATTAAGTTTACTTTTTTTCTCAGTTGGTAAAAATAATAGCCTTCCAGAACTTAACCCCTGTCTAAATGGTTATCTTTATTATGTTACTTTATTCATCACATATAAACAATAAGGAGTGCTTTAAGATGAAAAAAGACATCAACAGAGACAAATTATTATATCAAACTATTTTAAAAGTATACAATCAAGGGCAACAGGTATGACATTGAAAAAACAACATTAGAGGAAGCATCTAATAATTAACAGGAGAAAGTAACTGGGCAGAGAATCAGGTACAAAACAAACTCGACATTTTAACACAAGAAATCTCTGTGATATCACTAAGACCTGGCAGGATCGGACTCACTGAAGGAAATCGAATGATGGATGGTGCATTTGTTTAAAAAGAGGTGTCGGGATGAAAAGGAAATGAAATATGCTAGGAAGGTATATACCTGATGGGAAGGCCATGGGAAAAAAATGGTGGAAGAAGAGTACAAAGCAGATGACCAGAGGCTCTAAAAGTAAACATGTCTCAAGAGAGATGGGAGCCCCAAACCAAACCAAACCAAAACCCCCAAACAAGACTGATAAGATGAATACAATGCTATCCTAATGAGAAAGAAAAGCAGGAGTCATCTAGACTGTGGTGCTTCACAGGGGGGTTGCTGAAGGACTCCAATCTTAAAAGATGTAAACAAAAGATTTAAGGAGGCACAAAGAGTCAAGGCCAAATAAAAAAGCAGCAAGAATAATGCATGCAGAATGCAAGGAATGGCAAAGTTCTGAATGAGCCAAAGGTTCCATTCCATCTGCTTCACCCCCAATAAGTTAAGTAAAATAATAAAATTTCTTCATGTGTATTTTCACTGAGAAGAATAAATCCTTTTGGAATGTAGTATAATATTAGCAGGTAGCATCAACCCCAACACTCAAGACTCCTATTTTGCTTCTATTTGGTTATCTAGAAGGATTCACATGGAGTGACCTTCACAAAGGTAAAATAAACATGTTTAAGAGGCAACTGAGATGAACAGGGAAACAATAAAAGATCAAATACCTTCTTTAAATGTGTTGAAGTCACCCGATCCAGATGAATATTACAAATATCATTGAAGAACCCACTCTCAATAAACTTTGAGAAACTGTAAAACAATGGGATAGGTACCAGAAGGAATAAGGTGGGCAACTGCTTCAGGAAGGAGAAACTGCAGAAGGAGGAACGTGATGCCTGTCCCTGGGAACACTCTAAAATGACCAGTTTGTGCTTGCAGCATAGTTTCATTAACAAGTCACCCCATCTCCTTTCTTGATAGCGTTTGGGAGATCAGGGAAATGCTGTGCACAGAATGCATCTGGATTTCAGCAAGCCATCTGACAACAGATTTCAAGGGGCTGGAAGGAGGGGATCAAAGGAACAAGACAGGGAGAAATGCAGAGTACTGCCAGCACTTAGCTTAAAAGCTAATTGCTCAAGTACAGGAGGGAAAGAGATGCAGCTTAACTGTGGCTCCCATGTGAAGAGGATACAGGTGCTAAGGTTGAGAACAAAGTCGGTATTGACAGAAGTCAATACAAAAGTGTGACTCAGCTGCTAACAATGTTCATGAATCTGAGGCTACAATGACATGAAGCACAGTGTCTTTACTGTGCAGTCAGACCATAATGGAACGCTTTTGGTAGGAGTAGGCAGAAAGTTGGCCATGGGACTTCCCTAGCTGATTGAGAATTTGGAGCTTACATAGATGTTCTGCTGACTTCCTAGTGTAGAGAAACCAACCAACCAACCAACCAACCAACCCCATTCCTACAATGATTGCTGTTGTGGTGGGTCTGGGCCTGTCCTTATTAATGGATGTATATAAGACCCAGCAAGTAAGGTCCGTTCCTTGCTACATTGCATTTATACTAGCCTATCTGAATAAGGCCTGATTCTCTATCCCCACCCCCACCCAGATTAGTAGCTATGAGGTATATGATTTCAAGGTCCTCTGAAGAACTGATTAGTTTTTTTAATTCCATATATATGCAAGCCCCTAGCCAGGGCTGCTGACACTGGTCCAATAAAGACAGATGTTGTCTTCTGTCCCTACAAAAATGGGGTTTCTACTTGAGGGGCCTGTTAATCTAGGATAACTGAACTACCAGTGGGATAGTATCTTAGAATAAGAGTGAGCTCTATTCTTCTCAGATTCTTGTCTGAATTACATTCTAAGACTCCAACTTATAGCCACGAGGGAACAACATAAGGGAAAGAAGGCTGTCCTAAGTACGCCATGTCCAACTTTTAAGACAGACATTGACAAACTACAGCATGACCTGAGAACAGTCTGAATGAGGGGATTGAAAACCACGTCACATAAGGAAGTACTGAAAGAACTGTGAACGTTTAGCCAGAGAAGAGAAATTAAGGATGGTCCAATAGCTACCATCATCCTCTGAAGAGATTAAACTTTGAAGAGGGATTCTGCTTGGCTAGAGAGACTGACTGTCTCCAGGGTGTAGATTTTGGATCCATATGAAAAAGAACTTTATCATTTCTTGCCTTATGAAGAGGTAAGTTCCTTGACATAGTAGGTATCCAATAAAAGGAAGCTGATCTGGGGCAGCTTGGTGGCCCAGTGGATAGAGCACTGGCCCTGGAGTCAGGAGTATCTGAGTTCAAATCTGGCCTCAGACACTTAACACTTACTGGCTGTGTGACCCTGGGCAAGTCACTTAACTCCAAATGTCACACACACACACACACACACACACACACACACACACACACGAAGCTGATCACTTGTCAGGGCCCTTGCACTACCATGGGCTGGGAAGTTGGACTTGATTTTTAAGATACTTCCTGTCAGTTAAGGTTTTATAGTTCCATGTTCAAACTACTCATGTTTAGCAAAAAGGAAAGACTTTTAGTAGGCAGTTAACTAAACATTTGGGCTCAAGAGCCCCACTTAGTAACAAGAATGGTTGGTCTGAAGTAGGTATTAATAGGAGCACAAGAGAGGAACCACTGTAGAGTGAGAGACTCCAAAACCAGAAAACATGAAGTGGCTTAGTTAGATACTGCATCCTACAGAATAACAATCCCAATGATTTGATGACTGGGAGATGAGGATGGGAATAATATTTTACAGAAACACAGTTTCAAGATTTGGAACTATTTGCTTTTGGGATAAAGGAAAACCTACAATTCTTTTCCAATATCTTTAAATCTGCTTCGTTAGGGTAAAATTTTATCTGCTAGAGGTAGACTGAATAATAAGAGATGACAGAGAGAAGGAAGAACTGCTATTTTGTTTTCTTTTCCAAGAAAAATAATCCCTGGAACTGCAAAGGACAGAACACAAAAGGTTAATTTAGAGTTGAAACCAAAGAGGCGTAAGGAGAGGAAGTCCCCTGACCTACATGAACTCCATTTTCAAGGTGGGACTGACAAGTCAATTTTAGTGACCTCTGAAAGATCATGGAGGAAAGAAGAGAATGTAATAAGGTAGCTTTTTACATCAGAGAAGTTCTTGGAAGCTATAAGCCAAAATGTAGAACACTTCAATTATGATTGGGGCCCAGTGATCATGGCCTTGATTTCTGACCAATTTTGTTGAAGTACATTTTAGGGAATATCTAGGAAGGGAAGGAGGTGTGATCTTCTAAGAGCTTGGATGGCCATCAAGGACAGGCCACGCCAGACTAAGTCTACTTCTTTTTTTCTTCTTTTTGAAGGCTACCTAGACTGACAGATCAAGGGGAAGCTACAGACTTAGTTTACTAAGATCTTAGCAAAACAGGACCTCTAATGGTATGTTTGTGGATAAGACAGATAGGATTTTAGGTGATAAATACAGTTAGATTTGGAACTCTAGGAAAGATTGGGCCCCCAAAGTCAATTGGTTGGGGGGGCATAAATGCAGACAAAATGCAGAAAATGAAAAGCTGGGAGGTAAAGACATCAAGCTTGTTAGCCCATTTGGGATCCAGAAGAACCAGTAGGCTAGAACAAAGGATAAAATTTAAATACAATGAAATTCCATAAGGGAAAAATCTAAAGTTTTATGCTTGTTCAAAAAAATCAATTTCCCCAAAAAGAAAGAGACAAACGAACAAACAAAATTAAAAAAAAAAATCAAATTCCCAATTACAAGATGGGAAGAGGCCTGGAGAGACAACGAAGTTCATGAAAAAGATCAGGGTATTTTAAGGAACTGATGTGACAATGTAGCTGTAAAAGCTAATGCAACCCAAGGTCCAGTAAGAGAGGCACAGTGCCCAGGCCCCCGGAGATGATAATGTGCCCTGAAGTAAGTACCCGGTTGTGTCCAGAATACATCTGGAGTATTTTGTGTACTAGGAAGGGTACTGACAAACTGGAATGTCCAGAGGAGAGTAGCCAGGACAGTTAGGGGCCTCATTACCACGCCAATAATACAACTGGCTAAAGGAAGCTGGGATGTTTACTTAGCTTTGAAGAGAGAAGATTTTAAGGGAACTATAACTGTATTTTAGGATGTGCAGACAGGCTTGAGATTTGTTTCTCTTAGTTGTGGAGGACATAATTAGAATCAGTGCATGGAAGCTGAAAAAAGGCTAAATCAAAAGGCTCATTAACGAAGCTATCTAAAAGAACGGACTGTTTCAGTAGGTATTGGTTATTGTCTCACTAGAGGGCTTTGCATGCACACGGGATAACAATGTTTGAGGAAGGATGTAGAGACTCTCACTCAGGTGCAGGTGAGGGATTGAACGGCCTTAGAGGCCCCTTCCAACTATGAACATCTATGTGGACATGTCTGCCCACAATATGATATTTTATCTTTTTAGTCATTTGTGCATAATGCACAAGTCAGAAAAATGTCTAAAACTCAGAGAATGCTTGCAAAGATAGAGCATACAGAAATAGTTCATGAAAGCTGGAGCTAGTTACTAGTAAAATACATTTATTTTATCATAGCCTTAAAATGTGTTTGCAACTTCAATTAAAAAACCTAAACTTTGTTGTGATTCTATAGAAATAAGTACAATGATCTGGAACAGTTGTAACCTAGACATTGATTTTATAACCCAAACAGTATCAGGATTACAAAGCTATATAAATCTCAGAGAAGGGGTCCTTATCATAGAGATATTCACATATCCTTAACAGCAATAACATGTACAGTCGTGAGTGCCTCTTACCTGATAAAAAGGGCCATCCTGTGAGCAGACTTGCGAAGCTGAGCAGTTCAGACACCGAAACTGCGGAGGAGATGAACTGATCAGATAAGAGGCATCCACAACTGGACACATATTTACAACTAATCATTTAAAAAAGTTTTAACTTCCAACATTAGACAGATATAACTCAGTTTAAATAGGTACTTTCTAAAATATGGTATGTCTCTTGAAAAATAACATCATTTTCATAATTCAAAGTGATTGTTCAGTTTGGCCCAGGAAGCCTAAATTTTGTCTTATTCATTTAGTAAATGCTACTTAAAATGAGCAGGAAGAGGCAGAATGTGGTTAGACATAGCCATGGAGTCAGAGGAACTAAACTCGTGCCCTAAGGCTGACACTTACACTGGCTCTGTGTGACCCTGGGGAAGTCACTTAATCTCTCAAGGGTCTAGGGTAACTCTCCACAAACAGTTCCACATCTGCCCTGGTACAGGGAGTTTCTTTACTTGGGAGTTCCCAACTCCAGTGAAATCAAAGTTCTGCTCTGTCAAAACTAACTCGTCCGACTGACCTCCTCTCAAAGAAAATCGTGCTAGGAAAGCCTGACCTCCTACATTCCTACTTTTGTCAATTCCTCCTTGGTAGGTTCAACTCTACCAAATTCTCCTTTTAATCTACTTTACAAATTTTTAAATGGCTTTAATCATACAACAGATAGCCTTAGTAGCTCAAAGATCTGAGGAAGGTACAGTCCTTGCTTAGTTATACCAAGAGCTTCATGTCGGTCAATATTCAAGATGGGGAATGAAGCTCTACATATTCTTAGATTGGCTTCTGGTGTCCAAACACTAGGTTTGAAAATCATGAGTTATTTCCCTGTTAACCATCCAATAGTGGTTTATCCACTCAAAAATAAAAAAAATTAACCCCATCATTATTTTGTCTATACAATGTGTCCTAAATGTTTTCTTAACCATAAATGGAAATTACTTCAATGGGATTATCAAAACAAATAAAAAAATAATAACTTATCTAATGGGCACAGTATACATTTCTAATAAGTAAGAAAATATTCAATATAACAGTCTTTAGGAATGAGGCATTTTAAATGAATTATGTGAATATGTGATTTTTTTTAAAAAGGGTTGTGAAGTTGGGGAAAGAATAAAATACAAATATAATTTTGACACCTTAACTTAAATTTCTTTTTTCTTTAGAGAATTGGCTATTCGAAGGACGTTAATGAAACAGTCACTGATTATATGGGCATGAATCATGCATACAACTTAAGAAAAGCCTTCCACAAGTGGCACTGCTAGTTACACGGCCACTTTCCTTGCTTCCTGGGGAGATTTTCCTCCCTTAATTATCATTTTATTTCTGTAAGAGATATGTCTTTTTAAACATGTTTTCACCCTGGATAAATATAGCAGGTAATATTAACAAGCTTTTATGTGGGGTAGGTTGGACAGGAGGACAGAAGGGCAAAAGAAAAAATTATTTCCCTAAGTGATCATTCAAACGTATCATTTATGTTCTTTGTACAAGAGTTAGTCCTTTCCCCTTCCCTTTATTTAGAGTGTAGTCGGATCAAGAGGACTTCTTTACTTTTCTTGAAAATATCATTGCTTTCTGATAATACAAGCAACTAAAAAGGGGTCAGGCATCAAATGGAGCCTAAGTGTCTAAAATCATCACTTAAGTGTGTATGATGTAGTGAATTAAGACACTTCTATTATGTGAACAGGTAGCTGCTAGTCATTTTAGGCATTTAGTTTAGGGTAATATTATTTTCAATTGGGTATCCGTTTTTATTCTCTTATCAGCTATTAGTGGAAAGTACTAGTACTACTATGGAGGGTTAAGAGTAATTTATCCACAGCAGCAGTAAGCCCTTATACACTGGGAAATAACAAATGGATTTGAGGAAGAAGCATAGCTTTGGTAAATGAGAAAAAATTCGAAGGAGAGACTATGGAGAAGAAAGACTGTGATGGTTTCAGAGGAGGTTAAAAAGTCACTTTGGAGCAGTAGTGTCAAACTCTAGTAGAAACAGATCCCTGATGGCTGTATACTGACCTAGAAAACCTCAAATTAATATCATCTATTCCATTGTATTTTTATTTATTTTTGTAAATTTTCCCAATCATATTTTAAGTTTTGACACGTCTTCTTTGGAGGTCTTATGAAAGGGTATCGTTAGGGTTACCTTGTGTTTTAACTGGCATCTAATGCATCTGTATTCATTCCTTGACCTCCCAATTTTATATAAATACAAAGTTTATTTTTTTCCCTTTCCATAATCTCCTCTGGTTGGCTGTGGGTTGTTAGCAACACTTCTGAAACTTGCTTCTGATCACTTTAAGCTTCACGAAAATTTTTAAAAGCTTTTATTTAATGGCACCCACAAGCATTTCAATGATTTTCAGGCATTTTTAACAATATTCCAGCAGTTCTATCGAATACTAAATTTGAACAACCCCCCCCCAAAAAACCACTTGGTGAACACAAAGAAGCAGTTTAACTTATATTTTAATGATGCCTAAGTAGGTTGAAACAAAAACCTCCAAAATTTGAGCTCATTCCTTTCACACTGATAAGAGCAAGATGACTGTAACTTTAAGGGTACAAACTTTGCATTAATGACTTAGGCAAGTTATTTTTAGAAATTTTAACTATAAGAGAACAAAGCTTAATGTTAATGGGAATAAAGAGGGCTTGAGCCAGTTACTCATCCCTAATGAATGATCCAATTAAAGAGGTTCTCAAACCTTTGTTTAAAACAACCCTGCAACATAACACAGCAACACAGTCTTTTCTTGGGGGTGAGAATCTGGGCACTCAGCAGGCTAGCACAGTACAACTGAGAAAGTACTTGTCTTGGAGTCAGAGCATCTCGGTCCAAATCCACTTACCACATGTGTGACCTTGGAGTTATTTTGGGCCCTCGTTTCCTCACGTATAAAACAGGAGCATTGGCAACACTGAAGATCTCCATCACTAAGTCTATGATCCTATGAACAACTCAGAATTCAACTCCAATTATAAATGTTTGGTGAACTGGCATAAGGATAACTGAGCCAGTAGGTGTTAAAGAGGACCCAGGGAAATAGAACCAAATTATTGTGCTATTGCTTTTTGGAGAATGGTTCAAAGAAACCAGAAAGAAGATGGAGGTGGTGAACAGGTACTTTTGGGCAGATAACTATGATCGCTATGTAACAGCATAAATTAATTTCTTTTAAATGTATAAGATAGAGTAAGATGGACGGGGAGGAAATTTTATTCAGCATCTAGTCAAGATGAAAGAGGCATGGAGATGAAAAGGGATGCTGGCTTGGCTGAATATAAATTTCTTGATGATAGGGAACTTTTTGCATTGTTTCTGCATTCCTGATGCTTAGCACATGATACCATTCAACTTAATAAATGTTTGTTGAATTGAATTCAAATTCAGTCAACAGAGGGGGGGGCTCATTCAATGAGAGGTAAAGGTGAGAGTAAAAGAGGATATAAGGCAGGTTGGGGCAGTGTAAGGAGTCTTGTATTTAGACTGGGAGTTTCTGAGTATAAATTCTGGCTCCGACAACGGCTAATCAATTGTATATCTCTGGGTAATTCATTACACTGGTTAAAAGTCTTAGATTCCTCACCTATAAAATAAGGAGGCAGGATGGGATGACTTCTAAGGTACTTAGTGTGAAAAGCATGATGAGGGAAGGTACCAACATATAGGAGTAGGGAATTTAAAGTCAGTAACAAGGAGATGAGATGCCTGGGATTTAACTGTCCTCAAGTATCTAACGACTTAAGACTCATTTGGGAAAGGGGCCATGGTTCTGCAGTTTTGTCACTGAACAGAGCCCCTAATGGAGCAAGCCTGTAGGAAAGACATTTGAAACACCTAGCAGATTTTATTTGTAATTTTGTGCAATTCTACCTTGTTTCCTCTGTAAGGCTGAAAAGGCCAATTTTCTGTAAGTTCAAATGAAATCTGTCAGTCTTCACCTTTCTCTACTACTTTCCTTTCACTTCTTGCAATTGCTATCCTTCCTTTTTTGGCATGTTCTTCTTAATTATTTCTCTTTACCTTCTAGCCTCTTTTCCCAACACTGCCTCATTCCATATAAGTCTAGCTCTACAGCAAAAGGACTGAAGTTTTCTTCCTACTTTGCCCATGTCTGCCTCTCCCATTCCCTAAGGAAGCACGGTAGAGTAGGGCATTTTGGTAAAATAAACTAACGTCAGACCCCGGATCTTTCTCCTAGCTAGCTATCTCAATTGCATCCCATGTCCAAACACCATACACCAAAACCTAGCCAAGTGTGCATGGGAAAGCATGTGTTGATGCAAACTATCAATGCTTCAGGAAGGCAAATTCCTGCACATTCTGCTTTGATTAATGGCCTCATTCTGGAAAGATCATTCTTCAAGTCTGCTCCCTGTCCCTTTAAGATGTGAAGAGCACGTCATCTCTTAAAGGTAGGGCATCTTCCATACCTGAGACCTTTGAGCGGCCTCTATGTTTTACCAGTTTTCTTAACACAGCTGAGGGAAAGTTCTCTTTTCTTTTTCTAAGAGGCATTTCATGGGGATTAGCTATTTTTTGATAACTAAAGAAAACCTTTAGTTGCAGCTTTAAGATTCTGGAAATGTCTTCTTTTCCCCCATTCAGGCCACCATTTATAACATGCTGGATCTTCCTTTGCCTGTACTTTGCATGCTCCAGACTTGCTCCAGGCTTCCAACTAGAATCATACAACACAGAGCTATGACAGCCTTAAGATCCGAGTCCAATCTCTTCATTTTACAGATAAGGAAACTAAGACCCAGAGAGATGTGGTACCAAGGTCACAGAGGGAGTTACTGTAAACTTCTCATGAGTTAGGTGATTTGTCAGAGAAAGCAGAAACATGGTAAGAGTAGAAGCAACACTGATCTGGGAGCCAGGAGACCAGGGTGTGAGTCCTGGCTCTTCCACTAGTTTGCTGTGTGTGACCTTGGGCAAGTCACTTCCCTTCCTCTGAGACTCAGTTTCCATATCTGTAAAGTGGGTATAACAATACCTGTAGTAACCACTTCCCAAGGTTTGTTGTGAAGAATAACTGATTAACAAATGTAAGGTTACTCTGCAAACTTCTAAATACTGTATAAATGTCAGCTGTTATTTATTTTCAGCATGGAAAAAAAGACTTGTTGGGGACTAGGTTTAGAGTCCCATTGGCCTGTGAGATCTCTTCCAGTTCTGAGATGCTGTAATTTTGTTTAAAATCAATTTCCAGACTATTCCATACAATGGCAATCTTAATTTGAATGCAGAAGAATTTTGTTTTACATTGTTTCCTATTACGTGGTGACCTCTCCTCCTGTGGTATAAAGAAAGGGTGGTGGACTGGGCAATGAAAGAGCTCTGTTCATAACCAGGCTCTGGCTCTTACTACCTGTGTGATCCGGGGCAAGTCCTTTAACACAGTTTGGCCTCAAGTATTTTTCATTTGTAAAATATGTTGAGTTGGGAGAGAAGACTTGCAAGGTATCTTCCATCTCCAAATCTATGATTTTATAATCCCTCCATTAATAAATAAGAGCAGCACATTAACTTTGTGTGCAGCCAAATCTTGGCTAACTTGAATTTGGGGTAGAAATTTCCTGATCAGTCCAATCTCTAGCTAACTAAAGGTTGAGATTTTCATTTTATTCCTGTTCTGATTTTTTTTTAAATCTTTCTAAAATGTGTTGGACTATTACAACAGCTTACTGGTGGGAATGCCTGCCTTAAGTCTCTCCCTGATCCAGTCCATTTTCCACCTGATTTTTCTAATGTGCAATTTCAACCATGTTACCTCAACCCCAATAAATTCCAGTGGCTCCCTATCACCTCTACGATCAAATACAAAATCCTGTTTGGACTTCAAAGCCCTTCGTAATCTAGATCCCATGTCCAGTGCCACTGGCCTCTTTGTTTTTCCTCCAAGACCCTCATCTCTCAGCTCTGAGTATTTTCAATGGCTGCCCCACCCCCACTACTGGACTGCTCTCCTCCTTCATCTCTGCTTCCTGGCTTCTTTCACATCCCAACTGAAAACCCACCTTCCACAGGAAGCCTTTCTCAACCCCACTTAATTTCAGTTCCTTACCTCTGTTGTCTACAGCTTGTTTGTACACAGTTGTTTTCAACCAAAATAAAAACTCATTTTTAGAAGATTGAACATGTGTTAAGTACAGCTACGAAGGACTACAAGAGTCAGGAATTTTGCTAAAGGTATAATAAAACATTTGTTCCTGAGGGGATACAGCAGAAAGGCAGACTTATGCAGGGGGACAGACCCCTAGTGTCAGTCAGGAAGACCTGGGCTCCAGGTTCTGACTATGGAATGTTACAGAAGTCAGTTAGACTCCTGACCATATTCAGTAATTAATACCCTGAGCTGCAGAGCAATTACTGGTCTACATCAGTAGAGGGATTTTTCCCTTCTGGGAGTTCCCTGGAACAATGACAGGCCTAGACAAAAAAATAAAACTAAGCTAAAGGTTAATAAGGAATCCAACATGGCAGATGAAGATCACCATGGGGACAACTGGAAAGGGTTTCTTATGAAAATACTGTTTACCTGTAAACCTGAAGTTACCTAGAGACAATAGGCACTTTACATAAAAAGTCCATCTATCATTCAGTGAATCGTTTCCATCAACATTTTTGACAAGCGGTCCGTCCAGTCACTGCATACACTTGTCCAAAATGGTGGCACTCACTGCCTTATGTGACAATTCATTTAATTTTGCACAACTAAATCTTGTGTTGAGTTAAGGTCTGTTGCCCTGTAATTTCCCTCCATCTGACCTAAGTCTCCTCTTTGGAGACATGCAAAGAGACTTAAATCTCTCAACACACAGCAGTGCTTTAAATATTTGAAGACTATGTCCTGCCTTACAAGTTTTCTCTTCTCCAGACTGAATATATCAATGTCTTCAACCAATCTTAACATGATACAGTTCTGAATCTCCTCACCATTCTAGCCACCATTCTCTGGACATGTTACAGTTTGACAATGTCATCCTGAAATGTAGTGCCCAAACTGAACACTGTAGGCTAAGATACATAATCTGAGCTAAGATGTGCACTGGGAGAGGGATAAGAAGTTAAGGGAGGGTGACTTACCTAATGTTATGATTTTGCACCTAATTATTGGTAGAATTTTTGAAGCCTTCTACTTTCTTATGTACATGCTGTAAACCTAGAGAAGCTTAAATTTTGGTATGAAATCAATCAGCAAGAATATGTTAAGGGAAGGCTGCATGAGAAAGGTTGGAGTTGCAGTGGGTCTTTAGAGATGACAGAACACACACAGAGAAGAGAGGGGCATAGCTTTGTCTTACTAATGAAATCACCAAATAGGGAGGACAAAACTCTGGAATAGAACAATTTAAGACTCCAATTTCCAGTGTTTCTTTAGAGGTTCTGGATCAACATCTTTATAACCAGAACTTAACTTAGCAGTTTTTTGGTTACCCAACAAAGTGCTTCTGTGACAACATCTTGGAGATAAAAATCTTGCAATCAAATATATTACTTCCAGGTTTCCCAGATAACATTAATGAAAAAAATTAGTGAGTGGTGTTTCCCATTTCATGAACAATTTACTACAAAGATGAAACTGACCTATATGTTGTTTTTATCAGTTCTGCATATTATAAACTTAGGGCAAGAAAAAGAATCTCAAGCCCTAAATCCCCAGTGAAAAATTCTGCTGATTATCTGGTAGAATAAATCAACCGTGATAATCTTTTATAGGTTTCTTACAATGAGTGAGAGGTTAGCCTGTTCCTTCCAGTTCTGGGAATCTATGATTTATGATAAAGTATGTCATACTATTGACCTTTGCATTCTGTAAGCTAATTTTATTTTTTTTTTAAGAAAGTAGAAATTAAATGTAAAAACCAATGCTAGTATAAGGTTAAGAAACTTAAGCCTTATAAAAGGCTGAAAAATGCATGTCAAGAAGAGTTAAGAGTTACCATAGCGACCGAGATTCAAAGACATTGCACTTATACAACGCATCAACACCACAGATTTATACAAAACAGTTTTTGCCACTGTAATAATGGGACAAATCTTAAGGAATCGAATTTTGGAAGCATGGGTTTAAATCAGAAAGATGTCTACTAATTCTTATAGAGAAGTTTTTATGATTTGCACTAGTACTAGTAACCTAATACATAAAACAACTGGTTCATGAAAAGTAGAAGAAATTTTGGATGGACATCAGAAAACCTGGGTTTCATCTAATTTCAGTTCTGCCATTAACTAGTAATGTAAACCACTCATCTTTCTGATTGTCAATTTGCTTCTTTGAAAAATAAGGGGTTTGAACTAGATGATCTTTTAAGGTCTGCTTCTAAGGAAGTTAATTTGTCCTTGTATTCAAATCAATATATCAATAAAGTAGTTTGTATGTCACTTACTTAGTTATGCCTCTCATACTATACACTAGCCCGGAAGTACATCTTTTGTGCTCATTTTTAACTGCGATAGTTTATAATTTGTAGCAAATTGAGGGGGAAAAAAGGTTATGCTAGAAATTTTAAAGTACATCAAAAACCCCCACTGCATCTCACTGTAGGAATTAGGTAGAAATGTGCATGAATTAGGTAGCTGGCTGTAAAGATGGTGAACACTGAGCACTGAATTGTGCACAAAAGCTGTATAGTATTTTACAGTGTTGCGTCAAATATGTATATTCATTAACTATGAAGTACTGAGACTGATTTCTGGGTGTGGCTTATGAATTTGAAGTTATATTGCATGCAATAGGTCCTGGTTAGTATATTTTAATGTAATAAAAACAACAACAACTAACATTTATATAGTGTTTACTATGTGCCAGGCACTGTACAAAGTGCTTAAAATTATTAACTCATTTGGTCCCCTAGGAGTAGATATGTGCTATTTCTATCCCTGTTTAACAAGTTGAGGAAACTAAGGCAAATAGAGAGGTTAAGTGACTTCCCCAGATTCACATAGAAAGTTAATACCTGAAGCAGGGTTTGAATGCGCAGATCTTTATCTACTGCTTTATGACTCTAAATTGGACTTTTCAGCCTTAATAACTTATGAAAAGTACTTTAAAGGAAACTGGCATGCCCAAATAGCTGAGATTTATCAGAAAGCCATTAAAAACTCATGAGCTTAGTTTGAAAATCTGTTATATAAATTTGTGTAATTCAAAGTGTCATTTTTGGAAATTGTAAATTTTGTCTTATCTGGTATCTTATTAATGGAAGGTTTTTATTTATCATAGAGCTTTCACATGTCACTAACAAAATAATGGAAGTTTACACAACGATCCTGAAGCATTACTGTGAGATACTGAAGGTGAATGGGAATTGAGCACAATTTTAACATTACTTTTATTTTTTGACTCCACTTGATCTCATCAGTATGGGAAGCTCCTGATACTGAATTTCTCCTAACCAATGCAGACCAGAACCTGCTCAACTATGCTTCCTGGGGATCTGAGAGGTTAGTTTTTTTGCCCAGGGTTACATAGTCAGCATGTGTCAGGAGCATTACATGACCATAGTCTTCCTACTCTAAAAGCACAGGAATCTAGGCTGCTTCTCAATTATTTCCTAATTCTTGAAAAATAGTCATTTAAATAAAATCCTAAATATTTGTACTAATCAGATTATTCCTTGCTGTAATCACACTGGCTATACCTGTTTACTATGTGTTATATATACTATAATCTGCAATCATTTAAAAATAATTGAACCCATATTAAAACTATCTTTATTCAAATAGCACTCAAAAGTACCATTGTAAATGTATTATTTCAAAACACAAATAAGCATAATAAGTTAGGTACTGTGATCTTCTACAAAATATGAAAAGTATTTAAATGTGAAAAATATCTTCTGGTCCTCTAAAGTGTGATCAAAGATGGCCTTGGTCCACTTTTAGAGAAAGGGCTCATCTCCAAAAGAAAGGACAGCATAATTAATTTTCTTATGATGTGGGTAGTTTTGTACTTCTTTCTAACTACATAAGTGTTTACAGGCGGCAAGCTACTTGGATCCTAAATTCTAATCATTTCTAAATATACAGTGTGTAGAATAATCTTTTGCAAATGCAGTTTCAAACCTATTACTAGATAAAAATTTTCTACTGAAACTCATTTGTCAATAATTTCTCCTAAATTTTTGCTAGGTTTTTAAAGGTTGCTTAACTGATATATGCACATTATTTTTCAGTCCTGGAATAAGCCATCTGCAACTCTCAAAATCAATCATCTTAAAGTTTGGGAAAGTTATTTTTAAACCTTTTTCTCCTCCCTTTCTATACATGATTTTCTCACACCTAAAAGACAACTATAACAGGAAAATAATTCAAAAAGTTCTGGCAACCGAAGCTCTAAGTTTATTCACACTCTGACCTAACTCTTTCCACTTACTATTAGAAAGTAGGTTGACTTGTCTAGTATTTACACAATTTAATACAAGATGCTGAATAATTAGAAAAGTTCTGTTTTTCTCGGTGTTCCTCTTGCCTACAACCTTAGCCAAAAATAGATTGCTACCTCTAAAGATGGAATAATAGATGTGAGAAAGAGGCTGCTGTCAGCTCTCTGCCACTGTATCATACTAGTTAATTACCCAACCATCTGCATTCACCTCTTTAAGCAGAGGCAGAAGTTCAGTTCTTCCCTATCATTTTGCCATGGTATGTTATTTTAAAAGTCTTATGTTTGAAAAATATTCCCTCCTTCCTTTTAATCTTCCGAGAACATTCAATCCTGCCTTTGACATATCACTCTCTACTTTACATACTTATTAAAGCTCGTTGAGGTTGGGATTGATATTTCTCATCTCTTTACATCTAGCACTGGATACGAGGGCCCTTCCTTAAACCGTGAAGGTGTTTAATAAGTGTCTAAATGAGAGGAAAACAATTTTTTTCTTTGTTTTGAGGTTGTTATTGAAGTCTGAATGTATGTGACAGAGCCAAGGCTGTGCCCTTTGATTCCATAAAATAATAACAGGTTAGGTTGCTCTTACTCTCAACTCACCTGGTATCAATTTTCTGATACCCCTGACCATGTATGCAATTGATACAATTTGCCCTTGAATAGTTTGGCAAAAATCCTAATAAAAACTAGATATCTTTCTCCAAAGCAGCCTTTCTTCTCAATATATAGAAATACAAGAAATACTGGTGAACCCATACTCATTTTATATTTTCCTAACCCATATCAAGACCTGAATAAAGTGGTAACTCTCAGTAGTATGAATTGTGCCATACATCAAGAAATGTAGAAGTAACAAACGTAAAGCTATTTACATTTTCGCCTCTTAGTCGCATCTTGTCCTATAGATGAATTCCATAGTGTGGTCCTTCCCCATAATTTCACCCTTGCATAGTACATCCAGCTTAAAAAAAAAGTACCATCCATTAACATGTATTAAAATTTAGGTACAATATGGTTCAACATTTTGTGAAGTTCCCTGACAAACCCAGGAGGATTTTGTAATCCCCATGAATAAATGTTTTTATGGGAAAGTGTACAGATTCCAAAGAATCAACTTACCTGGCCTATTTTTAGAAACTAATTTCTATATTGAAAATTATCTCTACTTATTTTAAAAATTTAGATTCTACATGTTTAATAGCTTTTTAAATTAAAATAATAGTCTTTCTGGGATCCTGTTTTTTAATAAAAGGTTCAAATTCTAAATTATACATCCAAAAATATAATTTATCAACCTCTTCATCCTTGAAGAGGAATATAAACTTTAATGTAAAGTTCAAGCCACAGCATAAAACCAGAGTGTGTTCTGAATACATTCAGTGTTTTTCAGAAGCTGAAAGGAAACTGGAAACAGTAGGGATAAGTAAAAAACAATGGCACTTCTTTAAACAAGGGAAGAGAAGAATTATGAATGAAGTACCTGAAGATACAATAGCACTGTCACCCTGGGCAGCCTAAATCTGGTTACATTGTCCCACAACCAGTTTCTCAAATGATACAGCCATTCTTCCCCTAAAACATCAAGCATATTTTCTAAACCTGTGACTAAAGTTCAAATTATATTACAATTACAGCTGGTGAAATCTTCCTATTTGAAAGGCCTAAGTCTACATAGTTTGAGATTTGTAATAACAAAGTGATGTGGTGTACACACACTATACACAAGGATTACAGAAACTCTGATCCTTTAAGAAGCCCTTTATAATGGATACATAGATATCCATTATAAAGATGACATCATGGGGGCAACTTGGGGGCACAGTGTATAAAGCACCAGCCCTGGATTCAGGTGGACCTGAGTTCAAATCTGGCCTCAGACACTTGCTAGCTGTGTGACCCTGGGCAAGTCACTTAACCCTTACTGCCTCCCCCCCCCCCCCCAATAAACCCCCCCCCCAAAACCCCATGACATCATTTACAAATCAGATAGTCTTTAATAGTTGGCAAAGAAGTGCAAAATAATAGAACTGCCATAACCTTAGACCAGTGATTTCATCTCTCTGGGCACTTTCCTCATGTAAGTGAGGGGACTGAGCTAGATGATCTGCGGTCCTTTTTCAATCTGAATTCCATGATACTAATAAACATAAGATTAATTCCCTTTGATATTAATGAAAAGGTCTAAAGCAGATTAAAAATGCTTTTTGTAAGTTACTTTTGTATGGTAGGAACGAGGTATAAGGCTCTAGATATGAGCCAACATATTGAGAATCAGAAGCTGACCTGCAGGTCAGTTTCCTATAGAACAACCTGGAGTTAGAGAGGCTAAGCCAACATCAGAAGTCAGAGTTCCCTCTCTGCTTGGAGCTTAATGACATCCTCATCAGTTATCTTAAGGCTGATTCTACTAGAATTTTTTACAATATCGCTCCAACACCCAGAAGTTATTGCAGAGGAAAAGAGGAGCTGACGAATGTTATAGATCACAAAAAGGCTAAGTACTCCCCCCACCAAATAAACTTTAATCTATTGGAATAAATTAAAATCCAGGTTCCCAAATCCAAAGTTCAGAATAGAAATCTATTTACCTTGCAACTAAAAAGGGCAAAAAGGGGTCTGTGTAAAATTTGTGCTAACCTATAGCACTTGAACTCAGTTGTTTATCTGGAGACTATTTAAGATTGTCTATTAAAAACCATTCACGAAACATGAACAGTCTTCTCAAAGTTCCTGTGTGACCATACTGGGGAATATAGAACTAGGAAATATGTGAACAGAATTTAATATTCTCTAAAATTATCCTACTCAAACTTGGGAAAAAACAGAAAAAAATCAAAATATAGAAAAGAAAATTTAAAACATTTTATCAAATTTTCTCTTTATAATTTTATTTCAAATCAGATTAATGATATACACAAAACATCAGAAGAAAGATATGACTTTTCAACTTACCTCATAAGAACTTGGAAGCTTTAGCTTTAAACTTAGAAATTTTTTAATAGTTCCCACAGTCACTCGTGTAGAACATCGGATAAATTTCTTCATTAAACCCTAATATAAATAAATTAGGCAATTAGTCAAAATACTCTTTTTTATGTTGCTTAAATGAAGGCTAGTTCCACATTTATTGATAGTCATTTAAGAATTATTTTTTTTTTGTGGGGCAATTTCTCAGTTTATGTCTCCCAATGCTATTTTCCAATTTTGTGCTCTTTCTGTTAGGAAAAGCATTACAAATGGACATGGAAACTGAATACTCAGACATTTTGTTAAAGAAGTCACTCTACATTTGAGAGAAAATTCCTAAAAAGGAACTTCCACCAGATAACCAAAACTATAGTTAAATCCATGATTCTACAAGAATTAAGAGTATCGTATGAGCAGATAGTTGGTCACCAGGTGGTCAATTTTTTTTCCTCCCATATACATACAACTCATTGAGACTGTCTATAAAGCACGGAGGTTGTACAATATATACTGGCAGAGAAAGAATTTATCCCCAAATTACTTTGTTTACACACATGCCCCACTTATGCCTCAAATTTCCAAGAGTAAAAGCATTTACTACAAAAACCTGGCATCCTAAGAAACTGACCAGAAAGTAACTGAGCTGATGATTTTGCCAAAATTGCAAAGGATTACACAAAGCTGTCAATCAGCAAGCATTTACTAAGCACTTACTATGGCAAAAAAATACTACCTGGGATGTATTTTGATATGAAGGCTCTTCTAAAATAAGTTTTAAAGAGTTGTATTTGTTTTCAAATAAAGGAGATTTCGTATAACCTCCTGATTTTACTGGGAAGGACCAGGCCAAGGTCACACATATAGCAAGCAAGAGAGATGGGGATCTGAATCCATGTTCTTGACTCCAAAAGAGACAGTGTTAATAGAGGGGGAAAAATGGAATTATCTACCTAAGCTGAGGGCAACTTGTACCTAAGACAGGCAAATCCAGATTCCTAGACCAGGCCTAGCTCTAGCAACCCAATTTTTCCTCCTTCAAAGAGCCCTGATCCTGGGCCTAGTTTGTCTTGTAATCCCTTCTTCTCTCAACACTATTCCAGTTCCAGGATCAGTGCACTTCGGCTTCTAAACAGCAGGTCTAAGACCAAAGACATAACATCATCGGCCCCAGACCCACATCCAGTATTTGAGTTTCACTCAGAGCTTCTTAAAGGTAAGGTTTGTAAATCTGCATAGGCAAGACAAGGACCCAGAAATAACCTATAACCCTATAGCTATAACATTATAGGCTATACCCCTACAAATTAAACAGAATTGAATGCTGGACAAATTGTATTAGAAAATCAAAATTAACATTCACTATGTCTTACTGTATTTTTATTTATTTTTGTTAATCATCTACATTTTAATCTGGTTCTCCTCCTGGACTTGTGAGTTTTGCCAGCTGGCCAATGAGTCTTCTGCCCTATAACATTCATTGCCCAGCCCTTGCCCCGGGGAACCAACACTTTTAGGTCTGTTATAAGCATATCTAACATGAAAGAGAAGTGGCTTGATGATAAATAAGAAGGCTGAATGCAAGAACATCATAGTGAAACTAACAGAAAGATGGAGCAGAGGAAAAGAAAGGGGGAAAAAACCCAAGCAAAACAAGCAAGACAAATACTAAGGGGAAAGAAAACTGTTTAGGAAATCTTGAAAAGTAAACTTCTAGAATATGTTCTTCCAGAAATTAGAATAAAGCAGCTTCAAGAATCTTGAGAAAGGCTGAAAAGAACAAAAGCAGAAGAGACAAAAAGGTAGAAAAATAGTACTGAAGGTATATCTCTCCCAGAAATTAATTGGACAAATAGAAAAGTAGGGCATTCAGAACACATAACAGAAAAATATTCAAAACTATAGATGGTAGAAAAAATTAAATGATAGATCTAGAACACAGAAACAAAGAGGAAGAAGAAAAACTGAATAAAATTGAAAAAATGATGAGACTGATATGATACCCTATATACTGTTGATTGAGATGGAAGCTAGAATGCTAAGTATATAAAATTAACTGTATTTCAGAAGAATAGGATCAAATAAAAGGCTTGAATAGTATGCTTTAGTGAAAGATCTAGGAAAATTGCTGTATTCAATTCTCTTAAAAATCATGTGACTTCTGAGATAGAGGACTACACATTGTCCCTAATTCTTATTGCTTCTCAAACATCTCCAAAGCAGAAATTATGTGAAAAACATGGAGCAATTTCTGCCGTCTCCATTGTCAAAGATACTAAGAATCTTAATGAGGTGACAACCTGATGAACATACATACATCAGAGAAGTTATCCCTAATCTCTAAAAGGCTTACAAAGCACTCTCTAAACTGAACTCTGCCTCTCTTCACCCTCCTCCATAGAATGCTCGGCCTGAACTGTAGTGTGGCCACACAAATATCCAGCCAGAGACGTGAGGAGCAGAAGGACCTGCAGCATCAAGATTCCATCATTTTGTCCGAAGGAAAAGAAGATTGCAGTCTGGGTGGTGGCCAATTCTGTCACCACAGAAGTCACTTGGATAAGAGATGGGAGCTGGAGAAAAGTGAATTTCTCAGCATTGGAGGAGGCTAAGCCAGCTACGATGTTGTCTCTGGGAAAACCATCATCAGGAGGGAAAAAGTTAGCAAGCAGTATGGAAATATAAGGGGAAAAAACCTGAAACTGATGAGGAAGAGTTCCCTGTAGATCCTCAAGAGAAAATGGAAGCAAAGCAGGATGTTCCCAAATAGTTTAAGAGGGAAATAAAAATCACAAAGCAGTGTTGATGGGTCATAAGACAGAAATAATTGGCATCAGAAGAACTAAAACTAAGAAACAAAAGAGAGAACAGCTGAATAGAAACGCAACTACAACGTAACTGGGAAAAAATTAAAATACTAAATTTTTTAAAAAGGAAAAAGAAGAAATGAAAGTATAGAGAGACATGAAGGACAATCTGAAAAAAAAACAACAAAAAGTAGTTAAAAGGAAACATGATTTCTATAGAAGTAAAATATTGATCTCGAACCTAGAATATACAGAGATAACTTAAGGATTAAAGGACTAAAAGAATATGACAAGTCAAAAACCACAAATGCAAGAAATAAAGAAAACTACCTAGAACTTCTGAACACAAAAAACAAAATGCTAACTGAAAGAATCCACAGATTGCTTCCACTAAAAAAGTCCTATGGAGCAAAGTCCAAAACACACATGTTAAATTTAACAATTTTTTTGCATGTGATTAGGAGACAGACTTTCAAGTATTAAGGAAATTCAACCATACAACATCATTCTACACCCACCAGAATTAAAGAATGGAATGGAATAATGTGTTCTTAAGAGCAAAAGAACTCAAGATGCTACCGAAGGCAACAGACCCTACAAAACTGTGCTTAACCATTAATGAAAAATGATGGGTATTCAAAAATCATTTGCCAAATACTTATCATGTGTCCAGCATGGCACTACTAATGGAAACAGAATGTAAAGCATCAATCAAAAAAGACTGCTCCTCTTTATTATTCTGTTTTGCTGGTTCATTCATCTCCCACCTCTTATGAACTAGTATCCAAGGTTTTGCCTTGAGCTTTCTTCTCTCTCTACAATCTCTTCTTTATGTAAGGAATTAATTGTGATTTGGAGTTTTTATAACCCCATCTTTGCTTCATTATGATCAGACAGAAAAGATGCAAGCTTTAAAAGCCTAAGAGAAGATGGGTGTGTACTTTAAGAGATTATGGAACAAACAACACAAACAACATTTACTGAGTCAAAGTATCAAACTAAAGTACCTTACCCCCACCTAGGAGTTCCCCCAGGCCCATATGGGCCTGGCCAAATTATAATGGGGACAGCCCAGGGGGTATGTTAAACCAATTGGAGACTCAGCCTGGCTATAGAACCACCCTTCCTGTGAGAGAGACAGGAAGGGGGAGATGACACTCTCAGAGAAAGGGACAGAGGAGGAAGGTTAAGAGAGAGAGGAGCTGGTGTGTGTTTTGATCTTCGGACCTAACCAGGAGACACTGCAAAGCTGATTCTTCTTAGAACTGCAGATACCAGGGGGTGGTGAGTTTGTGTTCCTTCCAGGGAGGCTGGCTCATTAAGCCAGCTAAGCTGGAAACAAGTTTAGTGTTTGAGTTAGTTTTTGCCAGATCCAAGCCTTTCTGAGTAGCTGAGGAAGCAGAGCTTATTCAAGGTACCTGGGGGCCTTTTTACTATAGAGAATTAGATTCTAACTTTCTCTATCCCCTTTCTCAATTTACCTGGCTTTATTAACTCCACTTGTATTGTATTATTGTTACCATTAATAAAACCTAATTTGTTTGTGAAAAAGAGGCTGTTAATCTCCTTTCTTATTAGTCTGGGAGACATACCTGGAAAAGAGTCAGTTTGGAGAAGAGGAAACTCTGGACCTAGAGGTCTCCCATTATTTTCTGAACCCCAATATTATGGCGAGCCACCCAATTAACTCCCCATACTAAATTTGGCCCTTACACTTAGTAATCAAATCAGTTCAATTATGGTCTCTACACAAATGACTCCCAAATCTTCATCTCACCTTTAATCTCTTTTAATTCAAGTCTGCATTGCCAACTGCCTTCGAGAGACCTCAATTTGGATATCCCCCCATCATCTCAAACTAAACATTTTAAATGGAACTTATATTCCCCTTAAGATCGTCCCTCTTTTAATCTTCCCTGTCTCTGTTGAAGATATGCCACCCCAGGTTCAAAAGCTCTAAACGATCCTTGACTCTTCCCTTCCCTCCACATCCTATGTCTAACCAGCTGTTAGGTTTTAGCAATTGTACTCTTACTGCATCTTTCACACCTATTACCATCTCTCCACTTACATGGCTTACTATCCTATACCCCACCAACTGATTTGGATTATTAACAGTCTCTTAATTCATCTCCCTACTTCCAGGCTCTACTCTCTCCAATCCATCCTCTTTACAGCTGCCTAAATAATCTTCCTATGGCATAAGATGTCTAGCACTGTCCTTTCCCTCAAAAACAAACAAAATAAACTATTCAGCTTGAAATTTAAAGACTTCCACAGTTTAACCTGGCTTGCACTTCCCAAACTTACACATTTCATGTTTTTTATGTTTGAGTCCAACTGGACTATTAATTGTTCTTGAATGTTAATACCCCATCTTCTACCTCCATGCTTTCAAACAGGATATCCCTTGAAATTTATTTTCCTAGAAAGGCTCAGTTCAGGTTTTACATTCTACACAAAGCCTTTTCTGATTCCCGCTTTTACTTCTCTGCATGTACATAATGAAACCTCCTCCCAGAAATCAGGGAGTGAGAAAAAACCGACACATAGTAGGTTTTTAATAAACGTTTAAAAAACTGAACTGTTAATCTGGAACTGGTTCTTACTGCCAGAATAGGAAACAGTTGCTGAGACAGACAACTGAAACCTTGAAAGGGAAGATACCTAATCCATCTTACAATATGTCAAAGAAGGAAAGGGAAGCCAGACATAGCTTAGAGAACAGATTTGGAGGGAACAAATTTCAAAGGAATCAAGGAAAGAATAGGTCAGATTCCAATGCCTAAAATGCTTCTAGTCAGTCCAAAATGAAATTCTGAAACCACAAAGAAACAATACTAATGAAAAGTAAAAGTTGTTTAAAGAGACCAGTGGGAATGCTCATCAACCAATTAATAACTTTAACACACACGTAGAAGGTGAAAACAATCGTGGACAGCAGAGAATACAAAAGCATAGAATGGCTCTAGTAGAGGAGTGGCAGGCCTGCTGCATCTCAGAATAAGCTGAAGCTGACAAACAGCACTAAGGGCAAAAAAAGGGTTTTTAACAGTAAGAGGAAAAAGTGGGACTGAGAGCACTGCTATTCAGGGTGAATGGGATAATAATAACTAAGTACCCAACTGATCTGAAGTAGGGTGCTGAAGGAACTGTACAGTGTGACTGCTTAGCCACAGTGTCAGTAACCACTAAAAAATAATGCATGATGGGAGGGGTAACACAGTACCCTAAATGTCCCATATTTTTTTTAAATGAAGAAAGTAGGAAGCCAGTGACCCCAAGTTCAATTCATGGGAAAACTATACAACGGAAAGGTCAGAGAACATCTTGAAAAGGAAGTAAAATGGTGATGACAAGAATTAGCAAGTCACCACTAAGAACAGGCCATGCCACATTAACATAATTTCCTTTTTTGTCACTGTCATAAGGTTGGTAGATCAGGGTGGTGCTATCTTTATCATTTAACCAGATCTTAGAAAAGCACTGATGAAATTTCTTATGCCATCTTTGTGGGCAAGATGCAATGATATAAGCTATATGATGGGACAGGTACAGAGACTAAAAGTGGTTTGAATGGTTAACCCAATGAATAGTCATTAATGGCTTGATGTTAGGTTGGAAAGATGTTAAGTTGGAATGAGGTATCTACTAGAGTACCTTAGTGATCTGTGTGTGACTCGAGGTTAGTAATTTTATCAATGACTGGGATAAAGACTCATATGATGTGCTTATCAATTTGCTGACAGCATAAAGCATGGAAAAATAGCTAAAACAATGAGTAACAGAGGCAGGATCCAAAAAGATCTTGACTAGAACCTTAAGCTAAATAAAAGAAAAATCGATTTTACAAGTAAAGGATGGAAGATGTGGGGCTATTGGTTAATCTCAAAAAGATTTAGGGATAGGGGCAGCCAGGTGGCACAGTGGATAGAGCACCTTCGCTGGATTCAGGAAGATTTGAGTTCAAATCCAGCCTCAGACACTTAACACTTATTAGCTGTGTGACCCTGGGCAAGTCACTTAATCCCAATTGCCCTGCCAAAAAAGACGGCATCAAAAAAGCTATAGAAATTTAAGGCTGCATTCAGAGACATAATGTCCAAAGAGGATGGCATTGTTCTCCTACTTTGTTCAGAACAGTTTGCACTGTCCAAGGAACTGTGCTTGGCCCTTATTAAAGACAGATAAAAGCACAGGTAGAAAGTTAATAAAATTTGCAGATGACATCAACCTGGGAGGGATAGCTGTCTAAATGACAGAATCCAAAAGGATCTTCATAAGCTAGAACACAGGGTTGAAGATGAAATTCAACAGGAATTATCTTACTCTTGGGTACACACACACACACACACACACACACACACACATCACTTTCATAAGCATAAGACAAGAGATGCATGGATAGACAGCAGATGTTCTCAACAAGATCTGGGAGTTTTAATGGATGCTAAGATCAATATAAATCAGTGGTATAAACTGGCAGGCAAAAAAACCTAATGTAATCTTGGCCTACATTATTTGTACTATTTTTTTTCTTCTTTAAATAAAATGATTTGTTACATGGGATGTCTTTTTGGGAGGGGAAAGGGAAAAGACACTGAGGTTAACTATGATAATATAAGAAACAGAAAACAGTAAAAACTTATTTTTTAAAAAAGAGGGGAACAACATAAATTCCAACAATAGGAAAGGGATAGTCCCACTATATCTGTCCTAATCAGATGTCACGTGGAATACTTTATTCAGTCCTGGGCAACAGGATTTGAGAAAGACTGATAAACTGGGGTGGTCCTCGAGTCTGTGTTATACAAAAATCAGTAGAAAGGAACTAGAGACATTTAGCTTGAAGGAAACTCAGGGGTATGGCCTGGGGTGGGATGGAGATCTGGGAGTAGGGGTAACAGCTGTCTTCAAGTGTTTAAAGGGCTGTCATGTGAAAAAAGGATTTACTTTGTTCATCTCTCCTGAGGACAAAACCAGAAGCAATGGGTAGAAATTGCAATGAGAACAATTTGGGACTTTGTCAGGAAAAAGTTCCTAACAAGAACTACTATCCAAAGACAGAGTAGATTGCTTTAAAAGGCAGTAGTAGACTCTTTCATGGGGCTCTTCCAGAACAAATTGGAAGACTATTGGTTGGGTATGTGATAGTAGGGATTCTTTTCATGTATGAGTTATTACAGATAACCCTTTGGTGTTCCAACTCTCAATATTCTGTGATTCTAGGAAATTTTATTTAGTTCTACAAGCCACATTTCAAGGAAATTCATAAGTCAAAAAGGGTCCATAGGTAAGTAATCTGAAAGGGCCTAAATTTTTTGCCATAAGAATTTGATAGAACTAGGGGTCTTTAGCTTATACCCATTCATTTGTTCAATGAGTGCCTATTTTGTGGGAGACACTGTACCAGATATTGGGGATGCAAAGAGAAACACAAAAATCAGGAGCACCAGAGCAGCAGTAGTCTGATCTCTTTCTTGATTCTCCTCTTCCACAGAAGATTTCTGGAAAGACTCTTTTGTCCTGAGCAGTCATCACTGGTCGTACTCATACTGAGCCTTAGTGTTCCCAACATCTATGTCAATCTTGTTAATCCTTTGTCCCAAATCTACTAGTAACTATTCTTTGAAAATCTCCAATAGCAGGTTATTTTTTGTTGCATTTGTTTTGATATGACCACATCAAACTTGTACAAAACCTTAAATGTACTCTGTTTTATGTGTCTTGTCTCTCCAACTAGATTAGATATTTCTTGAAGGTAATGACCACGTCCTAAATATATTTTTGTACCTCGGAAATACAGAAAGTGATCAATTAATACTGAAGCTGTCTAAGGTATGTGCAGATAGAAAATAGCAAATGAGAGATAGATGAGAACAAACAAGATAGTATACAGTATGAGGGAAACAGAGTTTCATGGACTAGGGCATGGCCAGTCTTTAAGTTCTTTGGTCTGAATGGTTTGTAACTTCTATATCAAGAACCTGAGAGAGGATAACAATGACACATTTATATAGTGCTTTAGAGTTTTCAGTGCAGTAGTCTGTGAATAGTTATATCCTTAAAGTGCTATATTAATATTATCTTTCAACAGGAGACAACATGCATATTAAAGATCTGGAAGATGCTTGCAAGATTTAAATAAAAACTTCTAAAGAAGATGGCAAACTAGTAGCTAGCTAAAATAAAACGAAGGGAGGTAGTGTCACAAAAACACAATAAAAAGCTTTTCAAGAAGGAAAGGCTGTTCATGATACTGCATGAAAATCAGATTAAGTCCAGAAGAAAAAAAACACATATATACAAACACATATAATGAAAATATAACATATATATACTTGTAATACATCTTCTCTCAAGACCTTTAGAAATACATACTAGCAGGGGCAGCTAGATGGCGCAGTGGATAGAGCACCGGCCCTGGAGTCAGGAGTACCTGAGTTCAAATCTGGCCTCAGACACTTAACAGTTACTAGCTGTGTGACCCTGGGCAAGTCACTTAACCCCAATTGCCTCACTTAAAAAAAAAAAAAAAGAAATACATACTAGTGAAAATGGGAGGACATATGCTTGAAGAGAAACATCAAAGATGTGAAACAATCCCTGATCTCTAATATTCTAAGACTCCCCCTACATTTTCTTTATTTTGAATTTGATATCAACAAATGCGGATATTTCAATACATAAAGAAAAAAAAAAGAAGACTGCATGTGAACATCTATTATATACAGTTTGTTTAAATATAAACTGGAAAGAAGATATGAGCTTCATTGTTAGAGGGAGTTCTTCCCCAAGGAAGTAAATTTACCAATGAAATCACAAGTCCAAACTTAGCCTTTTTCTATTAGAGTTAACAAAGAAGTGTGATACCATCCTGCTGATTTGTGTTCTCTTTCAGAATTTCCTTCTGCTCTTTTCTGTGTCTTTCCAAGTGTTTCATTGACACTAATTTTTTTCTTTCTGAATCTCTAACACTTTCATCTCCTCCCCCCCAACAAAATAAAAGCCCTCTTTTACAACAAATAAGGAAAACAAGGTAAAATAAATTCATACATTGATGCATTCCAAAAATATATCATACTGCAATTGACAGAAGGTGCAGACACACTATCACCTCTCAAAAGGGGTGACGACTAATTCCCAGTCTTCCAGAGTTGTGTGTATCCCATGATTTCTTCTACTTTATATTTGTTGCAACATAATCTTATATAATCCAAATCCTTGGTACTTGCATTTTTTATGTTTCTCCTTGCATATTTTTCTTGACCTGAATACTCTGGTTTTCAGCTAAAGCATCCCTGAATATTTTCAATTTAGGGTTTCTTTCAGAAGGCAACTAGTAGCTTTTAATAGACATGGGCTATTTTCTTTTATGATTTCTTTGAATATAGCATTCAAGTTTTTTGTTTGGTCATGGTTTTCAGGAACTCTGATGATTCTTAATTTATTTCTCCTAAATCTGTTTTGCAGGTCAGTAAAAAAATGGTAGGTTTCTTATGTTTTTCTAATATTTCAATCTTTGGACTTCATTCTAATATTTCTTATCTCATATTCTATTTTCTATTTTTCAGGAATTCCATTCCTTATGTGTGAGAAAATAATGATTAATAATGAATTTCTTGGGGGGACCCAGATTAGTTTAGTTTCTCTCTCCCCCTCACTCCAGAAAGTTCAGCCCTGCCTGGGATGAGCCCAGGTGAACAACAGAGATGGATTCTTTTGTTTAGCTAAGTGAATTGATGGAATTAAACCACACCTGGACTTAGCCTTTGCCCTTCAGAGATGGTCTTTTGCATACTTCTCTATTAGGTCAAGGGTAAAATTCATTTTAATTTGGACCGCCCTCAGGTTATGTCAACCAATGGAATTGAATGATGCTAACCAATTAGCTTTGATTAATAACCCGCCTCTATCAAAAGAGGATAAAAAGCCTTGACCAGCAAGGGTCACCATCTTGGTGCAATCTTGGCTCAGAATACAGTCTCTTGATGTGCGCTCTACCTCTTAGGACAATGTAGGTTTTGTAGGTCTTCTGAACTCTCCTGCCTGTACTAACTGCCACACAGTCAATTCTTTACTGGTATATATCATATGAAGAAAGTAGGAAGCCAGTGATCTCAAATTCAATTCATGGGAAAATTATACAACAGAAAAGTCAGAGAACATCTTGAAAAGGAAGTGAAATGGTGATGACAAGAATTAGCAAGGCATCACTAAGAACAGGCCATGACAGATTAACATCATTTCCTTTTTCATAGCAATAATTTTAGAAAATAGTTTGTCACAAATAATTTTTAAAAAACATACAAGGAATTCCACCTTCCATTCCAAACTGTTTCTTTTCCTTGAATTATTTTTTCAAGAACTCTAATTTCAAATCTAATTTCATTGTGCATTTCAGTCCTTGTAGCCAAGTCATTCTTTACTCTGAGCCTTGACTTGTACTTGTGGAATTATGCTCTTCTAAGTTTAACTCTTGTGCTTTTCTTTACCTATACAATTTCTTCAATGTATTCTGTTTTCTTTTGTTTACTTATATTGTAGTTTCCAGCCTCTTTGGAACTTTGTGCTATAGCTTGTTCATTCCTTTACTCTTGAATATAATAGACAGATCTTGTTTGGCCACATCTCTGTAGTCTGGATGCCACTGCAATTCTGAATGGAGTGGCTGGCACTAGGTTACATACCCTCTCTGCCTTAAGTCTCCCAGTAGCCTTGGCCCATATCTTCCTTCTTCTGCTTGCACAATCCCCAATTGGGAATTATTTTTGGCACCTACTGTGGCTCCAATAGAGGACAAACAGATGGGAGGACAGGGTTCTAGACATCTTCTTATGAAGTCTTGGAGTAGATGAAAAAACATACTTCTGATTCTCTTTGGTTGATGTGGAAGCTTTATGATACTTTACAACCTTAAAATTAGTTCTCATTTTTACCTTGCCTTGGGTTCTAATAGACACAGGCTATTTTCTTCTGTGATTTCTTGGAATATAGCATTAAGTTTTTTAGTTTGGTCATGGTTTTCAGGAATTAAGATAATTCTTTTTTTTTAGTTCCAAATTCTTTCCTTCCCTATACCCCACTTCCTCCACCCAATGAAAAGGGAAAAAAATATGAAAGCTATAGGTGTGTCTGTGTGTCTGTGTGTGTGTGAGAGAGAGAGAGAGAGAGAGCACGCGAGAGCAAGAGAGAGAGGGGTAATGGAAAAGATATTTTCATATTAGTCAAGTTGTAGGGGAAAAAAGCAAGAAAAATATACTTCAATATGCACCATGGGAACTTTGATTATTCTTAATTTGTTTTTCTTAGATTGGTTCTGGAGGTCAGGTTGTTGTTGTTTTTTTAATAGTACACCCCTTGTGTTTTCTCTAATATTTCAATCTTTTGATTTCATTCTATACTTTCTTATCTCATAATCTATTTTCTCCCTTCTATTTTTCAGGGGATCCAATGCTTGGGTAATCTTTCTTAGATTCTAATAAGTACTGACAATACTGGTGATGATCACATACTGAGAAGACTGATGATGTCAACTTCAGGCCAGAAGGTCATGTGCCTGAAATTGTTCTTCTTACAGTAATTCATATTATTCATATCGTATACAAATTTTTTTCCATGAAAATGGAATCTATAAACTTGTTAATTGTGAAAAACTAAAAAGTGCCATGGTATTTTGTGTTAATAATATCAGGAAGAGGGACAGCTAGGTGGCTCAGTGGGTAAAGCCCTGGCCTTGGATTCAGGAGGACCTGAGTTCAAATACAGCCTCAGACACTTGACACTAGCTGTGTGACCCTGGGCAAGTCACTTAACCCTCATTGCCCTGCCAAAAAAAAAAGGAAAGAAAAAAAATAATATCAGCAAGAAAGGCTTCCTGACAGAGTGGATAAGGAACTGGCTTTAAATTCAGGGAGGTCTGAATACAAATCTTTTCTCTGATACACAGTAGGTGTCTGACACTGGACTGGTCATGTATCTTTGTTCCAAGCATCTCTTTAAGGTTCTAGGTTCCAGAACGTTTGTAGTCTACACAAATAGAGGGAAGTTCTTCACTGGGAGCTCCCTACACCAACAAAATCAAAGGTTCAGACAAAATTATGAAAAAAAAATTGAGCAGCTAATTAATTCATTTAAAAGGCAAATAATAAACATACCACTCTTCATGATAATGGAAGAGAGCAGGGGTACATATAATACAAAAGTAATTTAGATTTTTGGAACACAAATTTTAACTAACATTTAATTATAAACTTGGCACATATTTTGGAAAATCAGAACACTTCAAAAAACAAATGATTAAAATTTAACCAGAGCTGTTCCTCTTTCCGGAAGTTATTTCTTCCTTGCTCCACAATACTATAGTGAGTTGTTACACATTTACTTTAAATTTACCTTCTGGGGCAGCTGAGTGGTACAGTGGAAAGAGTACTGGCCCTGGAGTCAGGAGGATCTGAGTTCAAATGCGATCTCAGACACTTGACACTTACTGTGTCACCCTGGGCAAGTCACTTAACCCCAATTGCCTCTCCCCCCCAAAAAAATATTTGCCTTCCACATCTTCCAAGGAATAGATATAAAATTATTTTCCAAAATTTTCTTGTTGGCATATTAATATAATGTAATGTAGTTAATATGCTATAAGGAATGACAAATTTTAAGAATTCAGAAAAAAAATTGTATGCAATAATAGATGAAAAATAGCAGAGTCACCAAAAATGCTATACAAAATAACTACAACCACCATAAAAAGACGTTTGAAAGCCAACAAAAGTCTGGCCAAATATAAAGGTCAATGTTAGCAACATACAATCAAAGTTATAGGACACATCTCTCCTTTCCATTAACAATCAATAAACTAACTTTTCCTAGTGCCATTCTTTTTAAAGTGAGAAGCATTTTAGTGTTTATTGGTAAATCTGGGTTAAAAAAAGTATCATACATTAAAATATTATTTTTAAAGTTCACCTGTTGGGCTGTTTATTTTATGGGGTAGAGTAAAAATTATGAGATAATGAATACAGAACCCCTTGATTTTAAACCATACACACACGTTTTTAAGTTGGTTGTTTAAAAGCTTGAAAAATATTCTCCAACAACATAAGGTTTTAAGTGCAGGGTTGCTTTTTAAGATGGATAAAAAATGTCTTTTTAGATTTCTCAAGAGGTTGACATACTATCCATTTATAATAGAATATACTGGAAAATATAATATTTTGATATTCATTAGAGAGTCAAAACAATAGAACTGAATAAGAAATATATATATTTTAAAAATTGTCTTCTAGGTTGATGGTGAATAAGGAAAGACAGGTTTTAACAGTTAGATGAAAAAGCAGATACTTGTGGAGGATACAGACGGTCCTTTGAGGTACTTACAAGGGCTCTGGAGGATAATGGCACGGGTTCTTTAATACTTAATTCATTATTGTATTATTTCAATTCAAAACTCATGGCTTTCCTCTTCTCCATAACAGCATTACTCTCAAGCTTCTCAGCCAGGATAAGGGTGTTTTGTTGTTGTTGTTTTTACTCAAATGGAGAGAGAAGAAAAGTGAGGGAGAAAGAGAAGAGAAGGGAAGGAAGAAAAGGAATCAAAGGGGAGATGTCGATATATGAAAAAGTGACTGTCTGAAATGAAATTAACTGAGCTGTAGGCATGAAAGAAAAGACTCAACTGTAATGAAAACTTCTTGTGGGGGGAATAAAGGAATGGAAGTAGAGGGTAGGGAAGGAGATGGGAATCCAACAGTTTCTGGTTCTAGCCACCAGGTGGTATCAATGACCTAAGATATCTTAATATGACTAGGATGGTCTTGAGTAGAAGGAGGGAAAGCTGGGCTCAAATGCCATCCCCTTGAAGAGGCCTTTCCAGATCGCCCAGTAGTTAGTCCCCACCCACTATATGTCACTCTTCATAATGCATTCACTCATCTGTTAGCATCACCCACTAGTAAAATGTGGCCTCCCTTTGAGCACCCCACTAAACAATAAGCACTGTGCCTTGCGCATAGTAGGTGGTTAATGAATAAAAAAAACATTCATTGTTATGTTGATGATTATGAAAAATCCTTTAAGTGGGCTGTTCTAAGTTCTGGAAGTACCTGCAAAAATCAACAAATGACTATCATTCTAATTATGTAAATAAGAATCTGAAAGACTTTCAAAGGAAAATACATCTTGTATAATGCACCAAATTTGCCAAATGAATTATTTGCTACCATAAGCCAAACACAGAAGTCCACTCACCTTTACCACATTGTCCCCTGATTGCCCATTATTCCGTAAGCAATCGAGACAGATGGCAATTTGTGGGTCACTTCTATGATAGTCCTTATCATCTTGATTCTCATCACCTTCTTCTACTTTGGGTTTGTCGGCTTTTGAGGTTTCATCTGAACAATTAAAAACAGAATTCAATTCAAAGTCAGTTAGCAACCAAAATCATCAAAACCAAATTTAGCTTCAATAAAGCTTTGAGGGGAAAAAAATCTAAATGGCCTTATTTAACCCTTTCAATGAATAAATGTGCTTTTTTCATAAGATTTTTAAAAGCCAACAGATATTGTCATCAAATCACGAGAGTAAACTTCAAGGAGATGTATATGAAAATGCCCTAAATTTCACATCATTATAAAGACTGGTCAATCTGTTCAGTCTTTTGCCTTCACTATTTCTATCAACTGTCCAGTCTCCCATGTTTTACATCTTGGCAGACTTTTCATTCTTTCCTCCTCTCTCATCTCTTACATCCTACCTGATTAAATTTTGGCAATATCATCATTTTTTGTACTTCGTGCACAGCTTCATAATTATACTCACGCTGACCCCAAAGCCTCCGAGGATTCAGAGTTAGGAGGGACTTTATGAATGAGGCAGCTGAGTCCTAGAAAGGTTAAGTGGCAGCTCTACAGAAGTACAGAGTCCAAATTTAGGGCTTTCTCCACTGCACCCTTCTAGCTGACTGCCTTCTTTGTTGAAATCCCACTCATGCCTCAAAGAAGAATTTAGACTCTCCCTTCTGGGAGCCTTTTCTGACTCAGTATTCAGAAGCGGCTAGGTGCCACCATATTGCATGGAGTGCTGGGCCCTGAGCCTGGAAGACCTTAATTCAAATCCAGTTTCAGACAACTTACTAGCTTCAGTTTTAACTGTAAAATGGTCATAACATCACCTCTACCTGTCAGAGTTGTTGTGAGGATCAAATGGGATAATAATTGTAAAGTACTGTGCCCGGCCCATAGTAAGTGCTTCATCACCATCATTATTATTACTCACTTTTTCTCCCCTCGGATCATACCTAGCACTTTGCCAGTAACCTCTCATGCCCTTATTGAACACTAGTTACGTGTATGTGTCACAGCTCCCTACTAAACTGTGAGCTCCATGAGGAGTAAAAGGTATCTTACCTAAGCTTTTGTCTCATCCACTATTTTTGACAGTGTGCAATTTACAAATGTTTGATTTTGTGAAAGTTGGTGGCCATACAAGACAAAAACACCAGTCAACTGCATTTAGAAAGGTTATTTGGCCAGCAAGGATGTGTTAAAGGTTCAATGGTAATGGACAGGAAGCCTGCAGAGATCTTTGTTTGCCCCTGGGATATCTGATGTTGTTATCAATAACTTGGGTAAAAACATAGATGCTTTGACCATCAAATCTGCAGATGACACAAAGCTGGGAGGGGCAGCTAACAACCCTGGAAGTCAGGATCCAAAATCCTTTTAATGGGGCTGAATCTTAATAAGATGCAAGTTTTAGTAGGAATAAATGTAAAAATCTTACACCATTAAAAAAAAAGTCAGCTTCAAATGGAGGGGATGGGGAAGGCATGTTTAGACAGCATCTGTTCTGAAAAAGATCTGAAGGTTTTGGTAGACTACAAGCTCAGTGAGTCAGCAGAATGACACGGCAACTCAAAAAAGCTACTATCATCCAGGGTTATAATTAAGAGGGACAACTTCCAGGACTAGGAAGCTGATAGTTCCATTGTACTCCAATCCATCAGCCTTCAAAGACACTGACAAATGAGAAAGTACAGAGAAAAGTAACTAGGCTGGTGAGGGGACAGGGAACATGGAGCCTAGAAAAGGGAAGTTTGGGGTGGGACATGATAACAACCGTCAAGTATGGGAAGGGTTGACAGGAGGAAGAGTAATTAGGTTTGTTCTGTTTGGCCTCGGAAGGCAGGACCAGAAGCAAAGAGCAGAAGTTACAGTTAACAGTTGGAGAAGCTGTACCCATAGTGGGGTGAAATGCCAGGAGAAACTGGACAGCCATTGGCTGGGTGTGTTACAGTTAAGGATTCTTTCCACAGACGGATTGGACTAGACGACCCCTGATGTTCCATCCGATTCTCAAATGATATGATTAATTCAGCAAAAATTACAAATTGGTTTTTGATATAGAAACTTAAAACCACATTACTTTTTAAACTAAACATTCTGATGAATACATATTAATGGAATGCTCTATTAAACGAGTAAGGGGAATTTTTGTTAAACTGTGTGTGTGTGTGTACACACACACACACACACACACACACACACACACACACACACACACACATCCTCCTACTGGCTGACTTTTCCATTTCATGGCCTTCTTTCCCTTAAAGACCAACTTAAACTCTTTCTGGAGGCCTTCTCTGATTTTTCTATTCAGTACTTCAAAGCATCTAAGTGGGGCATGGGCACACTATAAATTAGTGAAATCGGTACTTACAGCTACACTTCAACTATTACCACATGCAAATCTGAGGAACCCTACCCAAATAAAAAGTGACCATATTTTGAGAAGTAACAGAAGGAAGGGAAAGTTAAGAGTTCTATCTCCGTATTATCCTTTACCTCATAGAAGGTAAGTTGTTTTTGTTTGTTTTTTAATGATAAAGTTACAATTATTTTCACCAAAAACCAGAAAAGGCTGATGAGCATAAAGTAATTACATGGTTAATTGTACAAACAGATGTGTGTGTACATAAAATAAAAAGGCACCTTGTCCATTTTCTTGAGGCTTGTTTTTCTTCCAAAATTCTGTCTCACGCTCAAGTTCCTCTAATTAAAAAAAAATCCAACATATTAAAGATAAATATAAAAGTATTAACAGAAACATGTCGATTTTCTAAAACACCAAACTTTCTCCCCAGACTGAAATGAAATAATAACTTACGTTCTCGTAGTCCAGGAACCAGCTTAAATATAATTTCCTCTAATGTATTGTCCAATCTTATGAAAAGAAAAAATAAATGAGCATAATGAATCAATAAAATCTAAAAACCACTGTAGTTTTATAAAATTCTTTTATATTTACATATGCATACAATTTTTTTGGTCCACATAAATGATTTGATTTTCATAGGGAACTCTAAGTGAAGAAATACCATATGGACCTGGGGTTAGGGAGATATGAGTTTAAAAGTAGCCTCAGACATTTATTAGCTGTGTGTTACTGACCACATTTGTAAAATAGCACTTACTATCGAAGGAGGCTTTTTGTTTTGTTTACTCATTCTTCCAGCACTACTTCCTAAGCTGACACTTTGATAGTGGCAGGCTCTGCACACTACTGAAAGGAATGTCTGGGTGTTATAAATTCCTGTTTTGTATCCTCCTGGATCCTGCTACTGGGTTTTCTGGATACTAAATGCTGTGTTTCTTGAGGGATCTCAGTACACCTCCGGGCTGGGTTTGCCACCAAAGTGGTTTGCTCTAGGAAGAAGTCTTCACTGCAGACCTCTGTCTGAGCTTTGCAAACTCCTGAGCCTGATGTGGATCCGGGTGACACAACTGCAGCTCTGTCAAAAGTTGACCCCAGCCCTCTGACAGCTAGCTGGAAAGCAAATGAAAAGCTCTCCAAAATTCTCCCATTGGTCTCTGTTCCCTGGGGACTGAATCCAAGACCTCATCCCAGGGTCAGTCACACATTTATTATTCCAAGGACCAGAAGAGTGCCTGCTCCTTACCTAGTACACAGTAGCCTCAGGCCTACTGCTACTGCCCACATGCACCCACCACTCACTCCTAGGTACAAGTTCCCCTTCCTTTGTCTGCTATGGATCCACAAGTAGCTCTGCAATACAAGTAATAGAGTGTCAGCTGGCTGTTTCTTGCACAGTTAAGCCTGTCCTTTCTCTCTGAGACCTTCTCTTACCCCAATGAACAGTGTTAGGCCTCAGTTAAGTCCCCATGGCTAGCCAGATCCTATTCCCAATGTCAAGAGAGTTCTATCTCCCTAATGCAGATCTAGAAAGGAGAAATGATTCAATAGGATTTTTCGTTGGATTTCCTGATCTAGAGTGGTCTATCTTGGAGTAGTTATGGGGAGGAGTGATTGTATTGCTTCTTCCTTCTACTCCATCATTTCTCTCAGGCAATTTACAATCTATTAAAAATACATGTCTATTTATGGTAATTGGATTTTTCCTTTTTTGTTTTTGTTGGTGGTGGTGTTTTTTTTTTTTTTCGGAAAAAAAAAATTTTTTTTGAGCCAATTGGGGTTAAGTGACTTGCCAAGGGTCACACAACTAGTAAGTGTCAAGTGTCTGAGGCCACATTTGAACTCAGGTCCTCCTGACTCCAGGGCTGGTGCTCTAGCCACTTCGCCACCTAGCTGTCCCATGGATTTTTCAACTGCAGAAGATCAAGTCCAGTGGTACTCACATTTTTTGGTCACAGGACCCCTTTCTACTCTTAAAAATTATAAAGAGTACCCAAAGAGCTTTTGTTTACATGGGCTAAGTCTATTATTTTATTTAAAAAATTAAAATAACAAGTGTAAACATTTGATTCATTTAAAAATAACTATAATAAACCCATTACATGCTAATATAAACAACATTTGTAATGAAAAAAAATTGTTTTTCCAAAACAAAAAAATTAGTAAGAAATGGAGCATTGTTTTACATATTTTTGCAAATCTAGCATCTGACTTGATTTTTGTCATTGTTCAGTTGTCTTAAGTCTTGTCCAACTCTTCATGACATCATTTGGGGTTTTCTTGGCAAAGATACTGAAGTAGTTTTCCATTCACTTTCTCCAGCTCATTTAACAGATGAGGAAACTGAGCCAAACATGGTTAAGTGACTTGCCCAGGGTCACACAGCCAGCAAGTGTTTTGGGTCAGATATGAACACAGGAAGCTAAGTCTTCCTGACTCCAGGCCCAGCATTCCATCCACTGTACCACCTAACTGCCCACATGGATTAACAGAAAACAGGTAGGGTGTCACATCTGCTTCTGCAAGGACAGGCTTAACTGTTGGGCTGAAATTAAGGTATATGAAGAAAATGATTGCTGGAAAAGGGAGGAGTATTTTATTTTAAAGGGCAAATACTATCTCAGTATTATTATGAAAATAGAACCCCCAGAAAGGGTCTAAGGGACCCCTCCACCACACTTAAGAACCAGATGAATCCTTTCCTTTTACAGAAAAGGAAGTTAAGACCAATAAAATTACAGGGGCATGTTCAAGGACACGAAGCTAGAAAATGGCAGAACTGGAATTTGAGCCCCAAGGTTTGGGGGGAGCTGTAAGTCCTATGCTCTTGGAACTCAAAATGTTTTCTTAGCTACCCCTAAAACACAATTACAAATTACTAATTTAAAAAAGTAATTAAGTTACAGTTTTCTTTCTTTCTTTTTTAACTAAGAGAACTCCCAACTAAAATACATCACAAAGTAATTCAAAGTTATTTTTAGGTCTAATGATCCCCCAACTTACAGTAACTGAGACTCCTGGCTGGGGAAAATTCTCATCTCTCCCAGCTGCTAAACTGCAGCAATTGGCTGGCAGTAAAGATCTGTATTTTGAAAACCATTTTGCTACATCATTAACAAATCCCAGATGACAGCAGCTATCAGTTAATTGACTGTATCTCTGAGTTGGAATGGAATGATTAACACAGATACAAACTAATTTGCTAATTGCTATTAGATTTTAGGGGGCCTTAACCAGCAAAAACATGCTCAGTCAGACATTATAAAATGCTAAGCCAACATATGATTCTACAGCATTATATATCTCCTGTTCAATGATACTATAGCTGTAGGCTAATTACCAACTTTAGTGGAAAGTATCAATTGGTTCAAGACATGAAGAGAATGAAAAATAAATTTTAAAAAATTACTGGAATTGGTTTTTTTTAAAAAGCATCCACCATGTAGTAACTGAAACATACCAAAACAATTTGAAAATAGTAAGAAACAAAAACAAAAACACATCCATATATCAACCAAATTCTTAGCCTCATTTTATAAATACTGCTAATTCTATGAAGTGAACCAATTTCTAGTATTGCTTAGTTTCACATTTATTATTTTATGACTTAGAGTGTAAAACGTTATCATTTTCTAATACCCACTTTGCCCTAATTTTATCAAAAAGTTAACTTCTTCCCCTTCCCCAATTAGTTGCTATATTTTTAAAGAGTTAGTTTATTAAACCAACAGCCAAACTATTTTTTCTGGCATAACTTTAGTATCATATTGGAACTCAATGAAAAAGTTGATTCATTTAGTAGAAATTTGTTTTACAAAAAATGGAACCAAACTTTACTAAAATGTAGTTAATTACATTAAGCAAAGGAAACCCTATAAAATACATCATTACATTGTATATCTTTCTTTTTTTCAATGTTATATTTAATTTTAGAAGTACACTACTGTTTTCAAAGTAAACTTATCACATAAACTGATTACATGTTTATGTAAAGTTATAGTTAACATTTAATGGAACACCAAATCAAGTACATTTACAACTGGAATAGGGAGAGCTTTAGTGGTAAAAAAGTTATTTAGGGTATAAACTTTTTTTTTTTAATATATAAGGTATTTTATTTTTTCTGTTACATGTAAAGATAGTTCTCAACCTTTGTTTATAGAAGCTTTACAATTTCAGATTTTTCTCCCTCCCTCCCCTCCCTCCCCCCTCCCCTAGACAGCAGGTAATCTGATATAGGTTATATCTATATATCTATATACACATACATATATATATATATATATGGGTATAAACTTTTAAAATATTTAAAATGTCCTTAGCAAAACAAGATTGGTCATTAGATGAATTGGGGGGGTGGTGGTGGCGGCACAGAAACAGCTAAGGTATCTGGAGGAGTTACCTGCATGAGTGAAAAGTGTACCCACACTAATAAAATCACAGATCTTTCTGAATTACTGAAGGTAAAATACAAGTATTAGAATTCTAATTTCTGCTCATACCCTTTGAAGCAGACTAAGAAAAACTAGCTATAACAAGAAAGGGATGAGTGCAGTGTTTGGGAGAAATTGCAACTAAGATGACAAAAGTACTCAATCCTATTCGCTTAACCTTCTTCTGTGAAGCCTGTAAATGAAGTGTTCATATTGTCATTTTACAGATGAGTAAACAAAGGCTCAAGGAAGAGTAGAGAGTGGCTAGGGTACTGGCTTCAGAATCTGGAGAACTTTGATTTAAGTACTGTCTTGGAATGCATACTGGCTGCATGACAGAGAGCAAGTCACTTAACCTCTTACTGTCCCAGCCAACTGTCTAAGAGTAATTGTCTAAATCCTAGATCAAATACTGACTTGGATTAGCAGAAGGAAGGTAATGAGCATTTAAGCTCATAGTGTGTGAGGCAATGTGCTAAGCACTTCATAAATGTTAACAATAATACCAGCTAACATTTATATTGCTCCTACTATATGTCAGCACTATGATAAGTGCTTTACAATTATTATCCCATTTGAAAAAAAAATTATTATCCCATTTGAGAAGGGCAGCTAGGTGCAGATAGTGCCCATCCTGGAGTCTGTATGATCTGAGTTCAAATATGGCCTCAGACAATTACTAGCTGTGTGACCCTGGGAAAGTCACTTTAACCCATAGTGGGGTGAAATGCCAGAAGGGAATGGCAAACCACTCCAGTATCTTTCCCAAGAAAACCCCAAATGGGGTCAGAGAGTCAGACGTGACTAGAAAAAAAATCCCATTTGATCCTCACAACAACCCTGTGAGGTAAGTACTACTATCATCCTCATTTTCATAGGCAAAAACTAAAGCAAACACAGGTTAAGTGACTTGCCCAGTGTCATACAGCTATTAAGTATCTGAAACTGGATTTGAACTCTATCCATGTCCAGCATTCTATCTTTTTTCGCCACATGGCTATCTTCTCAAAAGAAGTTCCCTAAATCAATGAAATCACAGGCCTCTCCTCCCAAACAACAATCACAACTGTGATACCAAACTCAGAATCTTTAGATGATTTATTGAAAGTTATAAAGAAATGTGTGAACTCAAGTATTTTGACTCCAGGTTGACTGTTTTTCCCACTAGGCTCGATGTACTTATAATTTTCTATACTTCGTTTTAATGATCTGTAACACATCCTATCTATTGCAAGATCCTAGCCAGAGACCTATCTTACTATCTTTTCTCATTTATCATTGTATTTGCCCTAGGGCACTGAATATATTAAGTGCTTACTTAATTACTTAAAACCATCCCTGCAGATTTTAGACTTCACTATAGTTCTGAAGAAATGAACAAAGATTTTTGGTACATGGTGAGAGAATAAAATTAGTATCAGCTGACTTTTCCATCTTTGTGGACAATTTCTAATTGCATATAGCCACTTATTCCTAGGTTCCTCAGAAACTTAATGAAATTTTAAGCTAACATTGCAACCCTTTTTCCATTTCAGTTTAATCCCAGGGTAATGTTTGGATTATCTCCAACACTGTTTTAAGAGAACTTCAGAAGCTGTCACTCAGGTAAATGAAAGGAGAATGAAGGGGAAAAAAATTCTCCTTTTCTAGTTACTAAATAAAAGGTAATATAAAACAAAAGGAGACTGAGCCTGCTTTTTCTGCAGGAGAAAAAGAAAGCAAGGTTGGTTTAAAAAACAAACTTTTTAAACACCAAAGTAAATATCTGTTTACTTATTTGCCTTTCTTCCTGCCTCTCTCCCTACCCCGTATCTCAGGTTCCTAGAAGGTGCTCAATAAATCTTTATTGAAAGAATACAAAGATTCATCCATCTTTGATTTTCATTCCACAAATCACTGAGAGGGCAGAAGAATTGAACTTGTAGCCTTGGAGACAGACAACCCCCAAACTAACCTCTGACACCTATTCACTACATGGCCACCAAGCCACTTAACTTTTCACTGCCCAGGCAGCTGTTTTTTGGCTACGATCTCTCTACACCTAGCACTGATAAACTCTAAGTCCTGACAGAAATATGAGAGAGATTTGGTGCTAGGAGGGACCTAAGAATTCATCTAGTCACTAGCAGGGACTTTATTTTAATGGGGAAGAAAACTGAGGGCCAGAAGTGAAGTAACTTGCCTAATGACATGGTAACAGAATTCAGTTTAAATGCTTGTGCCCTACTTTCAAACCTAATACTCGTGATTATGCACACAGTCTATCGTCTCTTTCATGTAATGCTGGAACTAATGAGTAAACTAAACCATTATAAAAATAACTGTAATAAATGTGTTAGAAAAAAAATTTTGGAGGAAAAAAAACACACTTTGGTTACTTAGGTGATTAATTACAGTAGAATGTGATAAAGTAGACAGAACCCTCAAAGCAATAATATATTATTATGAGTACTTAAGATGACTATTGCTAAAATGAAATGCTCTACTGTTTTGAGCTATTACTACTTAAGTAGGAGGAGAGGTGAGACTTTGATGCTGTTTGTCTTTCATTCTCAAAGAGGACCATGATATCAGGAAGGTGATGGCATGACTTGCACTGAACTGGATTTAAATGAGGGAGGGTTGTGCAAAGTCACTGACCTCCCTCTTTTCTCCAGAGCCATCTGGGTCTGATGGCAAGATACTCATTAGGATGACTGGAGATGGCCCTGGATGCAAGTGGGACTTGTTTATAGCCAAGTGGCTAGAACAAGAATGATAGGATGCACAGGCATTCCCTTGTGATCTCTAGTTGTAATAGGGCTAGAGTTCATTGGATCAACAGTTAGAAGAAAGCTTTGGGATTATTTCTCACCTGGCCTATTGCAACAGCCCCCTAATCCGGTCTCCTTGCCTCCAGTCTGGAAACTTGGTGGGAGTATGGATTGAAGAAGGGACAAAATTATATTCCTAGAGAACAAATGTGACTATGTGGCTTCTCAGGTGGAAGAGCATCAGGGGCTCCCTACTGCCCCGGGGATAAAATACAACTGACTCCATTTATCATTTAAAGCCATACCGTGGCCTCAGCCTACTCTTTCAGGCTTATTACATATCTCCCTTTACACATTCTAAAATCCAGTCAAGCTAGGAGTAGATAATATAGATGTGTGACCTTGGGCAAGTCACTCAACCTCTGTTTGCCTCAGTTTCTTCCTCATTTGTAAAATGGGGATAATAATAGCACCTATCAGGGTTGTTGTGAAGATCAAATGAGACAACTGAAAAGTGCTTAGCTCAGTAAGCACTACATAAATGTTAGTTCTTATTACTATTATTATTGTTACCATTATCATGCCTGGAATTCACTTCCTTCCTCAAAGATCCCTTTTAGTATCCCTAGATTCTTCCATAGCTCAACTCAAGTGCCCAGAGTTCTTTCATGAAGCCCTCAGGTGCCTAGGACTCAATCACAGCCCCCAAGACCTTTGCCTCTATCTTCAATATATTTTGTAGTTATTTAGATGTTTACATGTTTTCCTTCAGAAAATATAAACTCCTGGATGACTGGTCTTTGTATTTAGTACTTGGCATACAGCAGATTATTGGCAAATAAATGCTTGCAGGTTATTTGAAAATCTAAGCTCCCTCTGGCAAGGTCTATCACAGCTTTTGCATTTGTAAGCTCATAACTTAGCATAGGACCAGGCATATAGTTTGGGCTAAATAAAAGCTTTTTCATTCATTCAAAAGTATGGAAGAGAAAAGGAGGATTGAAAATATTAAATAAGGTACTTCCACTTTTTCCTAGAATAGTAGAGCCTCGCCTACCTAGAACTCAACCAAAATAGCCTCTAAACAGCTAAGTAACAGGAAATCCTTATCCTTTCCTCTTGAATTTGAAGAACTGACACTGAGGTCCTCACTCAGTCTGACTTCACTGAGATTCTAACAAGTCTGGGTATCATGTTTCCTAGTCCAAAGCAGATTTAAAACAGCAAGCTATCAAGAAGAGTAGCTGCTACAAGTAGGCACATAGAAAGTAATATGGTAGAAATTCCAAGAGCCTGACACCGCCAGTAGGAAAAATAATTTTAAAAAGCAGTCTGGGCATTTCTTACTCAGGCAAGCAGAATTTATCAGTATATTAAAGCAAGGTAGGGTAAATGATGTTCATGAAGCCCTTGAATCAGCATAGCAACTCTTCTTTACATGGTACTTTACAATTTACAAGCCACTTTCCTCAGAACATTTCTGTGCAGTCTATAGATAAGGTAGGGCCTAATTGGGGCTACCAGTGCTAAGTGAGTCTGCTTTCACAGGTCTCTGGGTAAGAGTACCTGTTGCTCTCTGCAGGACTTCCCAGCAGGTTCATGAGCCACTATTAATAACTGCAGCCAACCCACGTAGTTAAGCCTGTGAAATGGCCTCAGAATTCATATAAAAACATCACCAAGTTAAGTGTCCTGAGACTAGATCATCTCCATGTGTTCAGAGTGATGTGCCTCAGAAATCTAAGCATGCAATGATCCCATCTAAAGGGAATGGCTGTACCTATTGCTTGAACTGTCCCCCAAGAGCTCCTTCTCCAAGGCAGTAAGTAGTGAAATTATATATTATCACCATCTTACAGAAAAGGAAATAGGCTTATCAGGGTTAAGTGTCATATAGCTAGCGAGCCCTAAAGGGAAGACTTTAAAACACAAGTTTTCTAAATAACAAATTGTTATAGTTTGCTTAGGAAGGTAGGGAAGATTGTAATAAAGAATACAAATGTAAAGGTCTTGTGTAAAGGGATAAACCCTGGGCTATCTAGAACACTTGAGTATCCAGAAGGACTATACTTTCTGGGGATTTCAGATAGCTAAAGTTTTACTATGTGATTCAAGGCATCTGGGAAATTAGTTCTAACTATAGAAGACTGGAAATGTTTCTAATAAATGTACTCATGTCACTTCTAAGAGCTCATCCTTTGACAATTAGAAGTCTGGCAATCAACAAGAGTTGCCACAGAAGACATAAAACAGGTAGGATTCTGGAATGTAAAGATGGGAGTAAATGAGCTTTTGAAATGCATTTCTATAGCAGATAAAAGTGAATGTGCCATTAGGGAAAGGCAGTAAAATGCTTTCCCTAATAAATTAACATTTTTAACTAGTTTCTAATCACTACAAGTGATGCTTCTTTGAGACATGCACCTTATCATAAAAATATTATTTAGTCTAGCAACATGTATACAGATATCAAAGTACTAACTACATTTCATAAGTTCACAAAGGATCAAAACTTGATATGACTATAAAAGACATTTTTAAGAGAATGGGATGGAAACCTCATAATACTCAACTGCACTCCCTTCATCCCCACACTCCCCCTGCCCAGGTTCCCTTCTGCAGGAGGGATACTTATTCCATATATGTGTACATGATCACTCACCCTCCATGCCTCTCTTCCTAGACAACTTAGTTAGCTAGGTAGGCATGTTACTAAAGGTGAAATTAGAAAGGTATTTTGTCATGGAGGTAATTTCATGAAATTCCTTTACTTCCTTATGACATCTTTTAAGTGCTTATTTTTACCCCCAAAGAAAACCCTTTTGTTATTATTTTACAGGTGAAGTTAAGGCCGATACTTTTTCTGGAGATGACCTGGCAAAAATCTGAACACTAGGACATTTTAGAAGTTAGGCAGAAGTAAGCACTTCTTTCTCCGCAGAACCCTTTCTTTGCTGAACCCTGAATGGTTGGTGACCATTATCAACATATTGTAAGAATTTACTCTTCTGGTATACATGATTTCATATTTATAATGCAGATGAAAATGCTTTTTAACCATAAATGTAAATGTGGGGTGGCATTATTAGAATCCAGGTAACTAAAAGGTGCAAGAAGGTGTAAAATATAGTGGGTAATTTAGGAAACTTGACCAAGGTAATTGTATCTGGATAAAGCAAATGTTCAAAAAACAAGAGCACCAATATATGATTTCAACCAAACAGAGTGAAGGACCAAGAAGCTAGCTACCAACGGGAAATCACAGATTAGAAAAAGAGATTCAAGATACTGACATCAGATGAAGGTCTTTTTGGTTCTCTCTGACAGTGACATGATACCACAAGGTCACGATATGGAGTTTGACTGTTCCTATGTACTTGATTATAGTCTAATTTGCATCATAATTTTTAATAGTCATCTGTCTTATCAGGAAGAGGTTTCCATCTTTACAACCCTAGTGTCTATGTGCATACAGCAGGTCATAACAAGTGCTTGCTGAATTGAACTGAAGGGGCAAATGTGGAACTTTCCTCTGAAAAGTTGTAGGTAAGCAGTTATAGTTTTCTTTCCTACTCGAAATTCATATCGTTCCTATAAGCTTTGAAACACTTAGCTTTTCACAATAAGAAAAAGTTCTATTAGAAAATCAGGATCTACCATCTACTATTTCCAGGGGGAAATTTCAAAGTGATATGTTTAAAAGGTACATAGTCAAGAAGCATTTATTGAAGTGATCACAATCAGGCACAGTGATAACACTGGGGATACAAACAGTCCCTGCCCTTGAGGAGTGAACTAATGAAAGGGGGAGGAAGGAGAGAATATGCAAACAATTATGTATATGGAAGACATATAGGGCAAAAGAGGGAAGGGAGGAAGAGAATGGGACCAGGAAAGACCTCCAGCAGAGGAAGGAGAATGGGGGACAGTCATTGAAAAGCAAGAGAGAGGGGCAGATAGGTGGCATAGTGGACAAAGCACCGGCCCTGGATTCAGAAGAACCTGAGTTCAAATCCGACCTCAGACACTTGACACTTACTAGCTGTGTGACCTTGGGAAAGTCACTTAACCCTCATTGCCCTGCAGCAAAAAAGAAAAGAAAAGCAACAGAGCTGGAAGATGGATTATCCTATGCAGAGGCCAGTGTTAGTTTAGGCTCTTTTGGCTTGAAGTCACTTCTCAGCGGGCCGTGCTATCCTGGGACATCTCTGACTTGTCCACTATGGCAGGAGAAGCTCATTACTGGGAAAACCTCCTCATCCCTCAAGATCCTATCAGCAGAGGTACCCCATCTCACCATCATCCTCTGCCTGACTGCGATCACTTTAATAAATGATTGGCTATGGACCTTTTAAACATATAACTCTGACTAAAGGGTAAAGCCATGAACTCCCAAACCTCCATTTAGAGAGGGAATTCAGCTCAGAACTTCTCATTTCTCTCATCTTCCTTGCCCATGCCTCCCTCAGATTTTCAGTGTCCCTTGGTGTGTTATCTTCCCCCATTAGAAAGAAAGTTCCTTGCGGGCAGGAACTGGCTTCTTTTTTTCTTATTTGTATCCCTACCTTTTGGCAAAGTGCCTGGCACATGTGAAAGGAGAAGGGGATGTATAAGTAGATGTTGTGAAGGTATAAATAAAATTTGAAAGCAGTTGATGATGCTGGAATGGGTCTCAGGAGAGAGATTAGAGCTGGATATAAAGATGTGGGAATCACCTTTGTTTTTTTGTTTTTGTTTTTTTTTTTTTTGCAGGGCAGTGACGGTTAAGTGACTTGCCCAGGATCACACAGCTAGTAAGTGTCAAGTGTCCGAGGCTGGATTCAAACTCAGGTCCTCCTGAATCCAGGGCCAGTTCTTTATCCGCTGTGCCACCTAGCTGCCCCCGGGAATCACCTTTGGAGGGATGATAACCACATACCCAATTTGGGAATAGCTAAGGATAAGATCTATAATCAACACCTTTAATTTCTTTAAATATGTCATTTTAAATATGGTAATTAGTGATTACTTAGTAATCCATTAAGAGTGACAAATTGTTTTTTTAAAAAGATCTTTTAAGTAGGAAAAAAATAGAAAATCATGGTTTGATTCAGTTAACTGGACATATTAAATTTATCTGCTGACCACCTCCCAGCCATTATCATCATCTACCATACTGTTAATTTGTCTATTTTATGGCCATAGTGCCATAAAACCTAAAGTGCTTAAGGCAAATGAAACTTAGTCACAAGATTTTGAAACTAGCAGAAATCTCAGAAATCAATTGTTTCTTTTTTTATAGAGGAGGAACTCAAGCCAAAAGAGCCTAAACTAGTCTAAGGACCAAAGTCTCCTGATCCCAATTTCAATGCTCTTTATACAAGAATCACCAATAATTATGTTATTCTGTAATTAACTGTATGAAAAGGTGGATAATAATTAAGATTAAAAACTTCCATTAAAACAACTCTCAGAATACACAAAAATGTATCATAATACTATATTCTAATTCCAAATTATAAAACATTTTAAAATTTTGAAACAAATTATAAACACAAGAAAACTTTAAAATTCCAAAGAATTATGTTAACCTAGACCAATATACCATGGATATAATTATAAAGATATGGGTTAATTACCATAAATATTGTAACATTTTATTTCAATATTTTGGCCTATGATTAATACATGTTCACTTACCGTAACATTTCTAATGGATTTGTCTCATGAACCTGATTGCCACACTTTGGGCAATCATTACTATCTTCAAAGTGTTGGACTATGCAAGTCTTACAAACTAGGAAAAAGAAAAAAGGGTTGTCAGATAACAATAAGCAATATTATGCCATCATTTAGATAATGTTATATAAAACTTAACTGAAAACATTTCTTAAAGAAATTAAGTCCTTTTTTGAATAAGGATTTTTTCATTCTTTGTATATGAATCCCTAGAATCTAACAATGTCTGGTATAAAATAGGTGTCTAATAAGTGCTTGCTGATTTACTTATTAAAGATTCCATGTCATCTCTTACAGTAGAATATGATTTATTACTCTTTAAAGAAATCTTAGAATTGCTACACGGTATCCAAACCTTATTGACATAAATCCTATTGCTACTGTATAAGAATATAGAGCTATAGTTATATATGTCACACATACACAAATTTTTAGGTGTACTTACATAAAGAAAATAATCTACATACATTAGTTGCAATTAGTGACTTGGAGTTTGCACAAAAGGGTGTATTTTTCTGGTTTCAAAGCCACAAAACCTAAGAAAGCAAATACTGGTATGGCTAAACTACAAACAAACAAAGCAATTAATAATCATTTACTAATAAGCACTCAGTACATGCCCAGCACTGTGTGAGGTGCTAGAAATACAAAGACCAAAAAATGCAGCAATTACTGGCCTCAGGCAGCAAAAGTCTATCAAGGGAAAGAACTTTTACACCTGAGTACATAAAAAATATCCAGAAGGCAGCTTGGGAAGGGGTCAGGCAAGGCATCAGGTAGCACGTGAGCTTTAAAGGAAGCTAGGGATGCTAGGAGGCAGAGGTGAGGGGGGCCTGCACTCCAGGCACGGGGGCAGGGGGAGCATCCTATACAAAGGTACATGGAGAAGAGATGAAATGTTGATCATAGATTTAGAGCTAGAAGCAACCTTAGAGGCCCTTTGATCTGAGGCCCAAAGAAATGAAGTGACTTTCCCCAGGTGCCAAATATAAGCCCAAATTGAAATCCAGGCCCTCTGATTCCAAATCCCACACAGCTTCCATTGCCTCCTATGTGTGAGAGACCAGGAAGAGGCCTGTGTGGCTGGACTACAGAATGCATGAAGGAGCGTAATGTGTAATGTGTCTGTAAAGATAGAATCCGGCTGCAAAGGGAGTCTACGTTTTATCTAGAGGCAATCCAAAGCCAGCAGAGCTCCCGGACGAGGGCCTAGACATTCCTACTTCAGAAATGGTGCTTTGGGAGCTGTGCAGAGTATGGCCTGGAGACAGCAGGGATGAGGAGACCAATGAGGAAGCTGATGCAAGAGTCCAGACAAGAACTGGCCAAGTACAGGGTGCGGGCCCTGGGAATCAGGAGCAGAGCAGTGTAAGAGATGTCATGGGGGCGGAAGCTTGGCATCTGACTGACATGGGGGTACAGCAAGAGTGAAATGTCAAGGATGTCTAAGGTTAGGAACCTGGGAGACTAGAAGACAGACTCAAAAGAAATATAAAGTTTGGATGAGTAATGGGTTTGGAAAGAAATAATAGTTCACGATAACCAACATTTATATAGCAATTTTTAAAAATCTCATTTGACCCCCATAACAACCCAGGGAGGAAGATGCCATGATGTTTTGGACTTGTTAACTATAGTTAACCCTTTTGCTATGATTGTACTTGAATGAAAGCTATGTAAGAAGTAGTACTTGTAGTTCATTCTCTATGCTCCCATCTAACCGGATTAACCCTAACTATTCACCTCACAGATGAATTCCAACGATTATAAGAAGAATCACAGCCAAAAGAAAGAATGGTTTGGCAGAGCAGGGTAAGGTTAGTGGGTTCACAGCACCTTCTTTTATCTTTATCTGCTTGGTTCTCATCTAGCCTATCTTAAAAACAAGTCAACATCAATAAATCAGATTGTTCTGTTCTTGAGCCCAGTGCCGGTGCTTCAACTAATGACAACTTTCTTCTTGAAATTACTGTAAAGAACTGCATATTGTACTATTTGTGATCCATATGGCCCTTCCAGTTCTCTTCTATTTTTTTCATTCTTTTGATTCTGTTTGACTGATTCCTGGTGTCTCATGGAGTCATCTTGCAACTGTCCAATTTTCATTTTTAAGGCACTGTTTTCTTCAGTGAGATTATGGACCTTTTTTCCATTTGGTCAAATTAATTTTTTAAGGAATTGTTTTCTTCAGTCAATCTTTGTGCTTCCTTTTCCAAGCTGCTGATTCTTTTTTCATAATTTTCTTGTATTGCTTTCATTTATCTCCCCATTTTTTCTTTTACCTCTCAATTGATTTTTTAAAAGTGAGGCAATTGGGGTTAAGTGACTTGCTCAGGGTCACACAGCTAGTAAGTGTCAAATGTCTGAGGCTGGATTTGAACTCAGGTCCTCCTGAATCCAGGGCCAGTGCTCTATCCACTATGCCACCTAGCTGTCCCTCAATTGATTTTTAAAAATCCTTTTTGAGCTCTTCCAAGAAGTCTTTTTATTCTTGAGACCAATTTATCTTCCCTCTTGAGGCTTCACATGTAGGCAATTTGAGAGTATTGTCCTCATCTGAGTTTGTGTTTGCCTCTGTCAACACAGAAGCTCTCAATAGTAAGAGCTCTTTTTTGTTTCTTACTCATATTGCAGTTTTTTTTTTAAGTTGAGGTCTGCTCTGGGAGCACCAGGGTCCCTGTTTCAAGCTTCTTGTGCTGGGGTATAGCGGCTGTGTCACTTGCTTTCTACACTGAGGCCTCTATGGCTTGTGGATTTCTCACTGCCCTGGGCTTGCTCCCAGGACGCTGGGATGGCCAGGCTTGGTCATGCCTGTCCTGTGGGTGGCCCTCTAGCTGGCAGTCTGCCCTTTCAGCTGGTGCTGGTGGGTCTCACCACTGGCCTGCTGTGCCACCAGCTTGTTGAGCCAGGATCCAGGGGCCTCAGTTGCTTGGCTGTGGCCTACAGCTTCCTGCTGACTTGCCCCGACCCCTTTCACACTGTAGTACACTGTGCCTCCCTTTTGCCCGAGTGAGACCGACCTTTCCTGAAGTCTTCTAAATTATCTTAGGTTGGAAGACTGTCTCTCTCTGTCTCTTTGCAGGTTTTGTAGTTTCAGAATCTGTCCAGAGGCTTGATTTAATGTTCTTAACTTATAAGGAACTTATAAAGAAAGCTCAGGCAACTCACTGGCTTATCTCTGCCCCCCCCTTCCATCTCTCTTACACTGTAGAGCAAATACAGTTTGCACCCCATCTCTGACACCTGTGTTTTGCTATATATTGTCATGTAAAGTCTGCTCACAAAGTAAAATCTAGTATATGCAATACTCCATTTCAACTCTTCTTTTTAACATGAGTAATTGACTAACACTCTAATCATATAACTTTTCTACTCAAGTCTTAAGTGGAAAGTTCCCCACCACTGACCTAACAATAAAAGCTATGGTTAATAAAATGATTTACATAAGTGATCTCATTTGAGCTTCTTATTAATCCTGAGACTGGTAAAATGAATATTTTAAACCTCATTTTAGAGATAAAGAAACTGAAGTTCAGAAATGTTAAGTGACTCACCCAAGGACACAAATCTAGTGTCAGATCCAGGTCTTTCCAATGTCAAGTTCAACACTGTATCTATCAAAGAAGCAAATACTCTTGATCTGGGCATTCAAGGCCCTCTACAATATGGTCACAATGTACCACTGTGGTTTTGATAACGCTCCCTAGCACACACACTATGTTTAAATCAAGGACTACATTTTCTTTTGTTTTCATCCTATCCTTCCCTACCTCGGCTGTCATGTCATACTATTGTTGACCTTGCCTGGAAAGTATGCACAATACCCATCTGTTAAATATCCCTACTTTCTTCAGTGACTAATTCAGACACCACAACTCCGCCCCGCCCCAAATCCTCTTCATCTGCAAATGTTCTTCCCTTCTCAAATTTCTCCTAACACTTTGGCCCTCTCCATTTATACTTATCTCACTGTACTTTATATCACAATTATTTCCATACATGCCATTTTTCCTATTTAACTGTAAGCTCCCTGAGAGCAGGATCTGTATCATACTTACCCTTGTATGCCTACCATCTAGCGTATTATCTTCACATAGGCACTTAATCATATAATAAATGTATAGCAGCTTATCATATGTCAATAATACATTTCTTCTCTCACTACATTTGCTTTCAAAAATGTTTTGGCATTGCTACAAGATAACAAGCATTTTAAAGTCATTTGCTCAATCACTTTACCATTTATCTTTAAGGGCCCATCTTGATAATGTTTCTTATATATTCATTTAGCTTTTTAAAGATTCTTCTTTCTAACCATAATTCTCATATATTTTATGAATTAGCCTGATTGTGGGACATAGGTAGCAAATACAGCTAAGTCATCTACCAAAAAAAGGTGATATGTGTTAATATGAACAGCTATTATTTTTTTTTCTACTGAGATGAATGCCTTCTTACTGTTATGCCGCAGTATGAGGAAAGGCATCAGGATATGTATTATTGAGAAGGACTCCAGCTAGGACACTAAAAATTCAAGTATGGCTTAGAAAGTGTGTGTGTCAAGGTGAAGCAAGTAAGTCAAAAGCCTGAAAAGTCTAGCAAGGCTTAAAAAGTCTGAAAAGCATTGTATAACAGAGCAAGCAATGTGTTAAACAAGACATGAGGCCTAGGCAAGTTTCTACGGTTAAGTCAGGAGCAGATCCAGAGTTCAGAGAGTTTGAGGCAGAAGCACTAAGGTTCAGAAACAATAAAATACACTATGGTCCTAAAGCAAGGGGTGGGGGGGGATTACTGTTTTACCTTTTGCCAGACCATCCTTGTTATGTGTAGGTAGCTCTGAGCCCAAAGATTGTGATAACCAAAAGGAGAGTTAAACAACTGCAATTCTACCTTGACCCTGTTTGGGAAAGGTGATAGAATTATCAGTAGGTTATCTAATTGGCCAAGAAGTAGCTTTGGCTCTTTCTGGAGCCCAGACTTGTCAAGACAGGTTACAAAGGAAAGCCTGGTCTTTCCCTAGAGTAAAGCTTCTTAAAGACATAACTGAATGTGGGGGTTGTGAAAAATTTGGCAATTATAAAAAGTTATGTACACCTATTTTATATCCCTATATACGTAGAAACGTTTCTCAGGTGAAAAGGGATTGTGAGTGTAAAAAGTTTAAGAAGCCCTGCTCTATGGGTATTGCCTTTCTGTTTAGGTTTCCAAGATTAATCCCTTGGCCCCAGTCCTTAGTCTATTTAATAACAGAGGTATCCCTAGATTTTATTGAAATAAAGGGTATAAAGGGATCTAGTATTCCTCCCCTCTGTTCTAGGACTAAAAGGGGAGAAGTGATGCAATTTAGGTGGTGAAAAGGCTTTAACCAAGGGATAGAATACCAGCTACATTGAGTCAGTACAGAACAGCACATTTAAAAAGAGAAATCTGCTACATGCTTGGGAAAGGGCAGTATTCATTGTTGAGATTTACCAAGTGGTGATCAAGGGATAGCCCCATCTTGTGCTTGGAAAAACAGAGGTCTCCTCAGCAGTAGCTACTACTGGACCTCTGAAGAGGTGTTAGATCTTTCACAGCTGATTAGGTCGGGCTAGAGCAGATCATGCAAAAGTGGTAGCCTCCACTGTCCTCGGTAGAGATAAGTGAGAATTTCGGTGCTGTGTGGGGTATGTGCCACTATAGAGGTCATAACTAGCACACAAAGGACTCTCCTAAGTTGAGGTATCAACAGAGATGTCACAGGAAAATTCCATGAAGGATGGGAGTCCTGGGTGGTCAGTTGTCTTCCTAGTATTCTGGACAACCCAGTGGTCCTCTAAATTAAAGAATACAGTTTAAGCATATGGTCCAATCTCTTGGTCAGACTATGTTTGGTGAAAGATCACAATAACCAGTAGGATCTTTGAAATGTGTGAAGCAGATAACAGTGAGTAAGCATTCTTAACCTAGCTTCTCTGAACTCTTAAAAATATTTTAATGACTATATCTCAATATAACTAATTTCCTTTATAATCCTATGTAATTTATTTCATGCACTCAAAAATGTTGTAAGAAGAGGATCAAAGTCTTCAGCAGAATGCTAAAAGGGTCCAGAACACAAAAAAGGTACGGACCGCTATTTGAGGGGGTAATACTACGAGAAGTTATATGAGGAGCACTCAGTAGCAATTGCGCAGCAGCAAAGGAAATAATCCAGTCAACAAGTTAACTAATTCAATTCAACATTTTACATAATATGAGAGTTAGAAACAACCTTGAGGACCATAAATTGTAACCCCTGTGGATAAAGAAACTGAGGACAAGAGACGTTGGGACCCAAAACCAATAAAGTAGTAGTCAAAATTCAAACCTAGGTCTTCTGACTCCAAATTCTGAGTTTTTCCATTATATCACACTGCCAGGTGTATACTATTTGCAAAGAGAGATATAAAAAAGTCTCTGAACCCTAAGATTTCATAATAAGGTCATTATTAGAGCACAGTTTTTAAAGAGTGACAAAACCCGAAATCGTATCTCAAGGATGACAAATGACTAGGTGGTAAGGAAACAGAGTCAGTAAACAGACTTTGTTCTAATAAAGAAGGAAGTATAGACAGACTGTGATAGCCTGATGAGGTAGTAGCAAGATCAAGCAAAGTTATTTTTTAGGAGACAAGAGTGGAACATGATTTTAGCTTGTGGGAAAGAAACCGGTAGAGGCTTCAAGATCATTACACCAAAAATCTAAAGCAAGGAAGGACACTGGAGACCAATTAATCCAATCCCCTCCTTTTAAGGACAAAAGCAAAACAGTCCATACTCTCAGATACAAAGTCTAGAGATAAGACAGATCATAGAAACAAATAGATTAGTCAGCCTTTTCAGGGAGAGTCACCTCTTCTTCTAAGGCAGGTAGGATATATGAGGGCAGAGAGGTACAGAGGAGAGGGAATTTATGCTGAGGAAAAGTATGAACTTGACAAGGATAAATCTAACACAAATTCCAAAGATGGACTTTCTCACAACCTTTGAGGGGTTGGGAGTACCTGCAGTAAACTAAGAACATGGCATAAAAGCTGGGTCACAGGCACACGGATCATGGAATCCCACCCCTCCACAGCTTGCCAAAAATGAGACAAACCATCTTGGTGCAAGAATTTAAAGATTATAGTATCTTGCCAGGATGATATAGTAGAGCTATACATATTAATAGCTCAGGGAGAAAGAAAGGGATATGATGTAATCTCTTCGCTGGAAAAAGGATAGACCTGGAAGCTCAAGGATTCTCTCCAAGGTCTTTCAAAGACAATATGCAACATATTAAATAGGACCTGCTGGAGTTGAACTGCTAAAAATGTTAGAAGACATCATAACAAATGTGGGTCCTCTGGAGAAGGCTCCCTCTTTTGTGAACAAAGCCTACTTTGATGTTATATGTGACCAAACAAGAAGTTAACAGTTTAAGAAGTATAGTGAAGAAAAAAAAAAGGAGACAAGTGTCATAATACATCAGAAAAGCCAACTGGCTGAGCAAAGGGAACAAGAAAAGATTAATGGGTCAGAAAAAGTCTTAGAGGTCAAGGCAGGCAGGGGAGAGAAAGAATACTCAGTTAATCTACAATTATAGGGCAAAGGCTGGTTGACCTCTGACTTCTTTTATCCTTCTCTTTTGTGAGTAGCCCTTTCGCCACAGATATTTAGCTGCTTTCAAAGGGAGCATTGAACCCAAGCAGGTTGAGGAAGAGGCAGAAGTGATGAGATTACTGAGTCTTATGACAGGATCCTGTGAATGGGAAGCTGACTAATATTGTTATTGACATTTGTCTCAGCAGAAGGAAGAAAGAAATGTCAGTAATTTGAACAATAGAATTAGGCTTGTTCTCATCTAGTATTAAGTTCAAGGTCTTCCCAGATGTAATATATAAGGTGTCTAGTGAACTTTTCCTATATTCACATAAGAAGAATAATTGGTTCAGTGGTTTTAAGTTTTTAAAAACTCTCAACCTCTTTTCTTTATCAAAAGTATTATTTTAGGGGCGGCTAGGTGGTGAAGTGGATAGAGCACCAGCCCTGGAGTCAGGAATACCTGAGTTCAAATCCAGCCTCAGACACTCAACACTTACTAGCTGTGTGACCCTGGGCAAGTCACAACCCCAATTGCCTCACTAAAAAAAAAAAAGTATTATTAAAAAAAATTTTTATTTGATTTGTGATATATAATATTTTATACATATATCAAACATAGATATAATATACACAAAGACACATATGATATATAATGTAAATTTTCTACATTATTACGTTTAGATATACCTAGATATATTCTAATACATATAACTTAGTATTTTAATTCCTTAGATAACTGTTTTATAAATAATACATATCAATTTATAGAAAAAGTTTGTTTAAATTTTTTTATATTATTAATTATATAAAATAATTATTATATAAATACCTAAATAACTAATAAATGCACCATATATATACATATATGTGTGTGTGTTCATATGTGTGTGTGTGTGTGTGTGTTTATATAAATACATATATACCTCCTGGACCCTTCCCAGCAATGCTCTTCTCTACTTCACTGGAAGGCATGTAATAATTGTAAACATCTTCAAACTTTTTTTGCTAAAAGCTTTAAATATAGGTTTACTTCCTCTGGAGATATTCTGGCCATGTCATCTAGACTTAAACATTTTTAATACTTTTTGCTATATATCTTATACTTTTTCTCAAACCCCTGCCACTTCTACACATTCCTAAATGGATTCAGTTTACTAACTTAATAAAGGCATCTACAGAATTTTTGGTACGTGATACTGTGGAAAGGGTACTGTATTTAGAGACAGAAGATTCTGGTTCAAATCCCAAAATTAGCCAATAACCTCTGAAAACCTCAGTTCAAACATGTAAAAAATAGAGATATTTGCCACACCTAATGTATTAATATTATTTCTATTTTTTTATCTCTGTTTTGAGCTTTCAATATCAAAATACTTCGTTATAGTCTCTTTTTTTTTTGAACGGGGGGGGGGGAGGGGGAATTTGCAGGGCAATGAGGGTTAAGTGACTTGCCCAGGGTCACACAGCCAGTAAGTGTCAAGTGTCTGAGGTCACATTTGAACTCAGATCCTCCTGAATCCAGGGCCAGTGTTTTATCCATTGTGCTAGCTGCCCCTAGTCTCAAATTTTTTTCAACCCTTTTAAATTTTCCTTCCTATATGGAACATTAAAAGTTCACAAAATTAAATAAAAATGTGTACTACCACACATATGATCAACTTTCTTCTTTTAATGGCAATTATTATTAACAATAAAAGATGGCTCAATCTGGTTTATACAAATCTATAATCATTATTTCTTCTAGAAAGCTCACTAAAATAAATCCTACAATCATTTTCATAAATGGATATTTTCTGATATAATCATCTGAACATTTAACAACTGTATATCAGCGATCAGATTTTCAAGAGAAACACGACACATTAGTGGGTATTGAGTGGGAACTCAACTTTCCACCTCAATTAATGTAAGTACATAAGGCCTGGAATGAGACAGATAATTCACCTGAGAGGGGAGAGGCAGCTTCAAGTGTCATGACACTTTGTACAACAGAAGAGTGCTGGCTATAGAGTTAAGAAAGAAGCACACCCAAGAAACACAATTAAGTGAGTCTGCCCCTATTCCAAAGGACTCTATGAAGAGAAAAAAACTTAAGGCTCTGAATTATCATAAGTCCACAAACATACATTACATGTGTGCCTCACAACCATAATACTTTAAGCTTGAGGCCACTCTACCCATGGATGCTGTATGTATTTATGTATTTAATGTTTTAAATGAACTAATCCTACTATGCCATTTTAGTAAATGCCTTTGCTAAAAAGCTAATTAAGTCTACTGGCTGATTGTTAATGGGAAGGACAGCCATTAACAATGGGGAATCATGAGCTAATGCAGTAGAAGAAGCTACCCAAAGGGGAATGAAGCAATCAACCTTTCAGAGAACCACATCTCAAATTTCAATGCAAACTGATGTACTAGTTCCAGAGGGGATGTTACACATGTACACTGTACAAAATCAAAGAATATGGAGGAACATGTTAAACAATCTAGTCCAATCTAGACCCAAACAAGAATCCCTTCAACAACCTATCTGAGAAGTGACTGGTATTATGTAGTATTTATTTAAAGACCTCTGGGTAGAGGAAACCAAGAGCTCCTAAGAAAGCTCATTCCACTTCTGAAAAATGAGAGGATGAGAAAAATCAACAATACCTCAGCAATCCAAAACCATTAGTGCCCTGAAACTAGATTGGTTACCACCTGGACCAAGCCCAGGAACAGTGGCTCAGGTCTAAGTGGGAAAGAAAATTCCTTGCTATCTCAGTCCCATCCACGCTTATCCCTCCCTCTCCTAAGTCCCTATTCTACTCTGCCCTCCTCTTTCAATGTAGGCGGGGAGTCTCAATTCTATCATTAACAAGTGTTTCTTCCTATTAGACCTCTCAGGCAGTTAATATTTACTAAGCACCCACCATATGCCAGGGATAGCTAGATGGGCACAGTGGACAGAGCACTGGGTTTGGAATCAGAACGACTTATCTTCATGAGCTCTAATCTGGCCTTGGACATTTACTAGCTGTGTGACCCTGGGCAAGTCACTCAATCCTGATTGACTCAGTTCCTAATCTATAAAAGGGACAATAGAAGGAAATGGCAAACCAATCCAGTATCTTTGCCAAGAAAACTCTAAATAGGTTCGTGAAGAGTCAGATACAACTGAAAAACAAATGAACAATGACTATGTCACAGACACTGTGCTCACTGGATACAAAAAAGAGGCAAGAGACAGTCCCTACCCTCAAGGAGATTACAATTTAATGGGGAAGACAACACATCTATACAAACTAGATATGTAGGATAAATAGGAAATAATTGAGAGGAAAACCACTAGAATTAAAAGCAGTGGGAAAGGTTTCCTATAAAAGGACTTAGAGAAAACTAGAATGTAGAGACAAGAAATGGAATTCTAGGCATGGGGGAAGGCCAGAGAAAATGCTTGAAGCAGAGGTGGAGTGTCTTGTTTGTGGAACAGCAAAGCCAGTGTCACTGAATCTGAGAGTAAAAGGCAGAGAGTAAGGGGAAGTGTAATGGGTCTGCTTTTGGACATGTTGAGTTTTAAGATGTCTATTGAACATCTATTACAAGATGTCTGAAAGTGAGACTGAGATATGAGACTGGAGGTCAGAGAAGTTAGGACAGGGTATGTAGAGCTGAGCTGATGATGAGGCTCTTGGTGTGGAACATTTCATCTACTGTAGACTTGGTTGATATGAATTTTGTTATGAATGGTGTCTTCCAGAGTAAGGGAGAGTGTGAAACCCACTACCACCCGAGGTAGTCCATTCTAATTTTGAATTCCCATGAGTTGAACTAATATCTCTATGCAAATAACTACCAAATCAGTAGCCTCGGCCCCTTTTCCCTCTGTAGAGCTTCTTCTGCCACATATCATCTACCACCTGTCTTAGACTCTTCAACTGGATTTCAAACTCCACACGCTCTGGTTATTCTGCCTACATGACCACCTCTTCTGGTATCCTTTGTTGGATCATGATCCACATACTATCCCCTTTTCATAAGTGTAACCAGGGCTCTTTCCTCTTCATGTATACTCTCAATGATCTCATAGACTCTTATGGGTTCAATGAATGATCTCGATGCAGATGACTCCCAGATCTCCAATATAGTTTTCCCGTTTACCCTAAGCTCTAGTTCAACCTAACGACCTGATGGAAATTCCTCCTGGATAATCTATGGGCACTGTGTGGAGGACAGATTGGGAAGGGGAGAGATGTCAGGAAGGGAGAACAATTAGTAATAGTCCAGGCAAGAGGTTGATAAAAGTCTGGAGTAAGGCAGTAGCCTCTAAATGGAAAGAAGGGGATGAATGTGAGATGTCAATGCAGAATTGATAAAACTTGGCAACTGATTCAATATGAACCCATGTGAGGAACTGAGAAAGAGGAATCAAGTATTATCAAGTTTCAAACCTTGGGGACGAGAAGCATGGTAGTGCTTCCCCGAATCTTCCCTTCTCTAAGCTTAACATGGTTGTTGTTTTTTTTCTCCCCTTCAGCTAGCCTGTTTTAATAACCTTTATCATCTTGAATGTTATGTAGTTTATCAATGTCCTTCCTAAAATGTGATGCCTACAAGTGAACCCATTTCTCCAGATGTAATCTGACCAAGATAGGGACAAGAGGACCATCATTTCCCTAGCCCTAGATACTATGCCTCTCTGTGTGTACTCTTAGAGTACTATTGATTTTTCTAAAGGTCCCTTACGAGGAAAAGCTACAAATCTTCTAAGTGTGGCTCTAGTTTTTCGCTTCCTTTGGTTTCTGATGAAGTTTTCCTTCTCCTTGATAGTACTAGCCCTTCTGTAAATGTCCTTGACCCTTTGCCCTCCCACCTTCTCCAGCAAATTGTCTTCTGTCATCTTATCTCCCCTCCTCTCTCACTCTTCTAGTCTTTAATTTCTCCCTATATGCTGGTTATTTCCCAACTGTTTTGGGGCAGGCTCAACTCTCCCCCATCCTTGAGAAAACTACACTGCTCTATTACCCCTTTAAAGATGTCCTCTTGCTTTTCTCAACCAAACTCTTAGACAGAGCTGTCTACACTTAGTGTCTCCACTTCCTTTCGTATGACTGACTCCTCAGTCCTTTGCAGTATGGCTCCAGACCTCATCACTCAAATGACACTGCTCTCTTTAAGGGTACCAAGAACTGAATTGCCAAGTCTGATAGTGATAATCTTTTCTCAGTCTTCATCCTTCTTGATCTGTCTCTCTTCTATTAGATACCACTGACCACTCTCTCCTGGATACTCTCTTCTGTGGGTTTTTGTGACACTTTGCTTTCCTGATTCTCCTCCAGCTTGTATGACCACTCCAGAAGTGTGACCACTTCTTCTTAGTCTCTCTTGCCAGTTCATCATTTATATCTTACTCCCTAAAAGTAAAGTCTCCCAAAGACTCTTCCCTGAGCCCTCTTTTCTTTTCTCTCTACATTATCTTGATGACCTCATTGATTCATATAGTTTTAGTTATCATCTCTGCCTACATGACTGTTAGATCTAAGTATCCTACTTCAGTCTCCTGAGTGTCAGTTCCACCATGCCATCTGCCTAGTGGACACTTAAGACTGGATGTCCCAGAGACATCTCAAGCTCAACATGTACAAAAGAGAATTCATTATTTCCCCCTCCTCTTACCAAACTTCTCCATTTCTTTCAAAAATAACACCATTTCTCCAGTCTCCTAGGTTCATATTCTAGACTCCTCACTTCCCCCAACCCACATATCCAACCAGTGACAAAATCTTGCCATTTCTACTTTCACAAAATCTCTCCAACCTACCCTTTCTCCCTGCTCATAGAGCCACCATCTTAGTTCAGACCCTCACTGCCACTCACCTCGACTATTTCACAATGCCTTTCTTTTTGGTCTCCCTCCCTCAAGGCTAATAATTTTCCTCAAGAACAAATCTAACCATGTCACTCCCCTAATTCAGTGGACTACATTGACTCCCCATTATCTCTAATAAACTCCTATGGTTTTGAAAGCCCTTCAAAACCTGGTCCAAGCCCATTTTTCTAGACTCACTGGATACTGCTCCCTTTCCCATACTCTGTGGTTGGGTCCTCCTGACTTTTGTATTGGCTATCTCTCATTTCAAGACTGTACCCTCTCTTCTGCCTTATAAAATCTCTCATTTCCTTAAGATACAACTCAAACAAAGATGGCGGAGGAAAGGCAGTGAGCTCTCGAACTCATGACACGATCACTCCAAAAAACATCCAAATAACACCATAGGAAAATGCCCGGAGCAGCAAAACTCACAGAAGAATGTGCTGAAATCATCTTCTAACCAAAAACGGCTTGGAAGGTCAGAAGGAGGGAGCTGCTGTGCTGAAGATACAACTCAAATACTACGTTTTTACACAAAGCCTTCCTTGAACAGCTGGCCCTTATCACTAACCAGCCCCTCTTCAAGCTGCTGGTGCTCTCCTTCTTTAACTACCTTTTCTTTTACTCCCTTCCTCTGGATTTGTTTTGTATGTACTTATATATGAGTGTTGTCTTCCACAACAGAATGTTAACTCACAGAGCAAGAATTGTTTAAATTTGGGGGCAGCTAGGTAGCACAGTGGATACAGCACTGGCCCTGGATTCAGGAGGACCTGAGTTCAAATCTGACCTCAGACACTTGACACTGTGTGACCCTCAGCAAGTCACTTAACCCCATTTGCCTCACCAATAAAATAAAATAAATTTTTTAAAATTGTTTAATTTTGTCTTTATATCTTTAGTGACTTGCAGAATGCCAAGGCACTTTACAAATGCTTATTGACTCATCATTAGAATATTGTTCTTTCAAAAAGTTGTGATTCCATAAAGATAGGAACAAATTAAAAGGCAAGCATTTTGATGGGTACTTTACAAAATAATACTTACAGGTGTGCAGACACTCTGTCACTGTAGTTGGCTTGATGAGATACCCCTTACAGATGTAACAGGTAATATGAGGATTGAAGTCTTTCACCAAGTGCTTCCTTTGAGTAGCCATTCGAAGAGTAGCTGATATTGTTGAGTAGTCTGTACAAGAAATAGCCTATGTAGATCAAAGTCGAATCACAGGAGCTGATGTGTTTCTCTGTGTAGGTGGACTTTCTGAGACATCTGAATGAATCAATCTTCTCCTAAGGACACTGCTCATAACTCCGTTTGGAGGTTTTGCTTTTTCATGCCTGTTATATTTATTTAAGGGGGAGAAGAAACATGAAATTCTCTTTACTATGTGTCATACAAATAGTTTTCAAAATCAGCTGCTGTGTAGTGATAAATGCTCAGTTCTACAAGTAACTTGAAAGACTGCATTTCATATGCCCTTCATGTTGGTATTTTGAAACTGTCTTAATTTTACTCAAAAGTAAAAGTTCCATGCCGGCTATCAAAATTAGGAGTATATCTTGAAATTTGTTCAATTCTTAACAAAAAGAACTTTTCCTACTGAAGCTCATTGTAGCTACTGGAATCACCATATCTAATAATGCTCCTAAAATGCAAGTGGTAGATTAAGAAAGTTTCTTTCACATTTCTAGTGTAAAGATCTCTTGAATATATATAAATACAATCATATATTTAAGAATTAAATTTTACAGACATATTATACTGGTTATGATTAACACTCAAGAACTCAGCTGTTGGACTGTACATCTTTAGGCAGTCTAGTATAATGTAAAGAACCTAGGACTCATGTCCATGGAAAATAGAATCATAGTTTAGTTATGGAAGGGAACTCTGAAGTTATCTAATGAACCCACAAGAAAATGAAGCCCATATAAGCGAGTCGTCCAACCAAAGTCATGAAAGTAGTTAAATGCCAGAGCTGAGCTTCAAAACAAGATCTTCTGACTTTAAATCCACTTCACCACATTGCCACCTACATAACCCACATCTATTTTCTCTGCCACTCGTTCACTATAAGAGCATAGATTTTTTGGTGAGAATGGCCTTAGAGGTCAATGTGTCCAACCCTCTCATTTTACAGATAAGGAAACTGAGGCAAAGAAATCAAGTGACCTGTAAAGGGTTAAAAAGCTAACAAGCTCCTGAACTTTAAACTGAAGTCTTCCTGATTCCAAGTCCAATGCACCAACCAGTTTCAATTTATTTAATACAAATAAATGATATTAACAGCTAGCATTTACATAACACTTTAAGGTATGCAAATCACTTTAAAAATATTATCTCATTTAGTCAACACAACAACCCTATCGAGGAGGTAGGTGCTATTATTTATGCCATTTTTACAGAAGAGGAAACTAAATCACATGACGTCTTTAAGTTTATATGGGGCCTTCTTTACAAAAACTGTGTGGAGCAGGTACTGCAAATATTATTATCCCCATTTTACAAATGGGGGGCAGGAAGTCTCACACAAGGAGTCAGCAGCAATCATGTTTACTGACTCCAAAACCAAACTCCTTACCTCTCTGGACCTTATTTTCCTTATCAATAAATGAGGAGAGGGGGCCGTAAGATGACCAAAGGTCCTTCCAGCTCTTAACAATAGAAGAAAATGAAATTATTCAAGAACACCACAAGTCATTGATAAGCTACAAATTAATGGTTGACAAAAATTCATTTCAACACTCAACTCAATCATCAATTCTTAACTACTACAAACTTTGTTCCGTGCATAGCTTAGTCCTTGACCTCAAGGAGTTTACAATTACAATTCCATTAGTAGATTACTTATAGACACGTGCACTGTAAGATGGAACGTGAGAACAGCACCAGAAAGGAACCCCAAGTGCTATGAGAAATCGAAAGAGATAGGCGTGCAATTAAAAAAAAGATCCAAACGTTCAGTCTAAAGCCTTCTTTAAAAGTCTTTTCTTTTGGCCTCTGTGTCTGTGAATGGGCAAGGTCAGATGTGGGTTTGGTGACCCTTAAAACGGGAAGCCTGGAGTACCTAAATGGGGGCTCGTTTTTTTGAGAAAGATGCGCAGGTGGCCTGGCTCCAACAAGTCAACACGTGGTGTTTTTGCTCCTTTCTCAACATTTATACGCGAATTACAACACAACTTAACCCCTCCTCCTAGGAGTGGGTGGCGGATAGAGAATGGAGTTCCCCCCTACCTCCCCAAACCTGCTCACCCCAAACTCCTTCCCGCTTTGTAGAGGGCTGGGTGGAATCTCGGGGACTGGTCTCCCTGCCTCGATCCGGGCAGGGCCGGCTCGGCTCACCCTCTTCCCGCTCGCCGCCGGCGGGTCTGGGCAGCAGCGGCAGGTGCCTCCAAGTGGCCGGTTCCCCGCAGGGTGCAAAGTTCCGGGGGGCGGGGGCTCGGGCGTTCCCCGCTCCCGCCCTAGGTCCCCTCCTTATCCCGCCGCGGTCGCCGCCTCCCCTTACCCGCCAACCCCAAGTGCAGAGCTCGCAGCCCGCCAGCGTGCCAGCCCGAGAGAAGGAAAGTGAAAGAGAAAGACCGCCAGCCCAGCCCGCCGGCCCTGCGCCGCGCGGCCTGGGCCAGGCCCCCCTCCCGGCCCGCCCCCGCAGGAAGGCGGGAGCGCGCCCCCGGCCCACACCCACCGGCCGCCGGCCCTATAGGACGCCCCGGGCCTCTGGGCACAGGCCGGCCCGCACCCGCCCCGCAGGGTGACTCCACCCCGTCTCCCAGTCCAACGGCCAGAGCCGCCAGCTGCCCGGCTGGCCCGCACACTCCGAGCGCCTCGCGCCCGCCCTCCCGTGCCGCGCCCCCTCTCCGCTCCCCCTCCGCGGCCGCTCCGCGTTCCCACGCCCCGCTCACCCGGGGAAGTCTCACTCCACACCAGTCCGCTCGCCCTCTCTGCCTCGCCCCGGGTTTAACGCGTGGCTGCAGCTAAATTTAGGGCGAGGTTTTGTTTTTCTCCATCACCACAAACGAGCAATTTTTTCTGCCCCGATGGCTTGAAAAGGCAACGGTCAAGGTTTCTGTCCGTCCAAGTGAAACTCCCGGGCTCCTGTCAGCTGGGGATACCCTCCGCCAGTGCCCTCAAGTCTGGTGTAACCAGGTCTGCCAGAGGCTCAAGGAAATCGGGGGACACTTTGATCCGCAACTTGCTGAGAAGTCACTGTGATCTTAACTGTCGGGAGAGCCGGCCGCTGATGGCATTAGGAGCCAGGAAACTTTTTTTTTTCCTGAAAAGTAATTGAAATTTCTCGAAATTAATGGATGGGGCAAGACAAAGAATTAGTTTTACAGGTTCCGAAAAAAAACAATTCCGGGTACCTCGAGCCCCACCTACAATGTGCCACCCAGCGAATACTTAACTCATTAAACAAATATTTATTGACCACCAGGAGCGGCAGTCCGCTACACTCGCTACTAGGCCCTACCTAGGAGGCGGCTCTAGAGAACAATCACATGGTTTGCCCCTTTCACAGCTGAAACACTCCTTAAATTGACTATCAGGTTCTGCTTTGGTGGGGGATGGGAGAGGAAGACTCATAGCTGTAACCTGGGATTGACCTGATGGCGGCTAAAAGGCACTTGAAAGTTTGTAAAGCCCCAAAGGCTACTTGCCTGAGGTCGGACAGTTTCGAAGCTGGGGTGGGGGGTGGGGGGGCGCTAAAGGACCGTTTATTATCACCTCAATTACTTTACTCTTTGAAGCGTCAACCAAGCTGCCTTTTTCCCCCACCTAGACCCCAGGCAGCTGGAGCCTAGAGAAACCAGTGTACCATTTCTGCCTCAGATAGAACATGTTATTTGACCATGGGATAAGTCTTTGGAATTTAGTTTCCTATTCTGTCAAATGAGAACGATATTACCTATTTCACAAGGTGGTTTTATGTTTCAAATGAGAATGTAGGTAGGTAATAAAGTTTGTAACTTTTGCTTTGTAAACCTTAGTGATATTCCTAAAAGAAACGGGTCTAACCATATCACTTCTCTGCTCAATAAATTCAAATGGCTCTCAATTTACCTCTAGGATCAAATACAAATAAATTCATTTGACATTTAGAGCCCTTCACTAGCATATCTTTCCAATCTTATTATCCATTAATCAATCACCCTTCAGGAACTCTTACAGTATAGCCAAACAGGTATTTTTGAGGTTCCTCACACACAGGACATTTCAACCCACCTCTCATTTCACTGCTTTTGCAATGACTGACCCCTGTACCTAGCAGGTATTCCTTCTTCATAAACTCTGCCTCTTTCAGAATTTCTAGTTTCCTTCAATGGTTGAGTTAAAGGGATATCTATTCCTGAGGTCTTTTGTTTCCCCTTAGCTGCTAGTCCTCCCTAAATGGATTTTTAATTAGGCAGATGATAGATAGAAAGATGATAGATAGACAGATGTAACTATAGACAGATTATACATATCCATATAGGTCATATATAGATATAGATGTATGTAAACACACATATCTATCTACCATCTATACTTAGAGGAAAGGGATTGCTTGGAGCCACAATAGATAAGAGAACTGGGCCAGGAGTTGGGAAGACCTAGTTCACATTTGGACTTAAGACACTTACTAGCTGTGTAACCCTGAGCAAGTCACTTTACCTCTGTTTTCCTGTTTCCTCATCTGCAAAATGGAGATGATAATAGCACCTACCTCCCAGTATTTTTGTAAGGACCAAATGAAACAATAATTGTAAACACTTAGCAACAGTGCTTGACATATAGTGTATGTAGGTGCTCAATAAAATGCTTGTTGATTGACATAGGAATGCCAGTTTTATTATTATTATTGTTATTATTATTATTCCCTGAGTGTAGATGTGTACATGTAGGAGAGGGATACAAAAATGTTGCTAGAGCCTAAGGTGGCTCTTAACAATTAAATTATATTTGTAAATGTCTTAAAAGATTAATTTTTGCCTTAAATCTAACCTATAGCTTAGACCACTAAAAGGAAAAAGTAGAGTTCAAATTATTCTTCCTACAATTAAATTTATGGTAGAAGGGGCCAGGGGAGAAGGAAGAAAGAATGAGAAAAGAAAGAAAATGCAATCTGTAGTATCACCAAAAGAGCATTCCACATCAAAAACAACTTTCACCAATCACACTTTACCAATCCTAATGGGAACCCCTCATAAATTTCTAGCTGCCAGTTTGCTAAACTGTGATCAGCTTCAATAAGTTACACCAATCATGATGAACTGGGAAAACAGGCTAGGTAAATGACTTTATGCTTGAAGGACTTCACTGCCCGTTTCTTTAATCTCTGAGAATAAACAAACCAATATAAGAAGGCATCTTATTTCCAGTGCATTTAAAATATGTAATGGAAGCTATTGCTATCACAATAAGTCATAGAACATATGGCAGCATGCCAATTTATTAAAAATTACCATTCACAGCACAACTATATGTATTGAAAAGTACACAAAATATATGGAAGCTTTCCTATTTTCTTGATAAATTTTACAAGTGCAGTTCATATTTATATATTGTCCAAACAGGCTGAATGATTTTGGATCGATATAGAAAAATTGCTTTTATGAGAAAACAGCACAGTGGAAAAAGGTCAGAAGAAATTAACTTTTGCGGGGGAGGGTCCATATAGCATTACCTTCCAAAAATATTAACGGAGGATTCTTTTTGCAAAAGGTATATTTCTATGGGGGCAGCTAGGTGGCGCAGTGGATAAAGCACCGGCCCTGGATTCAGGAGGACCTTCAGACACTTTACACTTACTAGCTCTGTGACCCTGGGCAAGTAACTTAACCCTCATTGCCTCACCAAAAAAAAAAATATATATATATATATATATATATATATATATTTCTAAACGAAGAATTGTTAACCAAGCAAGATGATACTTCTTGCACCCAAGAAACAATTAAAGAATGAGAGACCTGTTAACACTTTTGTCCTACATGTCCCAGCTCCATTAGGATCATTTTGGACTCATCTGCAATCGTTTATGCTTTACTGGCTTGGCTCTCCCTCAACCTACAAACAAGCAAAATCCAATCCCCGTGCCCCCCCCCCCAAACCAATAACTTCTAGGCATCCTGCCATTCCCTCAAGCTATCACCTGTTCCCTTCTCCCCTTCATGGCCAAACTTCTAGAAAAGAGTAGTTTCCACATAGCCTACCAACATGCACAGGTCCCTATCTTTTCTCCCTACCCAAACCCTCAAAATGCTTCCCTTCACCCCCTTACTTACTTACTGCCTTTTTTCAATGATACAACATACGTTTTTAGATAGTTCAAAGGATCATGAGACCTGAAGTCATCTGGTCCAACTGACTTACTTTATGGATGGAGAAACTGTGGCCCAGAGAAGTTAGGAGGATTGCTTATGGTCATATAAGCAGTAAGTAGCAAATCTGGAATTTGAAGTCCAAATGCAGCACACTTGCCACTGTATCAGGTTGTCAGGTAAGAGAATATACATATTGCAAAGCAGGGAATATTATTGTTAGAATTGTCAGCAGTACTAAAACTCCAAATGAGCTGAGGTATGCAAGGAAAACTAAGGCAGGGGAAAGGATTATTGTTTGTTTGAAACTATAGTGGGCAAAAGAGAAGATGAAAGCAGGAATAGAAGCTGTGCTTGAGATAAATAGGATGAAGATAGCTAGCAAAAAAGACAATGTAGGGCTCAAAAAGTTTTTTTTTTTACTGCTGTCCTCTTTGGACAATAAATGTCAGAACAGAAATGGCTAACACAGAGTTGACCACGACACGAAATAAGGAGAGAGTAAAAGCATCTAGTTGCTATTTATTGATGAATTCAAGTCATCTGGCCCTGATAAAGGACTTTCTTTTCCTAACTTTCAGTTTCTTCATCTAACCTTCCCATCTTCTTTGCTAGCTCTTCATCCATATAGATGTCTTTAAAAGTTCTGTATTCAAGCCTCCTCTCTGGCTACACTTTCTTTTGATCACTTCATCCATGGGCTCACCTTTTACCTCTACGCAAATGACTTTCAAATCTTATTTCCATCTCCAACTCCACCAGTTCCACATCCCTGATGGTTGGCTGGATATCTACACTTACATGGTCCACCAGCATCTCAAATTCAAGTCCAGAACAACTCTTTATCTTGCCCCTAAAACCTGCTCCTCCCATTTCTCTGTTTCTGTGGATAATATTGCCATCTTCATGGTCACTGAGACTTAAAACCCTGGGGTCGTCCTTTTAGTTTCTCCTTCTCCAATCAGGTGTCAAATCTATCCATTCTACTTCTTCATTCTCTCTTATGTCAAAAAACGTACCCATCTTTACACTTTCTCCCCTATATCCAATCTGTTGTCAAGTCTCATTAATTCTACCTTAGTGACATCTCTCATATATGCCCCCTTCTCGCTGAGACTGCCAGCACCCTGTTACAGACTCCCCTCCCCCGCCCCCATCACTTCATGCCTAGTCTACTACAATCATCTGCTGATTGGTCTCCTGGCTTCTGCCATTCATTTTTTTTTTTTTTTTGCAGGCAATGGGGGTTAAGTGACTTGCCCAGGGTCACACAGCTAGTAAGTGTCAAGTGTCTGAGGCTGGATTTGAACTCAGGTCCTCCTGAATCCAGGGCCGGTGCTTTAACCACTGCGCCATCTAGCTGCCCTTCTGCCATTCATTTTTGATGGCTATCATCCCCCATGCCTGGAATACTCTCCATCTTTATCTCCTCTTGGTTTCCCTTGCTTCCTTCAAGTCTCAGCTACATCCTCACCTTCTGTAAGAAGCCTTTCCTGATCCTGCCCTCCTCCTGAAATTGTTTCTAATTAATACTGTATATGGCTTATTTGTACATGTTGTCTCCCCCCATTACAATGGGAGCTTCTTGAGGGTAGGGACTTTGGGGCATTCTTTGTCTCCCCAGTACAGTGCCAGGCACCCAGTCAGTGCTTAATAAACATTTATTGATGATGCCAAAGTACAAATAGGATAATCCTCTCCATCCCAATATCAATCTCTTGGAACTCCTAGTTCTTTTCAAGCCTTAGCTCAAGCATCACCTTCTCCAAGAGGCTTGATCTCCTCAGCTGTCATCGCCTCTCAAAGCCATGTCATGTTTAGTTTGTATATGTCCCATATTTACTTATCTATGAACATATGAAGTGATACAATAGACTTCCAGTCTTAGAGTCTTGCTATTAGTATGACCTTGGGCAAGTCACTAAGCCTCCTTAAGCCTTCAATTTCCTTGCCTATAAAATGAAGGGGGGGGCAGCTAGGTGGCGCAGTAGATAGAGCACTGGCCCTGGATTCAGGAGGACCTGAGTTCAAATCCAGCCTCAGACACTTGACACTTACTAGCTGTGTGACCCTAGGCAAGTCACTTAACCCCACTTGCCTCACCAAAAAAAAAAAAAAAGATTAAAATGAAGGGGTTCTACTAAGTAAGCTTTCTGGTCCTTTCCAATTCTTTATTTTCAGCCAGATGTTTCATTCATTAAGCATCACATATGCTCCAGAACCTGGCACAAATTATTTGAACCAGAAGTATAATTTCATGGGTATTCCAGGTGAGGAAATTCCTTTACCAAATACAAGTCAAGGGCCGTTCTGCTACATGTAAGTCTGAGAGTATTATTATTACCTAGCATGCTCTTAATAGCATGTCTGTAATAAATAATTATTGTTGTTGTTCAGTTATTTCAGTCATAATTACCTCTTCATGACTCCATTTTGGGGTTTTCTTGGCAAAGATCCTAGAATGGCTTGCCATTTCCTTTTCCATCTCATTTTACAGACAAGGAAGCTGAAGCAAATAGGGTTATGTGACTTGCCCAGGGTCATACAGTTTGTGAGGGTCTGAGGCTGGATTTGAACTGAGGTCTTCCCAACTCCAGGCTCAATGCTCTATCCATTATGCCAACCAGCTGCCCAATAAATAATAACTATCCAATAAATGATTACTGCTTGGTAAATGAGGAAATTTTGAAATAATGATTCCCATAACAGTATTCATAGTATTATTACTTAAAGAATGCTTCTCAGGGAGGGTGAGTTTCAAGGCAGGTCAGTTTTGGAGACAGGGATTATTGAAGTAAGGCCAGGAGAGCACTTGCTGGGACAAGAAATTCTATGTAAAAAGGCAGGAACGAATAAGTCATGTGCAAGAGTCAGCAGGGAGAGCTGTGTGGATGGAACTGTGTCCATGACTAGCAGCATCAAGGAATTAAGCTAAGTAAACATGACACAGTGAGGCTACAATTGGCAAGACTAAAGTTTTATACAACAGGCAACCAGTGTAGGTACCTGAATTAAGAAATGATATAAGGGGGCAGCTAGGTGGTACAGTGGATAGAGCACCAGCCCTGGAGTCAGGAGTACCTGAGTTCAAATCCAGCCTCAGACACTTAACACTTACTAGCTGTGTGACCCTGGGCAAGTCACTTAACCCTTATTGTCCTGCAAAAAAATAAAAATTAAAAAAAAAAGAAAGAAATGATATGACTAAAGAAACACAGTTCTAGGGGGTTGGGTAGAGCAGGCTTAGAAGGGGCAAGGAACGGTGATGCCTCTGATAGAGATGGCGAAGCCAGGAAGAGAGCTGTAGAGGAAGATGAGAAAAATGGACTTTCAGCATAAGCAGGACCATTTGGAGGGGGCCCTTAAGGTCTTGAGCACATTATGTATACTACCACACCGCTACCATTTCTATGTACAGATAAAATCAAGTTGTTGAGGTACAGTAGACAGAATTGGGTTCATGTTGGCTTCTGATATGTAATGGCCAGATCACCATGGATAACCTTTTTTAATCCCTCAATGCCCCCAAGTAACTTGCTAAGACTAAGTTGTAGACAAGTAGCATCGTCATTTGGATGCTGAAACGTTCCTACCCAATGATGTCACATAATAAAATGTACAAAAAAAGCTTCAGCTAGATTTTGACTTCACTTAGGGCCAACCACACCCTACCCAACCACAGTTCTGCTCAGACACTCATTATTATTATTATTATTATTATTATTATTATTATTTTGCAGGGCAGTGAGGGTTAAGTGACTTGCCCAGGGCCACACAACTAGTTAAGTGTCATGTGTCTGAGACCGGATTTGAACTCAGGTCGTCCTGAATCCAGGGCCAGTGCTTCATCCACTGCACCACCTAGCTGCCCCTAGACACTCATTCTTTTCTTTTATATGCCTAATGAACATATTCTAACAAGTGAATTACTGAAGAAAAATCTTTGAATGGCATGCCCCCCAAAAGAGAGAAAGCCAGCTTCTTCCATGAATAATGTCCAAGGTGACATTTTCAAACTTTGATTATTCTTTGCATTACATTTAATAATTAAGCGATATGATTTATTCCATTGCTATTCACTTCTATATATTTGATGTACCTAAGAATGACATTCAACTACAATATCTTAGATATACAACTTATTTTGCTCTCTATAATTTAGCCTTCCTTCCCAGATATTCAGGGATCCAAAAGCCAATGTTAAATTTCAACATTGGTTATTACTGTTTTAAAAACTTCTTTATTAATTTTAAGACTTCAAGGGTGCACTACATGACCTCAGACATGTAAATGATGTCTGACTTTCTCATATCTAAATATAAACTTTTCCCTTTTGTCCAATTCGATTAAGCAAACATTTATTGAGTAAGTATTGTTTGCAGAACATAGTTCTAGGTACTAGAGGAGATACAAAGTTTAAATAAGAGGATAAGACAGAAAATAACTGATACACAATAATATATTTCAGATGCAATAGAGAGGCACCAAACAATTGAGTGTGAGGTTCAATGATGATAATAACAGCTAAAGCAATCCAGAGGAAGTATCTGAGAAGCCTTTAGAGAGCAAGAAGCATTTCAGTTGGGCTGTAAGGAGCAGGAATTCAACCAGAATAGTGAAGGAGGACCTTCCAGGCACAGACAACATCATAAGCAAAAGCACAGAGGTGGGAATGTGCACGGTTTGTACTATGTACTATTCATTTTTTAAAAATGAAGTAAAAAAATTAAGCCAGCATTCTGTGGTTCAAAAGTCCACTTAATCTTTTGTTATCACCCTTCTAGACTGGAAAAGGGCAGATTTAGTTTTTGTGTAATAAATTTTGTATGTTGTGTACTTAAATATAATTACCCTGCAAAGGCAAAGTTCCCGCCATACCAAAATGATAAGTATTTATCAAGTATCTATCATAATATATGTTGTTGTTTAATCATTTTTCACTCATGTCTGACTCTTCGTGACCCCATGGGGTTTTCTTGGCAAAGATACTGGAGTGGTATGTCATTTCCTTCTCCAGCTCATTTTATAGATGAGGAAAATGAGGCAAAGAGAATTAAGTGACTTGCCCAAGGTCACACAGGTAGTTAGTGGGAGAGGACAGATTTGAACTCAGAAAGAAGAGTCCTCCTGATTTCAGGCCAAATATTCTATCTATTCTACCCACTGTGCCACCTAACTGCCCCATTAAACATGTGTTATGGATTGAAATAATCAGAGAAATGGTAAAAGACCAGCTTAAGCAAAGTTTTTTGAATCACTGTCCATTCTCCAAGAGACACTACATGTTTTTCTTCATAGATTTCCTTATAAAAGGATAAGAAATCAATCAACAAACCTTTAATAAGTGACAATTAGCTAGTCAATGAGGATACAAATACAAAAGGGAAACAGTCACCGTCTTCAAGGAGCTTGCCTTGTAAAGAAGCATTTACTTAATTATTGCCTTATGATCCTTAATAACAGAAAAGGGAGAGAAAGCAGAAGTACTCAACTCTCATTCTGCTTAATTTCTTTTTTCTTTCTTTCTTTCTTTTTTTTTTATGCAGGGCAATAGGGTTAAGTGACTTGCTCAGGGTCACACAGCTAGTAAGTGTCAAGTGTTTGAGGCTGGATTTGAACTCAGGTCCTTCTGAATCCAGGGCTGGTGCTTTATCCACTGTGTCACCTAGCCGCTCCCAAATTCTGCTTCATTTCTGCCAAGGAAAATGATGATTTAAAAAAATCTGGGAATTAAAACCTAAAATAAATGCAGCATCACTAAGATGGCACCTAGCTCCTCTCAGTGAATTCAAGTTATCAGATTTGGACCACAAAAGCCAGAGTTCTAAAAGAACTGAACAGCGGCTGAGCTTTTGGCAAAACTGTGGGGAAGGAGAAGTAGCAAGCCTAGAGAGAAGTAATCCTATACACATTTTTCAAAACAAGGGAAGAGAGTAAAGACTAAAAACCAAAGTCTACTAAGCTTCACTTCAATTCCTGATGCGAGAGCCAAATGAGCCAAGGTAAAGGAAGTGCTTTGCAAATCTTAAAGCACTAGATAAAGCTGTATCCCTCCTTCTCCTACCATCACCACCACTACCAAAGTTCTAGAATGTGTTACTAAAGGATTAATTATTCAACATATTAAAAAGGAAATGGTAATCAAAAGGAGCTAGGTTAGGATCATCAAAAACTGGTAAGGACTAGGGCAGCTAGGTGGTGCAGTGGATAAAGCACCGGCCCTGGCTTCTAGAGGACCTGAATTCAAATCCTGCCTCAGACACTTGACACTATCTGTATGACCCTAGGCAAGTCACTCATTGCCCCGCAAAACAAACAAACAAACAAAAAACAACTGGTAAGGACAGACTGACTTCATTTTCTTTTGGAAGAGGGTTACTGAAATAGTACGTAATTGAAATATACATTAGAGTAAACCTGGATGTTAGCTAAGCATCTAAAAGCAGGTCTCTTACCATTGTAAATAACATGTGGGCTTGGTGATACAGTGAGATGTATTCAGAACTATTTTAATTACTAAAGAGTAGTGATTAATAGGACAAAGTCAACTTTTAGGGAAGCCTCTTAATAGAATGCCCCAGGGATCTATCTCCCTTTGACCCTGAGTTGCTCAACATTTTCATTGATGACTTATATGAAGGCATACATATCAAATTTTTAGATGTCCTAGATCTGGGAAGGAGAGTTAATAAGATGGATTACAGAGAACCAAAAAAAGATCTCCGTAAGATTGAATGATGGGCTGACTATAATAAGTTTTCAATTTAAAAGGTATAAAGGTAAAATCCTGCAATTGGACATAAGGAATTAACTAGAATAGCACATTATTTCTCATTACATGTTCTATCTTTTAATCAAACAGGTCTACTTGCTGTAGATGCGTGATATTCTATATTCTACCCCTCTTTCTTTGATGATACCCACCATGCCTAGAATGTTTTTTCTTTCTTCACCTCTGGTTACTGGAATCCTTAGATTCCTTGCCCCTAAACTGTCAGTGTTCTTATTTTATTGTGTGTATATATTATTTTCCCCAGTAAAACATAATCTTCTTGAATTTAGGTTGTGCTTCATTTTCTATTTTTATCCCCAAAGCCAAAAATAATACCTAAGACAATTTTGATGCTTAATAATTCTTCTTGTTATTCCCTCAACATTTCATATCCCAGTTCCACACATTTTCACTGGCTGTCCACCATGCTTGGAATCCTCTTTCTCCTCATTGCTTGCCTCATGGCTTCCCTGGATTCCTTCAAGCCTCAGCTAAAACCTTACTGCCTATATGTTCCCTTTTATGCCTTCCTTCTGAGCTTATGTCCAATTTATATTGCCTATACTTAAATGTATGCAATTGTTTTGTGACCTCCTTGAGTTATGGACTGTTTTTGTCTTTCTTCATATATCCAGGTCTTAGAACAATACTTGACATACATAAATGCTTGTCTCAAATTTAATTAACTACCCAAAAAATGGTATGGGTCAAGTCTATTGGATATTTTCAAATGAGTGTTGGAACTTTAACTCAATACTTCCAAAGCAGAGCTCATTATATTTTCCCCAAACCTTCTTTGATTCTTAACTTCCCTATTCCTGTTGAGGGCACTACTATATTCCCCATCACCCAGGCTCACAAGTTTGACTTTATCTGTGATTCTTCCCTCTCCTCCATTATGCCATATCTAATTAGTTTTTATATCCTGTCAATTTTACCTCCACAATGCTTCTTGCATGCATCCCTTTTTCCCTCCAATTATTTCTTGGTTTAGACCCTTGTTGTGTCTAGCCTGGACTCCTGCAATAGCCTCTGAATTTGTTTCCCTGCTTTAAATCTCCCTCTCCAATTCTATGTTCCACAAAGCTGACGAACTGCTATTCCTAAACACAGGTCTGTCTATGTACCACTCCCCTTTTCAAATGGTTCCCAGCTACCTCTAGGATTAAATACAAGTTCCTACACATGTAAAATCCCTCACAGTTGAGATCCGGCCTTTTTCAGTTCATTATCTCCTTTATACACTCCACATTCCAGCCAAACTGGCTTACTTACTGTTCCCTGTACATGACAATTCATTTCCTCCCTCCATCCTATTTGAACAAGCAGTCCCTCTAGTTCTCACAAAAAATCCTGCCTTCCTTAAAGACATAGTTCAACTATACCCTCCTTTACAATCCCTATTCTGATCCCCACTTGCTAGTGTCCTTGTTATTCCTACCCTCCACCTGTCAAAAATGTGATTGTACTTTCTTTGGGCATATTTTTAAATTTCTTTAACTTTGTTCATGTTATTTCCCCTCAAGAGGACACAAAGCTTCTTGTAGACAGGGTTTTGTGTTTCAATCTTTGTATCCCAAATACTTAGCACAGTGCCTGACATGTAATAAATGCTTATGGGGGGCAGCACCAGCCCTGGAGTCAGGAGGACCTGAGTTCAAATCCGGCCTCAGACACTTGACACTAGCTGTGTGACCCTGGGCAAGTCACTTAACTAAGCCTCATTGCCCCACCAAAAAAAAAAAAAAAGTAGACTGGCCTACATCAGGAGGTAAAAGATGTGCTTCCCTCCTGGGAGGTCTTCAAGCAGAGGCTGGATAACTAACTGCTTCTCTGAAATCACATAAAGTAGATTCCCTTTCATGTTTGGTTTGCACTATGATTGTCTTTGAGCTTCTTTAAGCTCTAACATGTGATTCTGTAATTTTATTCATGAGAAAACAATTAAGGCACATGACACAAATACAGAACATTACGATTTATTTTTTATTACCCTATCAGAATTAGTGTTGTGATTTCTTTTTCAAAGAGACTAAAGGATGCTATTCAATGCATTTTTTTAAATTTACATGTGAAAGTGAATATGGTTAAATATTGCAATAGACAGTAAAGACTTTAGGTTTTTTTTTTTTTAGGTCAATGAGGGTTAAGTGACTTGCCCAGGGTCAATCAGCTAGTAAATGTCAAGCAGCTGAATCTGAATTTGAACTCAGGTCCTCCTGACTCCAGGGCCAGTGCTTTATCCACTGCGCCACCTAGCTGCCCCCAAGACTTTAGGTTCTACTGGAGAGGGCACAGAAAAGATGAGATTAATTGGTGAGACTTAGCACTAAGAAGCTGAAGAACACTTGAGATAGTCACAAAAGGTGGAAATTAGGTGAGACCACTAAAAGATGAATATTATAAAGATATGAACAATTTACATAAAGAGAAGGAGGCAAATTACTTAAGATCATAACAAATTACCTTCAAATACATTAAGCAAAGGAGGCAGGTCATAGCACATTTTGCTCTCTTGGCACATGGGAATGAAAAGTTTGCCGACAAGAAAAAAAATACCTGCTTTTCTATCTCTTTCAATATTTTTGATAAAGATATGTTCAGCTGACTAAAGCAATTATCAATGTGGTTGAAGAACAGATCAGAATTTTTTTAACCAAAGAATAAAACATAAAAATATAGTTAATCAGTCCAATAAGCAGTGCATTGACAGTAAAGAGGTCTTAGAACATATGAACTAGAGTTGCTGTTCCCTTCATTTTAGCCTTATTTTCGGAGGCCAGGACAAATTCCTACAGATTAGTAGTGCAGGGGAGGGGGAGAAGTTGGGGGGTGGGGAAGGAGAGCCAGAACACTAGGTTCTGGTCCTGGCTCTACCATTAATTAGCTACGTGCCTTAGGCAAGTTGCTTAATTTCTACAAAAAGGTTGATTAAGTCTTCAACAGCACTGCCAACCAGAGCTCTTAGTTCTATTGTATCACTCAGATAGAATTTATTTAAATTATATTTTGGAATTAGGTTGTTAGATATTAAATATACTTGTGGGGGAACACATTTGGATAACTGTCAAAGAACTAAAAAGATTATTCATAAGACTGTTTTGGCAATCTGATCGTCATCCCCATGAGGAACAGAGGGAAGCGATCATTCAACAAGCCCAGCACAGACAGACACACAGACAGACACACAGAGATACACACACACACACACACACACACACACACAGAGAAAGAGAATGACAGACGCAGCTTTGACTGGGCATCTGCCAATAAATTGTTAACAGTAAGAAAAATGAATTTCCTGCAGCCCTTTTATTGAAGAGCAAGGGTCCTCCAATCTCTCATTCTTATTTAAGTTATGCTATAGAGATTTAAACTATTAATATAAGCCAACAGTATGATGTGGCTGCTAAATACGTACTATATTAGACAAAATTAATAGAAGTGTAGCATCAAAATCAAGGGAGATAATAGCCTCACTTCTTTCTGAGCGGCTCAGACCACACTGGGAGTACTGTTACAAGACTCAAAAAGGTCTCTTTAAAACACACACACACACACACACACACACACACACACACACACACTTGGGGCAGCTGGGTAGCACAGTAGATAAAGCACTGGCCCTGGATTCAAGAGGACCTGAGTTCAAATTTGACCTCAGACAATTGACACTTTCTAGCTGTGTGACCCTGGGCAAGTCACTTAACCCTTATTGCCCCACAAACAAAACACACACACACACACACACACACACACACACACAGAAAGCATTTCTGATTGGAATGTGTACAAAAGAGAGTAACTAGGATAAACTAGATGCCCTCAGAGGCTCACTCTAACTGTAAACTTTTGGTAAGAGGTCTGGAAACATTAAATATAGCGTGGTTGAAATAAATGAAGATGTTTAACCTAGAAAGGAAACTATTGGGGATTGGGTGGTGAATGGAGCATTGGGGAGGGTCAATAGATGCTTTAAAATAGGTGAAGGCCTATCATATGGAAAAGACATTACACTTTTATTGTAGTGCCCAAGAGAGCAATAATAGCACTATAACAGATGTTGGCTTTATGTAAGGAAGAATTTTTAGATAATTAGAACTGCCCAAGAATAGAACTGTCTGCTTTGTGAGGTGGGGAGCTCTTTTGTCACTCTATATGCCTGCACAGATGCTTTATGACCACCTGGTAGGGATAGTGTAGAGGGGTTTTCCTGCATCAAATCAATCAGTAAGTCAATTATCATTTATTAAACACATACTATATGCCAGGCATTGTGCTAAGCCTTGGGGATACAAAGGAAAAGCAAGACAGTGCCTGCTCTTGAGGAGCTCACAATCTAACAGCAAGAGACAATACATAAAAATAAGCTAAAAGGGGGAGTGGGACCCAAGGGGCTTGATTAAGTCTAGGAGTACAGTCAGGTGGAAAATGAAGAGATAACCTGGGTGCCTTCCTTAAGTGAAGAGTCTGAGAGAAACTCTCCACTGTCCATCCCCCTTCCTCTCCAATGAGAGAGACGAAGGAGCCACAGGGAGAGGGTATTGAGGAGGTGGGAGCTGTGATCAGCTGACCTCTAAGGTGCCTTCAGTTAAAAAACTCTGTTGTCACAAAGTTTAGATCCTTTTCTCTGCCCCTGTGAAACAAGGGAGAGATGTGCTGCTTCACGGGATGGTAGTAGGAGAGAGAGAGAGAGAGAGACAGAGACAGAGAGAGACGAGAGAGAGACAGAGAGACAGAGAGAGAGAGAGACAGACAGACAGAGAGAGAGAGACAGAGACAGAGACAGAGACAGAGAGACACAGAGAGAGAGACAGAAACAGAGAAAGAGAAAGACAGAGAGACAGAGACCCAAAGACATACAATGGCAACAGAAAAGTGTGAGCAAACCTGGGGTGAGAAGACATGAGGCAGGGTAACTAGCAACTACATGGCAAATGCAGATGGCACCATTAGTTCTGTAGCTTCAAGGCGAGAGGGGAGGTTGGAGGGCACCTGACAGATTCAGTGGCAGAGGTCAGTAAAGACATCTGTTTGTGTTGTTGCTGGCCTTTCATTAATGACTAAGTTTTACTTACAGTAAGCAGTTAAGCTCATTTTGATAAAATAAAATTTAAAAAATAGCTTCTTAATAGGAAAAGATAGGGGGCTCCACTATTAAGATTCTCTAAATCACTGAGGATCATTCATTCAATAAATACTTGCTCAAAATGTTGTTGGTTAAGCCTTAGTAGAGATGTGGGTTCAAATCCCACCCCTGACATTTACTAGCTATGTGAACTTAAGCAATTCATTAAAGTCCCTGAGTCTCATATTCCTTATCTATACCACTATTATAATACCTGTAATAACATCTCCCAGGGTTGCTGTGAGGATCAGATGAACTAGCTAAAGACCCTTTGCTTACTTCATAATATCCAGGTCTGGAGGAGGAGTTAACTCCATTCCTTACATACCAACCTTGGATGGACTGACCTAGAGGCAAAGGAAAGGGTCTGTAGTACTAGAATGGATGGAAATCTGACTTCTCCAGCTAGGTTCTGCTTCTAACCAGCTGTGGAACTGGGGACAGGTACATTTAGAGAATGTTAAGAACTAGAATTGAGCTCATCCTCATCTTTCAGACAAGATAAGAGCAAGAAAACCAAGGTTAACCAAGCAAAGCAAGGTTAAGTGACTTGCCTCAAATTCCATAGCTAGCTGGCAAGAGACCTCAGACATGGAAAGAGATCCTGTTGTTCTCCAGTGTGCCATGAAATAAAGGGGGTGGGAGAGCTAGATTAAGTTACCGTTAAAGGCCCTCAGAGATCTAAAATTCATTGATTCATAGGGTTAAGACACCCCCCATCCCAGCATTTTGTGTGGTAGGACACAGGAGTGGTGGCAGGTGGCACTAGCTAACCATCATTCCTAGCAGGACTTTGTAGGCCAATTTTAATTTGACCACCTTGATTCCCAGGCAGAGAGGAAGAGATTGTGGCTTAATCACCAACAGGCAAAGCAAATGGTAATTCAATGGAGGTAACAGAACCACTGCCAAGTCTTTTCCATGGAGAATAGATTATCGACTGTCCTTTTTCCCATGCCAGGCTAGGGAGACAAAGACTCACAGCACAGGGAAAAAGAATAAATAAAAATGTTTTCTCTTGATGGCCATAAACCAGGTTTTGACTCCCACCTTGTCTTCATTTTCTGTCCCAAAGACACAAAGATAGCTCCCCTGTGACACTTGCTCGGGGGTATTTTCCCATCTCACCTGGGAATGTGTTGGTGATCCTGAGAGAACTGAGAGGGTTTCAGGTTGTATGCTTTCTGCTTAAATACTTACAGATAATGCTGCAGTTGCCCCAACAACCAGAGGTCCTAGTGGAGGTGTGTCTATAGTTCAAATCCAGTCTCAGCATGGCCAGCTTCAGCACTCTGGATCCTGGTAGAAGAAGAGTCCCTGGAGGATAGGATGGTGAGTGATCACCATTCCATCTCCTTGCAAAGACAGCGGCTGCAACAAGAGAGGGAGTATTTTGAAATTAAGGACACTGCAGTTGCTGCAACTGGATGTGGCCTAATATCACAAAAGGAAGGAAAGAAACCTGCAGCTGTAAACAAGGGCATATTACAGGGGCAAAAGGTACTGGTTAGTTTATTACAGATCATCAGGTTTTGGAGGACTGATTAATCAGTAAAGTTTCTTAAAGTTTACAGATCTGGTACAAGGTAAAATATGCCTAGATCAAATTTAGTTTATTGTCTAATGTTGATAAACCCTACAGTAGATAGATAGATAAAAATAATTTTAAAAAAAGATAAACCCTGCACCAAATAGTAGGTTTCAGTACTGAAAATTACCAGTTCATATAAAGTTAAAGCACATATTTAATTTTTTTTTGGTATTCTTATTTTTTTCCCCATACTAATGTTAAAAAATACTAAAAAGTCAGAGGAAGAGAAGTAATTTGATGAATTCACATTAGAGAACCACATTTCATCAAGAACTGGGGTTCCCTGAGATTAATTATAAAAAATTTTCTTCCCCCAAACGTAGAAGGTATTTGTCACTAATAGTTGCTAAAAATACATGGAACTCAAGGATTAAAGATTTGTGAGTCACTATTAAAGAATTTTCCAGCTCTTGAGTCTATTATCTGTTACCCGGTTCTGGTGGATTATTACTAATTTCAGTACCTAAGTTTGATGATCCATATTATTATTTCATTTGACCTACCAGAGAAAAATTACATACTATGTTAATTTTCATGCTGTGAGTAAAGGAAAAATTTTATGGACTTCTTTTCCATGGCTGAAATGGAATGTTTAGTTATATGATTAATGTGAATTTTCAGTTTTAAGAAGGATTTAAAAGTGGCCATTTCAGTATTTATTGGAACTTTTGTTTTATGGATTCTTTAGAAATAATGATCCTCATGCAGAATGAGTCATATATTTTTGGCTGTCAGCAATATGGAAATTTGTTTTGCTCAACTCTGCATTTTGGTTACAAGGATTTTATTTGAAAGAGAGGGTGAGGGGGGCAGCTAGGTGGCGCAGTGGATAAAGCATCGGCCCTGGATTCAGGAGTACCTGAGTTCAAATCCGACCTCAGACACTTGACACTTAACTAGCTGTGTGACTCTGGGCAAGACACTTAACCCCCATTGCCCCGCAAAAAAAAAAAAAAGAAAGAGAGGGTGAAAAAGGAAAAAATGCTTGGTAAATGAAAATAAATTTTAAAAATTATTTTAAAAATTAAAATGAGAAATGAATCTTTTCTTTCAGAATCAAGTTACTTTTGTTTGCTGTGCATTTAGGTTAAATTTAACTAATCCATGTATCATAAAATATAGGGCTCTATTCCAAGGCTTTTACTTTTTAACAACTTTGGGATTCCACAATCACAGACACAAAATTCCATACATGGAATCCTCTTGAGCACAAAAATCCCCAAACAAGAAGGGTTTCTGTTGTCATGTATAAAACTTTTATTAATATATTTTGCTGTTTACAAAAGTATATATTTAGAAAGGCCAAAGGGATTTTATATGTATTTTAATATCTAAGTTATCATTTTGCTTCATTAATGTACATAAGATTTTATAGCTTTGCTATTTATTAACTTTATTTCATACTTAATACCAATCCTTTTACATTCTATTCATTCAATAAACACTTATTCAGTACCTACTATGTGCCAGGTATTGTGATGAGAGATGGGTATACAAAAAGAGGCAAAAGACAGTATCTCCCCTCGAGGAGCTTAAAATGTAATGGGGAAGGCAACATGCAAACAAATATTTACAAAGCAAGCTACTATATAGGATAAGTAGGAAAAAATTAGGAGAGATAAGAAGCCACTGGAATTAAGAGGGGTTGAGGAAGGATTCCTGGAAAAGATGAGATTTTAGTGGGGACTTAAAGGAAGCCAGAGAGGTCAGTAGGTAGAGTTGAAGAAGGAGAGCATTTTAGGCATGAGGGGTAGTAAGAGAAAAAGCCTAAAGCAGAGAAATGGAGTGTCTTGTTCTTGGAACAGCCAGGAGCCCAGTGTCACTAGATGGAAGAGTACATTCAGGGAGTAAGCTGTGAAAAGACTAGAAACATAGGAGGGGGGTGGGTTTTAAAGGGCGTTGAATACCAAAAAGAGCATTTTGTATTTGCTCCTGGTGGCAATAGGGAGCCACTGGAGTTTTCACATGGAAGGTAACCCAGAAAAAAACTTTATGGTCACTTTTACTGGTGTGTACTCCCTTCAAAATATTATTTAAAATTTTCTAATTCCTTCAGCTTTTACTCTATTCATGTCTTATCACATCATGGATTACCAAAGCCTTCTGATTTATCTTCCTGCTTACAATTTCTCCCAACTCCAATCCATCCTTTTATTACAGCCCCCAGATTAATCTTTTGCAAATATCACTCTCATTACATCACTACCCCATTAACTTTAGTCAACAAGTCAATAAGCATTTCTTAAGTTTCTAATATATGCCAGGCATTGTGCTAAGCACTGGAAAAAATATTTATTATATAGGAACCTGTAATTGTTGTTTCTTGCTTATTTGATCAAGTCCAAACCTCTCCCCCTAGAATTCAAGGTTCTCCATCAACTTCTATGGTATTACTTTCCTCATCCACCCCAGCCCATAGCTATGTCTCACTCTGAAATTTACCCTGGATTTATTTTGTATACACTTGTTATATACTTAGATGTATTCACTTTGTATTTAAGACAGTTCCTGCCTCCAGGAAGCTTATGTTTATTTCATTTTTATCTTTGTATCTCCACTGCCTAGTACACGGGAGACATTAATAAATATAAGAATTTATTTTTTGCAAAACTACTTAGCAGAATTTTTAATGAAAATCATACGAAGTAATACATTCAGGATACTGTGTCGATAAAGTGCTGCATAAATAGTAACAAGATTGCAAAGCGCCACCCAAATACAAAGTATTTGTATTCCTGAACTGAGCTGCCTGGAGACTCTAAGTAGGAGGTCTAGAGCTGGGGAAACCAAGAAAGGAAGACAGAAAGAGCCAAGATGTCACGGACATAGAATAGCTGAGACACCAATGCCTTATTAGTAATGATCTGACAGACTGGTGATCTCACTTGTGTTGGTACTTTCTCCACTGGTACAAACTGCAACCCATCAATGTCTTCCCACTCCGAGATTCTTTGTTTTGTTTTGTTTTGTTTTTAATTTTCCATTAAAGAAAGATTTTTAGGAGCTTACTATATGCTTTATCTCCTAAATACAGCCATTTGCTCTTGGAGGTCAAAGACTTCATCTTGTATTTCCTTTGTATTCCTTGTTATTTGTATGATAGAATCTCAATCAATGACAGGGTTAATTAAAAGAAGCTTGAAAAATACAGTTAGAAATATGGCCTACAGCTTAACTGTTCAAATAAAAACACTGTCGATGCAACACAATTCCATAAAATCATGAACAGGGATATACAAAGATCTGTGATCACCTCAACTTGGGAAACTGAAATTCCTCAAGTGGGAATTCCCTCAATCAAGTTAGCAGATAAATCCAGGAAATTGCCCACAGAGGCACAGAGGTATAATGACTTGTTTAGGGTTTGAAAGGGAGCAAATATTGGAGGCTTGACGATAAATCCTTATAATAGATGGATTAAAGAAATAACTGGGATTTATTTTCCTATTTGATCCCGTATTCCACTTTTTTGCATTTACTCTCCTAGTTTGTAAACACAATAGTTAATATCTATAAATTTCTACAGAGATTGGAGAATGTATAAGACTTATTCTTGGGCATATGACAGAGAAGAGGCTATGCAAAATGCAAAATGACTTTCTTACTTACTTTTCACACTAATTTTTGAGAGACTGTAAAAGATACACAGAGATTGGGTCCAATCCAGGATCTCAAACGTGCCTGAGTCTCACTGATAAAAATGTGTAGATCATGATGAGTGAGAGACAGAACAGCAGAAAACAGGTGCCATCTAAATGGCAGCAGGTGTCTAGCACCATGAGGAACTGGAATAGGTTTGCTAGTTTCCCTAAGAAGCACAGCACATATCCATGGCCAAGACTCCAAATCCTATGGCTGTGCTGTGTACAGAACATCCACTTCACATGGCATATGCCTCTTTTTATAGCCATCATCAGCTAACAATGGCCATTTATCTCTTTAGGAATATAATGGGCTGATGTTAGAGATACTTTGAGTGAAATTTTAAAAGTTGTTTATTTGTTTAAAGGATTTATTAGAAAACTGCCAAATAGTCTCTAACAGCCAGTCTCCATTATGGTGTTTGTCAAACCCAGAAAAGTAATATTTTGTTTGTGTTTACAGTTTTCTTCTCCACCAAAATGAATGTGTAGGGCAAAGAACACTGCTTTTTCTGGACTTCTCTGTGCTATCTACTGATAATTCATCCTTCTTGAAACATTCTCCTCTCTCAACTTCTACACCACTATTTTGTCCTGGTTCTATGATACCAGACAAGGGTTCCTGTCCTTCAATTCAATTCAATTCAACCAGCATTTATTAAGCAGCTACTACGTGTCAGGCATCGTGCTAGGTGCTGGAGATACAAAGACAGAAATGAAAAAGGATTTGCCTTGAAGGAATTTACATTCTACTTGGGGAAGTAACATATACACCAATTTAAAAAAATACAAATATAACATGGTAGTTGTACATGGTAGTTTGCATATTGTTTCCCTCACTGAGTTGAGAGCTCCTTTAAAGTTGGGCCTAGAGGGGAAGAGGTACAGGTCTTTTTGGAAGTTTGTTAATAATACAACTCATCTTGGGGGCACCTGCGCCATGCAGTGGATAGAGCACTGCCCTTGGGGTCAGGAGGACCTGAGTTCAAACCCGGCCTCAGACACTTGACACTTACTAGCTGTGTGACCCTGGGCAAGTCACTTAACCCCAACTGCCTCACAAAAAAAATACAACCCATCTGAACTGGCCAACCTAATGGCACCATTGGAGTGCCCTCTTTTGCTATCCCTTCACCTTAGCCAGGCATCCAAGAACCCACTAAAAGTGCTTGGCTAATCAAGTCAGTCAGTAATAATTTATTTTATTTTTTTTAATTTATTTTTTGGGGGTGGGGCAATGAAGGTTCAGTGACTTGCCCAGGGTCATACAGCTAGTAAGTGTCAAGTGTCTGAGGCTGGATTTGAACTCAGCTCCTCCTGAATCCAGGGCCGATGCTTTATCCACTGCGCCACCTAGCTGCCCCCATTCCAGTATTTTTGCCAAGAAAACCCCAAATAGGGTAATGAAGAGTAATTCTATACCAGCAGAGGGAAGGTATAGAATTACAAGGGATTGAGGTTGTACAAAGTGGGATTTTAGTTGGGACTTGAAGGAGGCAGAGACGAGGAGAGAAAGCATACCTGGTATGGGAGACAGCAAGAAAAAAAATGCCCAGAACTACAGATGGAGAAAGATCAAGGAGGCCAGTATCACTGAACTGATGAGTATGTGTGGGGGTGCGATTTAAGACTGGAAAGGCAGGTGAGGGGCCTAATTTACAGAGGGCTCTGAATGCCAACTAGAGGGACTACTTACACCAGTAGGATGAAATGGGAGTCATCAACTCTATTTTTTCCAGTGGAGGAAAATCCAGCCTTTCCATCCATTCTTTTTTTTTTTTTTAAAGTGAGGCAATTGAGGTTAAGTGACTTGCCCAGGGTCACACACCTAGTAAGTGTTAAGTGTCTGAGGCTGGATTTGAACTCAGGTACTCCTGACTCCAGGGCTAGTGCTCTATCCACTGCGCCACCTAGCTGCCTCTCCATCCATTCTTGAAGCTGCATTGTCATTGTTTTCTCTCTTGATTATAGCATGATTTCCTTGAGGGCAGAGGCCATCTTGATTTTCTGTTTGTATCCTTAGCTTAGTACAGTGCTTGACACAAAACTGGGAATGAATTAATGCTTTTGTATTTGCTAATTCATTTGATACAATGTGAGTCCTGAGGTTGCAATGGAAAGTTAGGGAAAAATGGAATACGGGTCTCACATGGACAGATATGAAGAAGCAAGGAGTGGTAGTGGTCAGGGAAAAGAGAGCCAGACTAGGCATTCTAAAATTGAAAAGGCACAGGGATGCTGAGTGGAGAAATGGGTAGCAAACTACCATGTCCCTTCTAGTAACAAAAGAAATATTGGTTGAGAGATGAGACTTTTTTAAGGTACTCACCTTAGGACTTCTCAATCTCTTAATGAGGACATTCTTTTAAACAGATAATCTTTCTCATGGTAGGAACTAAGGAGACACAGGAGGCTCTTTGATCTCTCTCTTTTAAGGGCTTGGCCTCTTTCTCTCAAGCCCTAAATGTAGGTATCGCCCAAGACTCAGATCACTGTTCTTGATCTAGCCTCACTTCCTCAGAGTTCCTTCCTTCTTATATTTTCCAAGATTATCTCTATTTCGATAACATCCACATTCTCCAGGCATAGATTATAAATTACTTGGGGGCAACTTGTATCTTTGTTCATCTTTTTAACCCCATAGCCAACCAGTACTTTACATAGACTTTCTAAGTCGTCTTTAATCTTAGTGCTTGCCTGAAATAATTTCGAATTTGTCTTGCATATATTTTGCTTGTACATGGTAGTTTGCATACAGTTTCCCTCACTGAGTTGAGAGCTCCTTTAAAGTTGAGACTAGAGGGGAAGAGCCAAGGTGGCGGGAGTAGAGACAGCAACTCTGCTAACCTCTCCCAATATTCCTCTCCAAAAATTTTCAAATGAACACCTCAAATCGATTTACGGAGTGGCAGAGCCAAGAAAAGGCCAGGATGAACCATATTTCCTGGCCAAGACAATTTAAGGGGTTGGTAGGAGAGGTATGTGACACTGAGGTAGAGGGTCAACCTGGCATGCAACGCAGGCCTCTGCAACACCAGCAACAGATTCAGTAGCAGCTTCAGGAGCTCTTGGTCCAGAAATAATAAAGGAGGTAGACAACTAGCGAGAAAGAGATTCCAGGGGACCCTTTGTTGGCACTGGCTATAGAACCCTGTTGTAATGCCTAAATACACAGTTCCAGGGTGAAGAGGAAAACTAATGCTTATGGTCATAGGAGATCAGGGGCCCTGGTCTCAGTTTCAAGGCAGAAAGGAGCATTAGAACTTGAGGCTGCAGGAAAGCAGGGGACCTGGTCATAATTCCAGAGCCAAGAGGAAGGCTAGCAGTTGCAGCTACAGGGAAGCAAGGTTCCTTCCTAGGTAAAGACCAGAGCATGGGCCTAGAGAACAGTGATTACACTTCTCTTTGGATCATATTGCCTTGCAAACACTTACAGACTCCCAAAACTATCTATGAAAACAGTAGCATGAAAAACCTGAAGCTTGAGAAAGCACCTCCTCCATTCTAGGAGCAGAGACCAACTTTAATATGAAGTTAAAAATCAATAATAGACTGGAAAAATGAATCATCAACAACAACAACAACAATAAAAAAACAAACCCTGATCATTATAAGCTACTATGGTGATGGGAAAGATCAAGACACAAACTCAGAGGAAGTCTCAAAAAGGAAAAAAAAAGTGAATTGGACATGAGCCTAAAAAGAATCCTGGAAGAACTCAAAAAGGATTTTAAAGACCAAATATGAAAAGTAGAAGAAAAATTGGGAAATGAAATGAGAGTGATGAAAGAAAATTATAAAAAAGAGTCTACAGTTTGGTAAAAGAAACAAAAAATCCTGAAGAAAAAAACACTTTAAGAAACAGAATTGGCAGGGGCAGCTAGGTGTCACAGTGGGTAAAGCACCGGCCCTGGATTCAGGAGTACCTGAGTTCAAATCCAACCTCAGACACTTGACACTTACTAGCTGTGTGACCCTGTACAAGTCACTTAACCCCCACTGCCCTGCAAAAAAAAAAAAAAAAAGAAAGAAAAAGAAACAGAATTGGTCAAATAGTAAAAAGGGCATGAAAATCTACCAAAGAGAAAATCTCCTTAAAAAAGCAGAATTGGCCAATAGAACAAAAGTTCACTGAAGAAAAGACTTCCTTAAAAATTAGAATTGGGCAAGTGGAAGCTAATGACGCCATGAAACATCAAGAAACAATAAAATAAAGTCAAAAGAATGAAAAAAGAAAATGTGAAATATCTCATCTGAAAAACTGACCTGGAAAATATATGAAGGAGAGATGATTTAAGAATTACGGTATGGCCTGAAACCTATGATCAAAAAAAAGAAAAAAAGAAAAGAAAAGAAAAAAAGAGGCAACACATCTTATTTCAAGAAATTATCAATGAAAACTGCCCTGATATCTTAGAACCAGAGGGCAAAATAGAAATTTAAAGAATCCACTGATCACCTCCTGAGATTCCAAAATAATAACTCTCAAGAATAGTATAACTAAATTCTAGAGCTCTCAAGTCAAGGAAAAAGTATTGCACATAGCCAGAAAGAAACAATTAAAATATCATGAAGCCATAGTTAAGATCACACAAGATTTAGCTGCTTCCACATTAAAGGAGCGGAGGACTCAGAATATGATATTCCAGAAGGCAAAGAAACTAGGATTACAAGCAAGAATAACTACCCTACAAAACGTAGTATTGTACAATCCTCCAGGGAGAAAAATAATGAAACAGAGGGCTTTCAAGTATTCCTTATGAAAAGACAAGACCTGAATAGAAAATCTGACTTTCAAATGTAAGACTCAAGAGAAACATAAAAAGGTAGGCATGAAAGAAAAATTAAAAGGAACTCAATAAAGTTAAACTGTTTACATTCCTATACGAGATGATACTTGTAACTCTTAAGAACTTTGTCATGATAAGGACAGTTAGAAAACAATGGTGAGAAGCAAAACAGCCTTTTGGGGAGAGGCAAGGTAAAAGGAGAGAAAGGATAAACAGGGAAAAAATATAATGGAGGAAAACAAAGAGATAGTAATCATAACTGCAAATGTGAATGGAATGAACTCCCATAAAATATAAGTTCACAGCAGAATGAATTAGAAACCAGAAACCAGCAATATGTTGTTTATAAGAAACACACTTGAAACTGAGAGGCACACATAGAGTAAAAATAAGAGGATGGAACAGAATCTATTATCCTTCAGAAGAAGTAAAAAAGACAGGGGTAACAATCATGAACTCACATAAAACAAAATCAAAACCAGACATAATTAAAATAGTTAATCAGGGAAGCTACATTTTCCTAAAAGGTACCACAGACAATGATACAATATTAGTAGGCAAACTAAATACTAAACATATATGCACCAAATGGCATGGCATCCAAATTCTTTTTTTAAATAATAAACATTTTTATTTAAAGTTTTGAGTTCCAAATTTTATCCCTCCTTATCTCCCTCTCCTACCCCCTGGGGTGGTAAGTAATCAAAACATTACCATATTAGTCATTTTGTATAAGAAAACTTGAATAAAAGAAAAAACAAAAGGAAGTGAAAAATAGCATGTTTCAGTCTGTGTTCAGTCAATATCCGTTCTTTATTTGGAGGTAGATAGTATGCTTCATCATTAGTTCTTTGGGATTGTCTTGGATCATTATATTGCAGAGAAGGGTTAAGCCATTCACAATTCTTCATCAAACAATACTGCTGTCACTATGCATAAGGTTCTCCTGGTTCTGCTCACTTTACTATATATCAGTTCATACAAGTCTTTCTAGGTCTTTCAGAAATCATCTTGCTTGTCATTTCTTATAGCACAATAATATTCCATCACCATCATATACCAAGGCTTGTTGAGCAATCCTCAAATTGATAGGCATTCTTTTGATTTCCAATTCTTAGCTGCCATGAAAAGAGCTGTTATAAATATTTTTCACTTTTGGGGGATGTCTTTGGTATATAGACCTAGCAGTCATCCAAATTCTTAAAGAAGTTAAATGAGTTACAGAAGGAAATAGACAGTAAAACTATACTAGTGGAGAGGGTGGCTAGGTGGCACAGTGGATAAAGCACCGGCCCTGGATTCAGGAGTTTTCTGAGTTCAAATCTGGCCTCAGACACTTGACACTTACTTACTAGCTGTGTGACCTTGGGCAAGTCACTTAACCCCCATTGCCCCACTAAAAAAACCCCAAAAACCAAAAAAACAAACAAAAAAAAACTATACTAGTGGAGGTACTCAAATTTCCCCTCTCAGCGCCAGATAAATCTAACCATAAAATAAATAAGAAAGAAGTTAATGAGATGAATAGAGTTTTAGAAAGATTACATTTGAGAGACCTCTGGAAAAAACTGAATGGAATTGGAAAAGAGTATACCATTTTCTCAGCTGTACATGGTACTTTCACAAAAACTGACCATGTATTAGGACATAAAAACCTCAAACTAAATAGAGAAAAACAGAAATATTACATGGATCCTTTTCAGGTCATAATGCAATAAAAATTACATTCAATAAAAGAAAATGAAACATATTAAAAATTAATCAGAAACTAAATATCCTAAGGAATGAGTGGGTCAAAGAACAAATCATAGAAACAAAAATAATTTCATTAAAGAGAATGACAACAATGAGATAGCATACCAAAACTTATGGTATGCAGCCAAAGTAGTAACCAGAGGAAAATTTTTATCTCTAAATGCTTGCATCAATAAAACAGAGAAAGAACAGATTAATGAATTGGGTAAGTAACTAAAAAAATAGAAAAAGAACAAATTTTAAATTTCCAATTAAACATCAAATCGGGAATCTTAACCATCAAATGAGAGATTCATAAAACTGAAAGTAAAAAAATGCACTGAACTCAGAAATAAAACTAATAGTTGAGTGTAAGGGTGCAAATGAATGTGAAAATCCATGAATAACTCTAGACCACATCCCAAAACTTTATTTTTAATAATTCTGATAATATTTATTTAGCACACAAAACAAGTAAAACAACACTTTGGACCCATAAAAAGTTGCAGTTTCTATGTGAGAAAGATTAGGATCTCACAGTCTTTGCAGCTGCTAGTGTATAGTTGTAGCAACTGCTTCCTGGATTTCCTTCTATGAAAGTGCAAGATATAAAGATGGGGGGGGGGGCGGGGCCGCGGAGAATCACATGACTGGGTCTGGATGGTAGAAAGACAAAGAGGAGGCATTCCCAAAGAGTGTGAGTAGCCAGCAGTTCTTTAGTTCATTAGTTCTTTTTTTTTGGGGGGGGGATGGGGCTTTGGGGGTTAAGTGACTTGCCCAGGGTCACACAGCTAGTAAGTGTCAAGTGTCTGAGGCCGGATTTGAACTCAGGTACTCCTGAATCCAGGGCGGGTGCTTTATCCACTGCGCCACCTAGCCGCCCCAGTTCATTAGTTCATTAATGAAATTTTTAACAAATTTTAACTGTTTATAATAATCTTATGTACATATGGTAGTAAATTATGAAAATGGATTCATAATATGCCATATTTGTGCATTTTTTTACTTACTAAATTTTTTTTAGTTTTCTTTACGTAAGTGCATCATCTGCAATTTTCTGCAATATGACACACATCTCCAAAAATTCCCATTTAATTATTGATGGCTAACATGTGAATAACCAAAAATGAGAAAGTAAAACCCATGAGTGTTGAGGGATGACTGTAGTATCTATCTATAACTATCAGCAAGCTTTATCTGTAATAAGGATAAGCTAGAGGCCTTCACAGTAAAGTTAGGGTTGAAGGATGGATGCCCATTATCACCATCATTATTCAATATTTTACTAGAAATACTAGCCATAGAGAAGTAAAAGAAATTGAAGAAATTAGAGTACACAATGAGGAAAAAAACTATCAGGCTTTGCAGATGATATGATGGCATGGTATACTTACAGAACCCTAGAGAATCAACTAAAAAACTAGTTGAAACAATTAACAACTTTAGCAAAGTTGTAAGATATAAAATCTGGTGATCAGTTATTTCAGTCATGTCTGACTCTTTGTGACCCCATTTGGGGTTTCCTTGGCAAAGATACTAGAATGGTTTGCCATTTCCTTCCATACTCTATCCACTGTGCCACCTAGATGCTCTAGGATATAAAACAAAGCCACATAAATCATGAGCATTTTTATATACTACCAACAAATTCCAGTAGGAAGAGACAGAAAGAGAAATTCCACTTAAAATAACTGCAAACAACATAAAATTCTTGGAAGTCTACCCACCAAGGCAAACTCAAAACTATATAAAGGCAATTACAAAATATTTTCTATACAAATTAAGACAGATATAAACTGGAGAAGTATTAGTCACACATGGTTTGGCTGAGCCAATATGATAAAAATGATAATTCTACAGAAATTAATTCATTTATTCAGTGCCATACCAATTGACCAACCAAAAATTATTTTACATAGTTAGAAAAAATAACAAAATTCATCATCAAGAATAGCAAGGGAATCGGGGCAGCTAGATGGCGCAGTGGATAAAGCACGTGCCCTGGATTCAGGAGGACCTGAGTTCAAATCTGGACTCAGACACTTAACACTTACTAGCTGTGTGACCCTGGGCAAGTCACTTAACCCCAATTGCCTCACAAAAAAAAAAAAAAAAAAAGAATAGCAAGGGAATCAATGAAAAAAGATGTGAAGGAAGGTGTCCTAGCCATACCAGATTTCAAACTGTATTAAAAAGTAATAATCGTGAAAACAATCTGGTAATGGCTAAGTGATGGATCAGTGGAATAGATTAGGTACACAATACATAGTAGTAAATAACCGCAGTAATCTAATATTTGGTAAATGCAAAGATTCAAGCTTTGGGAACAAGAACTCACTATTTGAGTAAAAATTGCTAGGAAAATTAGAAATTGGTTGGGTGGAAATTAGGTGTGACCCACATGCCATATTACATATCAAGGTAAGGTCAAAACGGTTGCATGATTTAGACATAGAAGGTGATATCAGCAAATTAAGGAGAACATGGAAAAATCTACCTGTCAAATATATGACTAAGGGAGGAATTTATGTTTAAATATGTGATGGAGAGGATCACAGGAAGCAAAATGAATAATTCTGATTACATTAAAAATATTTTGTACAAACAAAACCAATGCAGTCAAGATTAGAAGGAAAATAGGAGGGGCAGCTAGGTGGCTCAGTGGATAGAGCACCAACCCTGGAATCAGGAGGACCTGAGTTCAAATCTGGCCTCAGACACTTAACACTTACTAGCTGTGTGACCATAGGCAAGTCACTTAACCCCAATTGCCTCACCAAAAAAAAAAAAAAAAAAGAAGTAAAATAGGAAACTGGGGAAATTTTTTTTTATATCAAGACTCTCAGATAAAGGCTTCATTTCTCAAATATATTGAGAACTGAGTCAAATTTATGAGAATATGAGTTATTCCCCAATTAATAAGTAGTCAAAGGATATGAATAGGCATTTTTCAGAAGAAATCAAAGCTATCTATAGTCATGTGAAAAAATGCTCTAATTTGCCACTAATTAGATATATTCAAATTAACATAACTCTGAGGGATCACCTCATATCTATCAGAATGCCTAACACAATAGAAAAAGAAAATGACAAATGCTGGAAGGGATGTGGAAACACTAATGTACTATTGGTAGAGTTGTGAACTGATCCAACCATTCTGGAGAACAATTTGGAACTATGCCCCAAGGTCTATAAAACTGTGCATACCCTTTGACTGAGTAATACCACTACTAGGTCTGTATCCCAAAGAGATAAAAGAAAAAGGTTCTATATATACAAAAATAATTATAGTACTTCTTTCTGTGGTGACAAAGAATTGAAAACTGAGGGGATGGCTAAACAAGTTGTGGTATATGATTGTGATGGAATACTATTGTGCTATAAAAAATGATAAGGAGAATGGTTTCAGAAAAACATAGGAAGACTTACATGAACTGATGCAAAGTAAAGTGAGCAGAATCAGAATACTGTATATGATAACAGCAGTACTGTACAATGATCCACTAAGAATGATTTAACTATTCAGATCCATACAATGATCCAAGACAGTTACAAAAGACTTTTGGGGGGGGGCGGGGCAATGAGAATTAAGTGACTTGCCCAGGCTCACACAGCTAGTAAGTGTCAAGTATCTGGGGGCGATTTGAACTCAGGCCCTCCTGAATCCAGAGCAGGTGCTTTATCTACTGCACCACCTAGCTGCCCCCCAAAAGACTTTTGATGAAGAATGCCATCCACCTCCATAGAAAGAACTGACTGCCAATTGAAGCACGATTTTTTCACTTTTTTTCTTGCTTTTTTTTTGTGCAACATGACTAATGGAAATATGTTTTGCATAATTTCACATGTATAACTGATGTAATATTTCTTGCCTTCTCAACAAGTGGGAAAGGGGTGAGAGGAAGGGAGAGAATTTGGAACTCAACATTTTAAAAAACTGAATGTTATAAATTAATAATTAAAACAAAAGAAAGTAAGAACTATTTTTTTGCCTTGTTTTGTATCCTTAGTGCTTAGCACAGAACCTGGTACATAGTAGGCACTTAACAAATGCTTGCTAATTTGTCTTGACTTGAGCAAGTACTTAATAGATGTTTATTGAACAGAAATCTGGAGCTCCAATTGTTTGCTAGATGTCTTTCCATAAATATCTCCCCTCCTACTCAAGCTCAATAAGGAATCATAGAATAGAAAAGATCACAAAGATCCCCCAAATATGACCCTCTTTTTACAGAAGAGGAAACAGAGCCCAAGAAAGATGAACTCAGTTCTTCAGGGTAACCAGTACTCCATGCTTCTTCTCCCAACTAAACTTCCAAACCAGTTGATCAGTCTCTCATAGACCACTGTAGTGTAGATACCCTATAAATATTTGTTTGCTGCTACTGTTGCTGCTGAAAATATGTTCCAAGTTCCAAGGAAGCCAAGAACACCTCTGTACTCCAGCAAACTATTTCCTCGCTTTTTGTCTCAAGGTAGCCTCTCATACTGCTAAGGGCTCCAGCCACAACCCTTCCCATGAAGGCATTTGTAGGTGAGGAAAGGAGGAAGGAAGGGCTCCAGGAATTGGGGAGGGGTGGGGTCAAGGTTTTCAGATCCTCACAAGTTTTCAAATAGCAGAAAAAAGAGGGTCATACAGCAGCAGCAGCTCTGGCTTGTTTAAGGGTAGGGCAAGGTTCTAAATGCAGCAATGCCCTGAGCAATCACAAGAATTCATATGTATGGGGGGTCAATTAAAATTCAAGAGCAACACTATACCAGAGCTTGATATAATGTATATTTCCAAGAGCTGTATTCCCACAGACTTGGAATAACATTAAACATGGTGAGATAAATGAAAACAACTCAATCTGAGATTCCTACCTATCTTTCTTTTAGGTCATATTCATAACCACACAGAATTAAGCCAACATATTATCATACTTTAACAGCACAACAGTAGGGCAAATCGTGTGGAAGGATTTAACTATAGAATGAAAATGAATAAAGTTGCATACCAGCTCTTGTCCTCTGACTTCTGGTGGTCCTTCTACCACCTTCACAGCATTCTTTTTGGTATCCACTCACTCATAAAGCTCTCTTCTACCAGGGATTTCAATTCATTCCTAACAATGAAAAATGAGGGGAAAATAAAAAGGTTTGTTTAAATTGTATCAATGCAGGATGTATATAGTATATAAACATATAATTAGTGACATCAAAAAGATTACCAAAGAAAAATTCTAAATAAAATAACAAGACAAAAATATGACATGGATCCTCCTCTCAAGGGGCTTACAATTTATTATTTAAGTCTACAAATAATTCTTTGTGATTTCAAAGTACATATTATACATTATCTCATTTGATACTCACAACCTCTCTGGGGGAGAGTGGTATTGTTATTTTCTCTATAGTTCAGTGAGCAAAATGAGGCTAAAAGTTAGCAAAGAGGAGATATGATTTGAACTCTGGTCTTCCTGACTCCCAAGTCTAGCATTCACTAGATGAGGCTGCCTACTTGTCTTCAATAATCAATAAAAGAAAAGATATACAAATACCTGTGGTCTAGAGCAGGGCATTTAACCTCTTTGACTTTCAGTTTTTGTCTGCTATAAAGTGAAGTGGTTGTACTACCTCTAAGGGTCCTCCCAATTCCAAATCTATGATTCACTGGCCTTGTGCAGCACAATTGACCCATGATCTCCTTGCTACAGGTGCTTTGCTTAATAGTGCAGACCCCAACCTACCCATGCCTTATTGTCCTAACTGATTCTTCTCATAACTCCACCACAGAGGATCTACCCAACACACTGGAACCATTCTCCCAGGTTTAAAAAAAATTTAAAAAATGAATTCAACAGAGTCTGTCCATCTTTTTGTTATACCTTGACTAGCCTACCTGCTCTTCAATTACACGTCCTTCTAAATATCTTGTACATCACTCCCTGCACTCCTATCAGTATAAATTGGTTTTGGTATGAGTTTAAAATATGAGTTTGAAGACTCACTCAACAGGCTTCTCAATTTTTCAAAGAATAATAATAGCCAACATTTGTATAGATTAATATACACACATATACATACATACATATACATATATATATATATATGTATATAAAACTTAATCTGCTCTTGGGATCCATACTGATCTCCTCCTCTTCTATTCTGGCCTTCATTGTCCATATGCAGTACCTGTCCATCTAACTAGATAGTATATTATAGCTTGGATATTTGAAATTCATCATCCACTTGGTTTTTCCAATGTAAATTGTTAGACAAAACTCTTGAGTCTTTGTGGATCCCTTAGAGTATTTCAGAGTTTGGTACAATCACTATAATCAGGAACACCTAGATTAAACATTTAAGATAGAACATCACCATCTATACCTAAGTCATTCCTTTTCTCTTTGGACTCTGCCCAGGAAATTCTCCAAGACATCAACAAACACCTTGGATGAACAGATCTATCTATTGTACACCTTGTTTAATAACGATAGAGGCACTGAACAAAGTTATTTCTATGGTTGAAACTTTCAAGGAATTTTAAATGACCTTAACACATGTGGTAGAGGACAGGTTGTTGGAAGATAATATTTAGGTTTGTGTTTTGTTAAATGTGTTTTCTTTGTAATAAAGGGGATGGGAACAAGCATTTATTGGGTGCCTACTGTGTGCCAGGCACTGCAGTAAGTGCTTTAAAATTATCTCCTTTGATCCCACAATAACCCTGGTAGATAGGTACTATTACTATCTCCATTTTAGAGTTAAGGAAACTTAGGTAGACAGTGGTGATTTGACCAGAGTCACACAGTTGGTAAGTGCCTAGAGGCTGACTTTGAACTCAAGTATTCTTGACTACAAGCCCAGCATTCTATCCAATGTGCCACCTACCTGCCTAAAAGAATATACACAAAGGGATCTTGTATTTTTTTTATATTATCTATACCTCTCAACAACTGTGTAAATGTGAAGATGCGTCTGCTATAAGTTAAAGCTTCATAAACTGTGGGTCGTGATTCCCATATGGGGTCATGTAACTGAATGTGGGGGTTGTGAAAATTTTGGCCACAGTAAAAGGTTACATATACCTATTTTATATACCTATATACCCAGGGTCACATAAGAATTTCTCGGGCAAAAAGGAGTCACAAGTGGAAAAAGTTTAAGAAGTCCTGCTATAAACAATCATCTTCAAAAGCCTGCTTTCTTCCTTCTCCTATTTCTATCAAGGATATCTTTAATATGTGTAGAGACTACTTTCAAAAAGATTTAAGAAAAATTAGATCTGTGAGCCAGTAGTTACTGATGGACTGTGATTCTTTTTCTTTAAATTTTTTTGGGGGGCAATGAGGGTTAAGTGACTTGCCCAGGGTCACACAGCCAGTAAGTGTCAAGTGTCTGAGATGACATTTAAACTCAGCTCCTCCTGAATCCAGGGCCATCTAGCTGCCCTCTGGGCTGTGATTCTTATAGTCATTTAAAAAAAAATTAATTCTGTCATTTTCTCAATTCTTTTAGGACCTTTTTGAGGCATTTACTAATCAATCCTCAAATAACTTTAAAATACATTTGCTCTGTATTTACTGGGTCAAGTCTAGTCATTCTTCCCTACTTCATTTCCTCAATTCCTAACGTATCCCTTCGGATAATATGTCAGAATCCAAATAGTGGTAGAACTACTGTCATTTACTCCCTGCTCCAAGGTTACCTCAAGAACCACCCTGCCTTGGAACATGCCCTGAAAGTTTTAACATCACTTTCAAGTCCTTTCATTCCTTCTCTCCCTGCTTTCCTTTCTCCTATGGCTTCTCCAAAATTTGTCATTTTCCTTTTATGCCATCTGTGCCAACCTGAGAGTGTAAGGCAGAACGTTTGAGTTATATGAATCTGAATTTCTCTAATTATTGGTGATTTGAGGCACTTTTCCATACAATAGTTTCAATTTCTTTTTTTGAAAACTACCCATTCATATTATTTTAGTGTTTACCTAGTGGATCTTATTCTTATAAATTTGAATCAGGTGATTGTCAGGGTGATGTCATGACTTGCAGTGAATTGGATTTAAGTGAGGGAGGGCTGTGTAAGGTCACCAATGCCACACTCTCCTCCAGAGCCATCTGTGTCCAGTGGCAAGATACACATCAGGATGACTGGAGATGGCCCCTGATGTTTAAGGCAATTGGGGTTAAGTGACTTGCCTAGGGTTACACAGCTAGTGAGGTCTTTAGGTTTAATCAATCAAGCACTATTTATTGTAATGTGCTAAACATTGTTCAGTCATTTTTCAGTCATGCCTGACTTTTCATGACCTCATTTGGGGTTTTCAGCTAGGTAGCCCAATGAGTAGAGCACCAGGACTAGAGTCAGCAAGACCAAGTTCAAATCTGGCCTCAGATACTTACTAGCAGTGTGACCCTGGGTAAGTAATTTAACCCTGTTTGCCTCAGTTTCCTCATCTGCAAAACGACCTAGAGAAAGAAATGGCAAACCATTCCAGTATCTTTGCCAAGAAAATCCTAAATGGGGTCACAGAGTCAGACATAACTGAACAACAACTGAAGCGAAACAGAGGCAAAAGACAGTAAGCAGCCTCTCTATTTTATTACCAGCACAAATTATTTTTGCTGGTTATTGCTTTCTAGTATAGTTTGAGATCTGAAACTGCTCGCCCCCTTCTTTCTCATTTTTTTCTTCTGTCATTTCCCTTAATATTTTTGACTTTTTGTTTCTTCAGATGAATTTTGTCATTATTTTTTCCTAGTTCTACAAAGTCATCCTTTAGTAGTTTGGTTAGTATGGCAATGAATAAGTAAACTAATGTAGGTATTTTATGTATATACATGCATGCCATTTGTTATATTGACTTGGTCTATCTATGAACAATTAATATTTCTCCAATTATTTAGGTCTATCTCCTGTAATGTTCTAAGAAACTCATGACTCCTGGGCATTATTGCCATTTACTCCCCTGGGTAATCAGGCTCAACCTATCTAAGCAGGTAGTGACAGAATGTAGGAGATTGCAGGAGCAATGTGACAACCATCCAGCACTGCTGCCACCCACTACCCCACCCTTATAAGTTTTAAAGTACACTTCACTAGGAGGTCTGGGTGGCAATGGCTAGAGAGAGTTTAAGGACTCTAGACATTGCAAATATATGTGAAAATAGTTAGTCATACATCACTTCCTCACTTTTCCTTATCTTTTAGTTACTCTTCCCTCTCTCCTCCTGTGTTGGACAGCAACCAAGAGTTTCCTGAGCCAACAGTTCAATGGTTGAAGAATGGAAGAACCCTTACATTTCTTCCCTATTATCTCCCTTCTTTCTTCCTCTGAGGAGACTCTGCACATGCCACAAATCTCCACTTTTTTTTTTTTTAGTGTCTCATCATTCACAGCTCAGTTGAGTAAAAAAAAGTCAGGTAATTTCTCACATAAACCCCATCCTTTTATATGTCACTTCGTCCCTTTTTCTCCTCCAACTTGCCCAGTTAACTCAGGGAAAGAGATCTCTCTTTGTGAATAAAAGAATCACCTTGGTCATGGCCGATAATCTCAAGAGTAGTGCTCACAAGGCATCTCTGACAAAGAAAAGGAAAGCCATTAAGTCCTGAAATTCAACCCATCCAAAGAAGACCTACTGTTATCAGTCTTTAAATCAGAATGGTTCTTAAACAGGGTCTGTAAATTTTTTAAAAATATATTTTGATACTGTCTGTATCAATATGAATTAGTTTCCCATGTATTACATGTTTTGTCATGCATTTAAAAACACAATTCTGAGCAGGGTCTGTAGGCTCCCCCAGGCTACCCAAGGGGCCCAGGACAGAAAACCGGATAAAAGCTCTTCCTCTATCTAGAGGTACCAAAAAGCTTCAGACTCCTCAAAAACACTACCTCACCAAGACATTCTAATTGCACCAATCTCAAATACGAGGATGTAATATCAGAATTATTTTTTCCTAAATTTCCTCATTTTAAGTTGTGTTAAATTACTGGGGAATCACCAGTTGTCTTTTCATTTTCACTGCAAAAATACACAACATTTCAACTACACTATTAGTTTTCTGAGCTGGCCTGGAAAACTTAACCACCATTCGTAACATTTTATCTGTAGGAAAATGAGTTTTCCGAATAGGCAAATCACAAATGAAATTCTAGAACACAAATATTTTTAACAACTTTCTCTACTTTATTCTTGAAATGTAGCCAAAATGTTTGACATGATAAAAAACGTATTTCAGGAGGTTTGGACTTTGTTTTTCTGGAAGAAAAATAAATGTCTATGTAATCCCAACACCTAAGTAGCTAGTGAATGAATGGCTAGATCTGAAGTCAGGAAGACTGGAGTTCAAATTCTGCCTCAGAAACTTAGGAGCTGTGTGACTGTGGGCAAGTCACTTAATTTCTATCTGCCTCAGTTTCTTCAATTGGTACTTAGCACAGTGCCTGGTACTAGCAGGTGCCTAATAAAGGCTTGTTCCCTTCCATTCCCCTTATTCCTCCTTCCTACTCCCTCCCCCCACCCCTTTAAAATTCTGAAGTTATCTGGCTAGTTTAAGAACATGTAAACATATTATGTATAATTTTATTCCAGGTCAGCCCATTACCCAATGCAATAATCAATTCCTTCCAGAACATCCTTAACAATGTTGTCTATTGCATTCTTTTTGGGGACAATCTCTAGAGAATAAAATTCAGGCACTCAAATTCTTTATGGAAGATTTTTGGGAAAACAATGAACAAAAATTATATATGGTAAGGAATAGGCTGCCATCAATACAAATAGGAAGAAATAGGAAGAAATACTTAGAACAATGATATGAGAAACCCACCGGAAGACTGTCAAATTCAAGTAGCACATCAATAATATGTTATGCTAAACATGTTATTGATCATTTGCATTTTTTACTTTTCAAAAACAAGTCCTCAAAAATGTCTCTTCCCAAAATTTCTAATTTCCCTTCCCAGATTTCCCTCTCTTCCATCCTTTCCCAATTTGCATTAGATTTAGGATTCTTAATAAAAATAAAAATCTTCATTTGGCATTAAGCCATTCTGATGTAATCATGAAATCAACTATAATGTACATTTAAATATTGACTCACCTACACTACAACTTCATTTTTTAAATGTTGCCACTTTACCGTATATTTATCTTACCCAAATTTCATAAGTTTTAGTCTTGAAAGAATTTTCTTTATTAAATCTGAACTTACCCTGATCACATTTGTCCCTTCTAAATACCCATACTTCCTCCTACCTTTCCCACAACCACTGAGCTCAAATTTCAAAATCCTAATTAAAAGGAATCAGGAAGATAAGGTGAACCAATATAGGATAGCTTTTATATGTAGTATCAGCTTATTTAAATGCTGAAAAATATCAGTCATCCAGAACCTTTTTGAGAAATGTGCTTTTCTAGATAAAGGTTAAACCCATTGAGTTATGATATTATACTTTTTAATGACATGGGAGTAAAAATATATAAAAACTTCCATCTAAAATAATTAACATAAAATAAGCTTTAATACTTAAAGGGTTAAGTTTTTTTTTTAAACAGGAAAAGTTAATTCCATCAAACACTTTATTCCCTAAAAATTTTAGATAAACATGGTACTACTTCATAGACTATTGTGAAAAATAAACCCAAATTAACAATGCCAACTTCCCATTATTTTCAGTGGTACCACTAGCCTGTATTTTTGGCACCAATTATTGGATTTTAGATTTTCAACTTTGGTAGGAGATAAACTTCTAACCAGAGATTATTTTACTCTTTGTCCTCATGTCCCCAATGATTAGAACAGTACTGGCTTCCTTTTAGATAATGTATATGGATTTAGAGTCAAAGTACTTGGGATCAAATCCTTATACAGCTACTTCCTACTGATGGATCCTTGGCCAAGTCCTATAGGAGCCATGACTCCACTTCAACCAGTTCTTTACTTTAAACCTCCTTAAGAGTCTTTAAATAGTACGTGTTATTTCATATTCTATCTCTTTGTGTTACTTTGGGATCATTTTCTAGTTATTCTGTGGAGAGTAAGTTCATAAGAAGCTAAGTTCTGGAAAAGAATCATCCCTGGGCTTTTCATTCCCTGCTCTAAGGCTTACCAGCTGTGTGAATGTGGGCAAGTCATGACCTCTCTAACCCTCAATTCCTTCATCTATAAAACAGGGATTTATATGTAGGTATGACCATACTATAGATGGACCTGTAGCTATATCCACATATAACACATGCATACACAAATACATATAAAATATTTAGAATGGGACCTGTGACTTCATTGGTATAGGAATATACTTTGAAGCACCCTCTACCAAAGCAGACCAATGGCTTAGAATACGTACAATGCTGCTCGGGGAAATGGGAAATGTGGGTGATGTGCCTACAGTTATACAGTCAGTGTGGGGCAGAGGTGAGACTGGAACCGTGGTCAACCTTCCTCCAAGTCTCAGTCATCTGCATGATCACTAACATCCTACTATAGACCTCAGCATGGCACAAGGGTGACCCTGTTTCCTGAAGGGAATACCAGTAGAGCAGAAGCTCTGGCAATTCTTACTAAGAGGTAAAAGTTTTGAATAAAGACCTAGGAATGGATGTCTGTTTGGTTTCTGAACCACTTTAGCTTATTTTGGAGAGGATCATCACCAGTTTGGATGTCTGTTGATAAAAGATTTGGCCATATTAACTATCAAAGACCATACACTTAGTCATAGAGAGGCTGTGTTCTGTGTGAGTGATAGGATTACCCATAACCATGAAATTGGAAAACCTTGAGTAATAATATATGAGGATGTTTTGTCTCTCCAACTAAATTTTAAATTTCTCATGGGCAAGAAATCTATCTTCCACTCCCCATTAATTACTTATATACAGTGATTTGCATGGAGTAGCCATGAACAAAAAAAATAATTAATAAAGGAGTAGTCCATATATAGCTTCCTCTTGCATTTCTTTGTTTCTTTATAATCGTTTCCAAGTTATTTCATAGAAAGGTAATATGGTTGGTAGAAAACCAAACCCGAGTTGAATTCACAGCTGTAAGGCATACCAGATATATTACTTTATTATTATACAATGGAGAAAACACTACCCAAGGAGTCATGAGACCTAGGATATGTTTTTTTGGGGGGGACTTCTAACAGTTTTGATCATAGGCTTTATAGCTGAAAGGTGTCTCAGAAACCAATTTCCAATCTTCTCATTTACAAAAAAGTAGTGAAACTAAGGCTCAGAGAGCAGTGACTTACATGAAGTTCATATAGTTAGTAAGTAGCAAAGACATTCTAAAGGAAGGAACAAAGTAATCCATAATAGCAAAACCAAGCCCATACCGATCTGAAGGTTATTTCTTTTCTTTGCAGAGCAATGAGGGTTAAGTGACTTGCCCAGGGTCACATAGCTAGTAAGTGTCAAGTGTCTGAGGCTGCATTTGAACTCAAGTCCTCCTGAATCCATGGGCCAGTGCTTTATCCACTGCGGCCACCTAGCTGCCCCCAAGGTTATTTCTTATACCTAAGTATTCCTAATGGTAATATCAGTAATATAGCCAAATTTTTCCGGTACTAAATTTCTAATTTTTTTTTTTAATGACAGAACCTAGTAGACAAGAAATCATCATTCAGCTACTACAAAATTCCTAGATGGTATAACTGGATAGAAAAAGTGTCCAGGATATCCAGAAGTGGTAAAATGTAGCCTGTATGTATGTATATTTATATGTATGTATGGTGTGCATGTATATGTACCTACAATTTTATATATATGTGTGTGTATGATATATATACACATATATGTGTGTGTATGATATATATTACACATATATGTGTGTATAGATATATATACATATATATGTGTGTGTGTATGTGTGCATATATATATATATATATTTTTTTTTAAGACACTCCTGATGAATTTTTTCAGTTTTAAAATTATAATGGGGGCATCTAGGTGGCACAGTGGATAGAGCACCAGCCCTAGAGTCAGGAGTACCTGAGTTCAAATCCGGCCTCAGACACTTACCACTTACTAGCTGTGTGACCCTGGGCAAGTCACTTAACCCCAACTGCCTCACTAAAAAAAAAATTGGAATGGGAAATATATAAGAAGCTGGTATTATCAGTGAACTTCAAAGCTAAGGGAAGCAGCCATCAAGCATGGTGTATAGGACACCAGCATAACGAAAGGAGCACTGGGCTTGATGTCAACCTGGAGTCATAGATCTAGCTATGCCATGAACAAAATGTGTGAAATGGATGATTCCCTCCAATTCTCTAGGCCCTAATAATAGAATGAGCAGGACTCGTCTGGCCAATCTCTAAGGGTATCTTCCAGTTTTAGTACTTGATGATAAACTGTGTCTGATAAATAGTTGAGAGAGTAAGGCAGCAATGGCAACTTTGCCAAGGAAGAAAAAGAGAATCATGCATTTTAAGAGCACTATGAAGAAGAGCAGATACAAATCCCAGAAGGAAAACAACCCAGTGTAAGGATTTCTCCACCTCAGGTTATGAGGCTCATGCTATCTGTGGCAAGAGAATCTTCATGTCACAATCCCTCTAAATGGCTAAGTGTATGATGAAGGGATGAGCCATCCTAGAGGAGTTCCACTAATTAAACATATCAGAGATAGCTGAATTCTACAAGATGGGCAAGAGCAACTACCATGACATTATTATCACTATGTAAGTTTGAGGGGAAATGAGGGAAGGAAGGCTGTAGTTATACAGTTCCTTCAAAAACAACGTCCTCTACTCATGCCATAGAGAAACCAGTCTTTTGGAAGTGACTGCCCATGACTGTCCTCCATTTTGTATTCCCATTCACTATCTCTTTAATTAATTTATTTATTTAGAATTTTTCCCCACGTTACATGTAAAACCAAACAGTATCATCGATTTTTAAAACTTTGCGTTCCAAATTCTCATCCTTCTACCCTAAACCCCCCCCTTAAGAACTCAAGCAATTCCATATAAGTTACACATGTGCAGTCGTGCAAAATATAGCAGGCAAAAAAACTTTAGAAAAAGGAACTAACAACAATAACAATAAATATACTTCTATCTGTATTCAGGTACCATTTTGGAATCAAGTCAGCTAGGTGGCTCAGTGGATGGAATGCTGGGGCTGAAGTCAGGAAGACCCGAGTTCAAATACAACCTCAGACACTTACTAGCTATGTGACCCTAAGCAAGTCACTTAACTTGTTTGCCTCAAGTCACTGGAGAAGGAAATGGCAAATCACTCCAGTATCTTTGCCAAGAAAACCACATGGGAAGTATTGGCATGCTAACAGTACATGGGGTCACAAAGAGTCAGACACAACTGAATGACAATGACACAACCACATAAATATTTATAGAAAATCTTTAGCAATGATAATAAAACATGTCTCAAGCCCAAATTTTGTGTTGTCTTAAATTTACTACATAATTTTACTATTTTCACTGTAAGGGGGCTAAAATTCTAGCTATACTACCTAAAATCTAATGAGTGGTCACCAATAAATTATAAGCTTTAGCAAGAGTATTTAAGTGTTTACGTATTTATTAAAGAGCATTAGGATCAAAGAGAAAGGTAAAAATCTAACTATTTCTAAGAGACCCCATCATCCGACCCGCCATGGCGAGATCAGGAACAAAAAGGACCCAACATCTCCTGTGAAGCTGGAACACCCCCCCACACACACGCACACACAGCTCCAAGCTAAGTGGCTGGCAGTTTTGATAGACAGCACCCATGAGCAAACATCACTTCCTGACACCAAGGACCTGACTGCATGGCTTGCCCTCAGATGCCTTCTCCTCATGGCGAGCTTTCCTACAGTAGCTCTCCAGCAGGTGGCATCATTCCAAACTTTCCATCACAAAGACTTGTTTATTTACATATTGTTCCAAACAATGGAAAATAGGGCTGCAACATGTAGTACAGAGGAACTAAAACTGTTAGATGGAGGCTGAACTGATTAATGCACAAAATCCTTGAATCTCCAGAACAGAGGTCAGAGACCATTTTTCAGAGTGCAATGAAAGGAAAAAAACATAGGTTTTTCCTCTATAAATGTGTAAACTTATTTAAATGGCTCAAAGTTAATTGTTTCAATTGTGTGCCATACTTTCTCTCATTTTTTATTAGTTTTCTTTCTTTTTGTTAAAAATAATTCTTATCTTAGCTCTGGGAAGTTTTATGGTCTGACTACATAAACAGCTGACATCAAAATAAAACTCACATCAATAACAAGCCCTTTCATGTTTGTTAAGAAATAAATGATTTTTGTACATGTATAACCTATATCAGATTGCTTCCTGTCTTGGGGAGGGTGGATAGAGGGGAAAGAGGGAGAAAAATTTGAAACTAGAAATCTTATAAAAACAAATATTGAAAACTATCTCTACGTGTAACTGGAAAATAAATAAAATATTTTTATGAAAAAAAAGAAATAATTGATTTTCCTCTTTGTGGTATTACCTGGTGCCTGCCATGTCCAGAACCTACCAATTCTTTTACAGCTTAAAGTATTAATACTATAGAAGTGTGAGACTTACTGTCCAATCTCCAAGTATTTTGGCCTCTCTCCCTTCCTTCTTTCTGAATCATGCTTTCCCATAATTTTTACCCCACTCCCATCTTTTCCCACCTTTGAATTGAAGGTACTAAAATCAGAGTGTACACTGATTGAATTTTGAGGGACTATTTAAGTTCCTTGTAGAATTTCTCTAATTTTCATTCTTAGCAACTAATGTTGGTACATAAGCAGCCATTATTTTCATGGTAGTGTTTTTTTGCAAATACTTAGCATTAGTACTTAGACACAACTGAAAAACACCTTACAACAAGAAAACATCAGTACTATAACATGTGATGAGTAAGTATCTAATGAAATAATGTTTCTTATTGCCTTTGGACAAAAAGAAAAAACTCACTCTGCCAACTCATTCCTTTGCTTTTTCAATGAATACCTGTGACTCATCCTTTCATTAGTTTGCAGCTTCCTTCTTTCTTCTGATTTTATTTATAGAATGTCAAAAACTGACAGGATTTAGTGCTGATAGAAATATGTCCATTCATTCAGTCATCAGACAAGGATCTCACTTAAAAATTATGTGATTCTTAGTATACTTTTCCAACAACTCTGTTAATGTAACTGTTGAAGCGAAAGGGTGTTGTACAAGTCTAAGGGCCATTTTCTATTTGTGTTTGTTGGTTTCATGAATTGTCCTAACCCCCTTCCCTGAAAAAAAAAATCATCCCCAGGTAGGCAACCTACTGGTGGTATGTAAGACTTCGGGCAAGTCACATAACACCTGTGGGTCTCATATATAAAATGAAGGATTGGTCTAGATAATCTTTAAGGCCACTTTTCAAACCTAATCTATAATCTGATGATATAATATACAATTTATAATGTGCTGTCTCACATAGCATTTCATCTGATCCTCACAATAATCTTGTGTAATAATAGTCTAAATATTCTTATCCCCATTTTACAGATCAAGAAACTAAGACTCAAAGAGGCCAACTGTCTTGCCCAAGATTGCATAGTTGGTAAATTGCTGTAATAAAGGTTGATACCCATGAATGACCTTTTCTAGGTAACAGGTAACCAGGTTCTAAACAAATGATTTTAGCATTTGAAAGAAATAACATTTTTATTAGTGACTTGGATAAAAATATGCATGACATGCTTGTCAAATTTGCTTATGATACAAAGTTAAAATGGATTGCTAACTCAATGGATGACAGGATTTTAACAGGCAAAAAAAAGCATTAGGATAATGCGAAGAAGATGAAATTCAATATGGATAAATGTAAAGTCTTGTACTTGGATAAAAAAAGTCAACTCCACAAATATAATACATATGAGCTATGGGAGACATGGTTAAATAGTAGTTATTCTGAAAAGGATCTTGGAAGCAGGGGAGAAGGGTTTGCAAGTTCAATATGGGTGAGGGGTGTGATGTGGTAACCAAAAGAGCTGCATTAGTCAAATCAAGTCAACAAGTATTCATTAAACTCTTACTATGTGCCAGGCACTAATGAAATGCTACTTCCAGGAATAGGAAGCGATAATCCGACTATACTCTACCCTGGTCAGACCTCATCTGGAGTATTATGTTCAGTTCTGGGCACCACAGTTTAAGAACACTGACACTGACAAAGGATACTGATTAGCTAGAGAACTTCGAGGAGGGCATTCAAGCTGGTGAAGGGCCTTGAACTGCTAACATGAATGGTTGAAGGAACTGAACATGTTTAGTCTGAACAGGGGGAAATGACTGGGATGGGGGTGGGGAGTAGGGATGATATCTGGGTCCAAGTATTCAAAAGGCCATCATGTGAAAGAGAGATTAACCTTGTGCTGTTTGGGCCCCCCAAACTGAAACAGAGGCCAAATTTTATGCTGGCTGTCTGGAAAAATCTTCCTAACAATTAGAGCTGTCCAATAGCAGAGAGGTGGGAGGTTCCAAATCCCCTCAACTTCTTCAGGCAGAGCTCTTCAAGCACAGGTTGGATGACCACGTGTTGGGGATGTTAGAGTGAAGGTCCTTTTGTCTAGAGTTGGACAAAGTGGCTACCTGCCAACTCTCAGTCTACGATTTTGCAAAAACAATGAAGATGTATTGTGTATATGTTATACGTTGGTAACCTAGAGAGAGAAAAGAGGCCCAAAACAACCAAACTTTTTCAACATCCAATTAATTCTGAATAACAGGTTTAGTGACCAATTAAGACAGCATCAACAATTTAGTGTTTTGCATTCATGGAATTTTCCAAATGATTACTAGATCCTCATTATCAGGGTTTAAGTCGGGCAAGAACACAGACCTACTCATTTTCTTTTTCAGGCCATTTAGGAGAATGTACCCTTACATATAAAGGCAATATCCAACTTACCAAGGAGTCAAGTTCCAAAAGTTCATTTGTAAGTCAGCTATTTGGAACTCTGAATAATTTCCCCATAAAAATAGTTATATATGGTGATTAGTCTCTTAGGTCAGCCACAAAATGAACATTACAGAAAGCTGAAATGCCATATGTTCGCAATAAAAGTATAAGAAAATAATAAGGATCCTAGTAATTAAATAAACCTGAAAAACAATAATAAGATATTTTTTTCTTCTTCAAGCTGCTTTTCTCATTTAAGAAATACTCATATGACAGGCTCCAAATTTATAAGAGAAAGTTAGAAGACATTCCAACTCCATAATGTTACAGATGAGGAAACTGAGGAAATGACTGGTCCAAGGTCATATAGTGATAGTGATATTCTCATTTTCTGCCTCCAAATAGGAAGGGATGATGGGGTAAAGAATAAAAAGGGGGGGGGCGATATCTGTAAATCATAGGGTAAAGAACATGAAATATTCCTGACAAATTCTTTTGACTTCTTTACTTTTATTTTCATCCAAGTCTATCTACTCTAGTATACTGCAGTAAAATGATCCTTCACAGATTAATAAAAGTAGAAAAAAGAATCACAGAATTTTAGAGTTGAAAAGGTCTTTGAAGATCATCTAGCCCAACTGCTTCGTTTTTAAAATGAGGAAAGGGAGCATGGGCTTTAGATGACTTGGCCAAGGCCACAAAGGGAGGAGTAAATACCTTTCCAGTCTTCCCCACAGAATCCCGGAGCCACCTACTCCAACCCATGACTCCACAACACATTTGACAACTGGCCATCTAGTCTTGATGCGAAGATGTAGGCTGAGCAGAAAACCCACTACCTACCCACTAAGTCATTCTATTTCCTTTTTGAACACTGGGAAGGGTAAGATAGCCACAGAAGGTCTGGATACCAAACCTTTAGACACTTACCTCTCAACACCAAGACTAAGCCATGGACCAAAGTCTTAGCTATGAGGTCCTTAAGAGAACATTGCTCTCACTCCTTGTTCTCTCAGTCTCATCCAGCTCAGCTCTAGCCTTCTTGGGTTCCTATTCTGCTTTGCCTATACCTATCACTATGTGCTCTAGATCTCTGTTCTATCATTAATAATTATTACTTTGTATAGACGTTTTTCTCTTGTATTCTTTTAATCTTCTTGCCCTGATAAGAACCTGCCTGCCCCCAGAAATGACTATCACTAGCCATGTTATCTTGTATTGAATGAACTTTGTCTTAAACAACCTAAAACTCAAATTCACTTTTCCTTCCACTATACCACACCACCCATTTTCCTAATCTTCATTTATAAAGGCTAAGTGATTCCAATTCAGGATATTTCGCATCTTTCCATGAACATAATCATAACTGCTGTATAATCTTCTATGAACTTTCCCAAGATGTTAGATAGAGAAGCAGCATGGCACAATGGAAAGAGTATCAAATTTTGGTAGAGTAAGTACACCTACTTTATTTTTTTAAATTCAGGTTTATTTTCATGAAGATCCACATTCTCTTGCTTTCATCCCCCCTCTCACATTTCATAAAAAACCCCAAACCTATTGTAAACATGTATAGTCACTGATCATTTATCAAATGGGGAAATGGCACATATTAATTTGAATCAGTTCCCTATAATCTTAGAAGAGACCTTCATCAGAGAAACTGACTACAAAGAATTTCCCCCATTTATTCTCTTCTCTTCTAATTTTAGTTTCAATGGTTTTATTTCTGCAAAATCTTTTTCATTTTATGTAATCAAAATGGTCCATTTTACTTTCTGTTATCATCTCTACTGCCTTTTGGTCATGAATTCTTCTGCCATCCATAGATCTGATTAACAGGTAATTTCTTACCTGTTCCTCTAATTTATTTATGATGTCACCATTTATGTCTACATCATGTACCCATTTAGTACTCATATTGGTGTATGGTGTGAGAACTTGGTCTAGGCTTACTTTTTGCTAGACTACTTGATATTTCCCAACAGTTTCTGTCAAAAGTGAGTTCTTGCCCAAATGGTAGGGGGTCTTTGGGTTATCAAACACCGGGCTACTGTGCTCATTTGCTTCTACATACTATGTACCTGATCTGTTCAACTGATCAATCTCTCTATTTCTTAATCAGTGCCAAATTGTTTTGATGCTAAGTGTTCTGCAGTAGATTAAAATCTAATACTAGTAGAACTTTCCTCCTCAGATATAAAAAAAAATTTCTTTGATATTCTTGACGTTTTTTTCCCCTCAGAATGAATTCTTTTTTTCTCTTAGCGCTATACTTTCACAATTAAATAATAATAATAGACATTTACATAGTGCTTACCATGTGCCAGCTCTAAATGCTTTATAATTATTATATGTCATTTAATCCATGCAATGTTCCTAGGAGGTAGGTGCTATTATTATCTCTATTTTTAATAAGGAAACTGAGGTAAACTGCCCAGGGTTACACAGTCACGTCTTCCTGACGTCAGCCATAATTGGCATGGAACTGAATAAGTTAATTTAGAAAGTATTGTCATTTTTATTATATTGGCCTGGCCCATCCATAAGTATTTAGTATTTTTTCCAATTATTTAGATCTGTCTTTATTTGTGTAAATATTTGTGTAAATAATGTTTTTGATTGCATTCAAATAGTTCCTGTGTGAAACTCAGAATACTATTTTCAATCACAACTCTGACACAAGTACGGACAAGTCATTATCCTTGCTCAGCTTCAATTTCCTCATATATAAAATGAACAATAATTGCTATAGCTGCACTTGTACTTACAAATCACACAACTGAAAACCTTATTATATTAATGTATAATTTGGAAAAAAATATTTTTTACTAGAATTATGTAACTCAGAAGATAGCTGTTATGCCTTCTAAACCTTAAAGCACTATCTAAGGGGGCAGCTAGGTGGTGCAGTGGATAAAGCACTGGTCCTGGATTCAGGAGGACTTGAGTTCAAATCCAGCCTCAGACACTTGACACTTACTAGCTGTGTGACCCTCGGCAAGTCACTTAACCCTCACTGCCCTACAAAAACCAAAACCAAACAAAAAAAAACCACCTTATATAAAATGTGACATTATTATAAAGGTCTTTTGTTAAACTACTGTTATGGGGGCCAAGTTAGTCATAGCTTCTTCTGGAAACCAAAGAGAAGAGCTGGAGCTATTTTATAGGATCTCACTGGCTCTTCACAACAACCTTATTAAGTAGGTAGAAAGATATTATAACCTCCAATTAAGGAAGTAACCCAGACTCAGATTGTTTAGGTGACCATATGAAAGTTATAAGATTTATTAAGTGGCAAGAACAGTACTAAATACTATTATTTCCAATTCCGAGGATAACATATCTATTATATACCTTGAGTTTTAAAAATTCCAGATAAATTTATAGATATATTTAGGTTACAGTAAGAACAAATAATTTTAAAAGTACAGAATGGTGTGACCCTAGGCAAGTCACTTAACCCCAATTGCCTCACTAAAAAAAAAAGTACAGAATGGAGTAAAAATACTGAATTGCCTTTACTAAAAGGGTAAAGCTGATCAAGAATATAAGAATTTCTTAGATAAGCCAAAATGTTGCCAAGTAAGATGATGATTTGCTGACAATACTAAAGTAAAAGTGAAGGAAAATGGATTTCAAGAAATTAGTAACAAAATACTGGAAAGTTTCTTAGATAAACAGAAAAGATAGACTATTAGGATAAAGACCATTTTAGAAATGTAAGGGAAGTACATTTTAGAAATGTAAGTATTTGCTAAATTTACCAAAACACCACTACCATCCAGTCTGAGACTTGCAAAACTACTGCAATTCAAATACTCATTTTTCATTTAAAGAAGAGTTGGGTTTTTTTTCTTTAATGCTATAGCTAAAATAGTTCATTCATTTAGTTTTTGCTGACTTTGGCATTTTAAAGAAAACTAAGAAAAAGAGAAATTGATTTAGTAAGATAAAAGGCGCATAGTATTTGCCATAAGATCAATGGAAATAAATCAGTTATATAGAATGAAGACTTAAGTCTATTTACAGGGTCATTGATCCACTTTTTTCACCATGATGATAGGTCATATGTCAGAGATTTTTAAATATTTGGTCCCTCCAACTTTTTATTCTAAGAAAAAGGATCCCTCAATTTATGAGAGAATAATCACCATTTTTCTTTTCCTGTATAGAAAAATTACATTTTATTTATGTGCTGTGTGGGAACTCTGTATGTGGAGGCAGACTGTAAACTATGACTTATACTTATCAATATAATTTATATAACAATTTATAGCATGTATTATTTTATTATATTTATTACAACATTTACAAACCTCCCAAAATTATTTTTAGCATGTTGCATGGAAAAAATATTTTTAAACTACATATTTACACAATCAAATCATGCTTTTTTAGTACAACTTAAAAGTTCAGCTATTCCTGGTTTTTGTTAGGCAAGCAGTATTTTTAGTACAATGCTATTTGCTATGCTACTGATATACAGATTAGAGATATATACAAATGTTCTTACACCATTTTTGTTTGACACAAATTTATTAATTTTTTATTCAAATCTTCATGAAAAAACAAATATCTAAATGATGTTATAATTTTCTTTAACAATGGTATGTTGAGATGTACTTTAACTATATTCCTCAGAGAACATAGTTCAATGTTTTAAAATGAGGATATTTCATTTTTATAATTCCAATAAGAGTTTGTTGACAAGGAAAAGATTATTGTTATGAAATTAACATATAAAAGTTAATTGTAATTATCAGTTAGTAGTAGTATCAGACTGATTATACTGGTAAATAAACCTTTATCTACCACATTGAGTAAAAATTTTCTGCCACAGGACTTAAAGCAGGGCAAGAAGTAACCCAAATTGGCCCCCTTCATTTCTTGGTTTCATACATTATCTTCTAAAGACACTTATCTTGAGAGTGAATAAGTAAAATGCCTACATAGGACAGACCTTTACAGGGTTTAGTATCTCCAGAAATGGGTACTCTTCCATACCTTTTTCTAAAGTTGGGAGTCTTTTAAACAAGGCCCTAGATAAGATACTTGGTTTGCATTAAATAACAACAAAAGTTCCTCTAGAATCTTAGTACTTCTGACATTAATAATGTACAGGTTTTTTCAAGGAGGTCTTAACGAGAAGGTCATTCAGTGGAGAAGTCTGATTACATCAACAGTCTTCATGTATCAAAAGCATTCAAAGGGATTTAGATCTTACATGAACATTAGCAGTTATTTAGACAAAACCCCTTCACTTTACAAATGAGGAAACAGCTAAAGAGATTAAATGAGTTGTCCAAAATTACACAGGAAAAGTCACTAAATTGTTCATATCCTTTGACTCAGTGGGCCCACTACTGGGTATTTACCACGAGGAAGTCAAAATTAGGAAAAAAAGGCCCCAAATATACCAAAATATTCATAGTAGCATGGTGGGTTTTTTTTTAAAGAAAAATGGATCTATATCAACCAGGGCATGGATAAACAAATTGCTGAAAATGAATACAAAAGAGTATTATTGCACTGTTTAAAAAAAATTAATAAAAAGAATTCCTAGAAAATGGATTCAAAATCAAAGATTCTCAGGAACTATAAGAATGAAATAAACAGAACCAAGAGAAAACTATGCACAGAGCATACAGTAATGAGTTCTAATGGTCAACGCAGTCTGATGGATTGTAATGACTAGTCGTAATCCCCAAAGAAATGATGATGCAGCATTCCTCCCTCTTCTCAGTCAAAGAAAAAGAAGTAGAGCAAAGTATATATACTGTCTGAATTACTGAGTTTGTTAGTTTTACCTAAATGTTGTTCTATGTTGAGGAGGTAGACTGTGTGTGCATGAGTGCATGTGTGCATGGGTGTATGAGGGGGGGACATAGTAAAGGTAGTTTAAAAGGAAATACATCAATAAAGCAGAAAATCAAATCCAGATCATCTGATTCCCAAATCTGGAGCTTTCTTCCCCATCCTATGCTGTCTCAACTCATTTTAAATGACATGACATTATACAAATGAAGTTAATTCTGACTTTTAAATATTGTTATTTAAATCCCATTCCAAATACCAATGGTTAAAGTGTTAGAAATAAGCATCATAAATAATATAAAGATATGATCTACAAGCTTTTAAGTATGCTCAAAATCTGATCCTTGGACCTGGAATTTCCCAAGATAAATTGAGCTACTAAACTGCCACAAGCACTGGACTCCTTTGTAAATATAAAATTGTGCTTATCATCATGGAACGCACTCACTCTATTTCTAGTCATTTGTCACCTATAAAGAATTGGTTTTATTTTATGTGAGAAATGCTCAGGATTTTTGAAACTACTAAGTAGTACAAAAAGGCATATATTAATTAATAAGACAATTGTCTATATGGGGACTATATTTGAAGGGAATTAGAAGCACATTTATATAAATATTCCCTTTCCCATGATTTTTTATTTAAAATATACATAAAATGCAACTGTCACCTGACCAAATGGACAGCATCTTTCTATTTATGACATTCCTGATCATCACTTCAAGTGCCATTCTTCCTATCAAGTGACATCTGTGTTCTTTATAAGACCATCTGTTTCTTCTGTCAATTCCCCCAAATGGCCACCTTAGTCTGGCAAGCTACCATCTGTGTTAATGTGGTAATCCAAAAGGAATCATTCCCACAATAACCGGTCCATGTTTAAAGCAATGACATGTATTATATGAAAAATACATTCCCAGAGGGCCACCACACTCCTCTATGGAGGTTGGCCCTTTCCTGAGTCATAGGTAGTTCCAGGACACAACTGTAAGACCTAATGCTTCCCATGGATACTCATTAATTGGTAATTAATTGAGTCGTAAAGTCGCTCACTTCATAAGCATACTTTGATTTAATGTTCCAACTCTTTTTTTGGAGACTGGGTCTAACTTGCCCAGGCTGAAAATAGAGCAGGCAACTCTCAGGCCTAATCTCAATACTGATCAGCACAGAAGCTTTTTTAACCTGTAACATTTTTCCAACGTGGGCTGGTTTACCCCCTCTTCAAGCAAGCTGGGGGCTCTTTGTGTCCAGACACTCACCATAGTGCTGCCAGTTGTAATCTGACTGCAGCTCAGAACTCCCAAACTCAAGATATCCACTAACTTCAGCTTCTCCAATGGAAGGACCAGAAGCATTCAGCTTCAAAGTTGGCCACTCTAAGAGTATAATTGTTTTAAAAAATATTCATACTTTTCAACACAGCAGGCTGTTTTACAGCAGGCTTTTAAAGGCTTGTTGAATTGAACTGAATTGTCCTATAGAAATGAATCAAAGCATCTGTGGGCATAAGGTACTGAAGCCTAGATACAGTTATCTAAATCTAAAGACAGATTCACTATTTGCAAGAAGAGAGGAGATGGTTGTATCAGGAAATATATAAAGTGGATCCAGACATTTCCTTCTAATACTTTTAAGTCTTTATCAAAGTGTGACTCTCTTCTAGAATAATTTCTTCAAGAGGACACTTTATCTTTAGCCAAAAATTCTATGCAGGAAGATGTTTAACCCAAAAATAGGGAAAAGGCGGCTAGATAATGCAATGAAACTGACTTTTGTTTGTATCATTCCCTTACATTTTACTTTTAAAATTATCATTCTTAAAAACTTTCCCTGGAAAAAAACAACAATATTGAAAATTGCTGGCATTCCCAGTTCTGAAATAACCATGGCCTAACGCGTCTAAAGAAATGGTATCTGAGTCCTGAAGAACTGGGTTCAAATATAACCTCTGATGCATACTGGTTATGTGATCCTGTGCAAGTCTACTGAATTCTCTCCCTTCCCTATATAACTTACTGAGGCTATAAATTACAGAGTAAACATAGATCTCCATTAGTGCAAGTAAACCCCCACTGAAAGTTTCTAAGCCAATGAAATCAGATTCCCCCTATGTATATATGCATACCCATCCCCTATTCCCCACACAAAAAAATTCCAAGATGGTTTTGCCATTTCTTGTAGTGTATGATAAAAGAGATTGAGGAGGCCAAATGTAGTTGTTAAACAAAGGGATACAAATAACTTTTAGAAAAATATCATGGTGCTATTTATTTTTCAGCACCCTGCATTTACTCATGTTACTAAAAAGTGTTAATTTTCAATCACTCAAATTCACTTGAAATGTAAAGGAATAAACAGAGAATTCAGTTTTAGAGGATGACAGGATAAAGCATTTTTTTAAAAGACAAAACAATCATTTCTTAGGCAACTATTATGTATTATCATTGGCATCTTTTGCCAGTTCAAATTTAATGCATTTGTTTCCTATGAGCATGGTACTTCCCTAATTGAGGTCTGAATGACAAGTCACCATCAATGCTGAAGTCTTATGTGGTATTTCTTCAGAAGTCAAATAATAAGAGAGCACACTGGGCCTGTAGTCAAGAGAGAGTTAGGTTTGATTCCCAGGGCTGACACTTCATCATTGTGGGATCTTTGGAAAATAAGTTACATTTTATGAGCCTCAGTTTTCTCATCTGTAAAATATGGAGGGAAATATATTACCTATTTCACAAGGTTATTGTGATTTAAAGGCTTGATAACCTTTAAAAGTGCTACATAAAGGTGAGTTGCCATTATTAAACTACTACTCGATATACTAAGGAGAAGAGAGGAGAGGAGAGGGGAGGACAGAGCTTTAAGGGCTTTCAGGTAAACTATTAAAATATGTGTTTGAAGAAACACAGCTTTTACACAGTATGTGGACAGTTTGGGAAAGAAAATGATCTGGAAAGGAACAGAGAAAACAGAGGGAAATGGACAGGACAGGACCCTCGGGGCTTTAATATAAACTGATAAAATATGTATATGAAGAACCACAGCTTTCAAACAGATGTAGACAGTTTTGGAGATAGTGATCTGCTGTGTATAAGTAAGGAAGCAGAATTGTTGTCACCAAGGTGGAATGACGCCTCACTTGTGTGGAAACAATATAATGCTACCCAGGCAGAGAAAGGTCTTTTATTTATTAGAAAATGGAGAAATGGGATTTTAAAGAAATACATTTTCAGTGGCACAGAGGAGAACCTGGTTGAGAACTTCAGAGCAGGGCTTTAGAGATCTACCTTTAATTTAAATGTGGATGCTTTATGTCTAAAACAGATCAAACTGAGAAAATGAGAAACCATATAAATGTTTGGAGACTGAGGTATGATTGAAATAGGACTGCTGATTTCATAGGAGAAATGTGAGATGTGACTTTTTAAGTAAAAGGTGAATCACAATCACCTATTGAATCCAGACAAGATAAAAGCACAAAAAGTATCCTGGAAAACAATGGCAAGGAAAAGAGAACCTGAGAAGAGTTGAAGACCCAGCTGGACTGCGCAAAAAGCTGCTCTGTTGGAGCTATAGCAGTTAGAGCTGCTTAAATTCTAAATGGGTTATGGTTAAATGAAAGAATGTTAAAGGCTGTATATGAGTAGAGAAGAGGATTTCCCCAGTTGAAAAAAGGTGAGGACCAGCCAAACAGTGAGCAGAAGTAGTTTCTTGTAGTGTAAATGTTCCCGAATGAGTTCACTGGTAAGGGACCATAATCTATGTTTATATGTATATTGTGATCTATTTTCTTATTTATGTATTTGCTTTAATAGATGAATATAATCTTGTTATCTATTTTACTATCTTGGCAGTTGTGTTTAAGACCCCAAAGTATCACTGTTATGAATGGTTGCTTGTATAAACATTATATACAATATGGATGTGTTACCTTGTTAGCAGCTGGTGATCTAAATAGAAAATACATGGGGATGGGGACCCAAAACCTAGAATGCTGAATAGAGGAAGCATAGTTCTCTTAGACAGGGTTGCCCTAAGATTGCGTGCTGGTGGTCTCTCTTTGGGCAGGTTTTAACTTGCTAGAAAAAGCTGAAAAGAGAGCCAATCCAAGAGAAGTAGGGTGTCTCACATACCTAGGTGAAGTATGAGGCTCCAAAAGCAACATTTTGGGGGTAGTTATGGACCACTTTGAATCTACCTATATATAACACATATATAGGAGGAACTTTTGGGTTACATGACCAATAAATTGAAGAAAGACCAGACTTCTTTAATCTTTAGGACCTTTCTCCAAAATAGAAATTATCTACAAAAGACAAAGCGCCTTCAGTGTCATTCAATATCCTTGCACAGTGCTCGCCCCTCTCCAACCTACCCCCTCACACACACATCCTTGACAGCAGTGCTATACAGGCCAACCCTAGGACTTACAACAGAATTTAACTCTACATACCATTTCTCTCTCCCCAACCTTCTCCTGTTCTGGAGTTCCAAACTGAAGATATTTGCACACATGCTTGAGGCTGTGCAGCAATCCACTACACCTGAGAAAAACATTCTCTGCATCCAACTGGGGCCAGTTCTTTCCCCCCAGATGTCTTAGGGAACAGATTGGTAAGTCATAAACTGCCCAACATGGAAGGAAAACGTGACTCTGAGATGTAAGTTCCAGGCAAACTGTCATCTAAGAGGAGGGAGTCAGAAAGTGAGGAATGGGGGGAAATAAGGAGAAAAAAAGACTGAAGTTGTCAAAGATCTCAGGCGGAAGAAAACTCAACTAAGACCCCAAGTCTAAGGAGATAAACCAATAAGGAAAATATCAATAGCATAAGAAAATATAGCACATACATGCTATTATATTATGAGTCTTTGGAAGTGTTCAGCGCACCTTATTTATGTTGTTACGTTAGCAATCACATGTGCTAGTTATTTCAGTACTCTAGAATGTAGTTCAATTGGACTGGGTGAGAGTTAAACTCATTATAGGTTTTCACCTTCCTACTACCTCTTCCTGTTATATCTTTTTCCAGTCAATAGAACATTCTCCTTAGCAGAAAACCTTTTCCCTGGGAACTTAACTCATCATGTACCAATTTCTAGGAACAGTTAAATCCCTTCTTTGATTACTTTTTCTTCCCCAACATAACTTTTTGAAAAAGTCACAAAGCAAATATACACATAGAATTACAACAGAAATGAACAAAAACAAAGAAATATGAAATTTGGGGTAAAACCTAATTGGATTCAGTAGGATAACCTTGCATACTCTGAGACGGAAACCTGAGGCAGAGTTGGGGTTGTTGATGGGAGACAGTGAATTAGCCGACCACACCTCAACTCTCTATCACCATCTAGGGTCCCCTTTCCCCTCCCATTCCTTTCATCTTCTTCACTTAAGAGATACCTGGCTCCTTCCATAGAACACTGTGACCCTGGCCACCCTCTCTAGTAATGCAAGTACCTTCCAGCATGCTCACTTACATACTAGGACAGGAAAAGAAATAGGCATTTTCCAAGCTCTTTACTGCCACACACTCAACAACCACTCTTCCATCTATTCATGTCAGCCTCATAGTACTGCTTTTTGCATATGTGTACATTTTAGTTTCTGAACAGGGCAGAAAATGCTATTTGTGTCTCTGGCCAGCAGCTTTCCACTCTGGAGAATTGTTTTACTAATTGGTCCTTGCCTCTCCCTTACATTTTCAGGTAAGTCCCAGATCATGCTCCACTTCACTCTATACTCCCAGACCATTTCCTCCACAGGCCCAAAGGGGTTGCCTTCACTCCAGAACCCTCCCTAACCATCCCCTCCAGTAGCCTGTACTCCTCCATTAGAATAAAAGCTCTTTGAGGGTATAAGCTGTCTTTGCCTTTTTTAATTTGCATCCCCATTGCTTGGCAGTTAGTAAGGACGTAATGTGTTTTCATTTCTTTATTCAAAAGAAGCTTGAGACAACTTTCTGGACTAAGATAAACAGTCCTTCAGACAAGTATACTAATACAAAGAAGTTCTTAAAAGTCCAGAAACCAAGGAAAAGATGGCTATAAGGCATTACTGTCAACCAGATCATTTAAATACGGTTTTCAGGCTTTTAAAAATATAGCTGAGGGCAGCTAGGTGGCACAGCGGATAGAGCACCAGCCCTGGATTCAGGAGGACTTGAGTTCAAATCTGGCCTCAGAAACTTGACACTTACTAGCTGTGTGACCCTGGGCAAGTCACTTAACCCCAACTGCCTCACACAAAAAAAATTTTAAAAAATATATATATATGTATATATATATATATATATATATATATATATAGAGAGAGAGAGAGAGAGAGAGAGAGAGAGAGAGAGAGAGAGAGCGAGCGAGCACGAGAGCGAGCTGAGAACAACACAAATCAAAGAACTGTTTGGAGATTATAGTAAAATCATATCATGTTTATGTTGCAAATGACAGAACTGTGGCGTCTAGGTTTTTCAACCTGAGTTATGGATGGGTCATAGAACAGACCCTGAAACAGGAGGCATCAGAAATCTGATGAGGAACAACAGAAGATAAGAAGGCAGAGATCAGAAGAATGAGAAGACACAACAGTGAGCTGAAGAAACTTTGGAGATTACCCACCTCCTTCTTGAAAGAAGAAGTTCAGAGGAAAAGCTGGATGAGAGCCTCAAGTTGCTCCCCACTCCAGCTATTAAAACTCATCTTCTTAAAGGGCAGAATTGACCAAAGCACTTCTCTGTTCAATCAAGTTCAGTGGCTCCATTCACCTCTGGGATCAAATATAAAATCCTGTTTGGCATTCGAAGCCCTTCATAAACTGCCCCCTCCTACTTTTCCAGTCTTATTTTACCTCCCTCTCCCCAATGTGTGCTGTGATCCAGTGACCCTGGCCCTTTGCTGTTCCTCAAACAAGATACTTCATCTCTGGACTCCAGGTATCTTCAGTGACTTGTCCAATATTCTCTAACTTATCTCCTCTCCTGACCTCCCTCTGTTCCTTCAAATTCCAGCTAAATCCTACCTTCTGCAAGAAGCCTTTGCTAATTCTTCTTAATGCTAGTGACTTTCTTCTGTTGATCTTTCCCAACTTATCAAATATACATACATATATATATGTATGTGTGTGTGTGTATATATACACACACATAATACTTACATATATACACACATATACATACACATATACATATCTTGCTTGTACAATTATTTTTATTCTGTCTCTCCCATTAGATTGTGAGTTCTTTGAGAATAGGGTTTGTCTTTGACCTTTCTTGGTATCCTCAGTGCCTAGCATGGTACCTGGCATATATAGTAGGTGCTTAATATATTTTTTTATTGACTGACTGACAAAGAACTGGAAACAAAGTAGATGCCCACTGATTGGGGAATGGTTAAATAAATTGGGGTACGTGAATGTAATAGAACATTACCATGCTGTAATAAATAATAAACACATAGAAGCATAAAAAGATCTACATAAATTGATGCAGAAATAAGCAAGCAAAGAAAACAACGTGACTACACCAATGTAGAAAGAACCACTATTATTTATTGGTACTGAACTGGATACCAGATTATTTTAGTACACTGTAGCTCAGATCTCCTAAACTCTTGACCCACCAGGCCAAACCTCCTAATACTTCCATACACTACCCTGTCTAGTCTCTTCTCTTCTCAAGTGACCTATACTATTCCATCCCCATCCCTTTCAAGATTCTCTCATACTTTTTATTCATTTTTTTCAATTAAATGTAAAAACAAATTTTAACATTTAGCCTTTTAAAAACTTTTTGACTTCCAAATTATCTCCCTCCCTCCTTCTCCTCTCCCATCCCTGAAGCAATCTGATATTGATTATACATGCATAGTCATGCAAACCATATTTCCATATTAGTTATGTTGTGAAAGAAAGCACCAAAAAAAAGAAAAGAAAAATAAAGAAAGTAAAAAAATCTTCAATCTAAAATCAGAGTCCATCTGTTCTTTCTCTGGAGGGGGACAGCAATTTTTCACTATAAGTTCTTTGGAATTGTCTTAAGATCATTGTCTTGCTGAGAATAGCTAATTCATTCACAGTTGGTCATCACAGAATATTTTTGTTACTGCATAACCCGTTCTCCTGATTCTGATTAATTCACTTTGCATCAGTTCATGTCTTTTCAGGTTTTTTCTAAAAGCATCCTTTTTCTTATAGCACATAGTATTCCATCAAAATAATATACTTCGGTGGGGGGATGAATTTAATTGATCAAATCAATCATGAGGCACCTCAAAGAATTACAAGACTCAGTGATTCAGTTTCCTAAGTTTTATTAGAATAACTGTGATGACCACAGGGAGAAACACCCAAAGGTATCTCAAATAGGGAGAGGGAAAATGGTTATATTTATAGTGAGAAAAGTAGGTAACTTCCTCGTTATCTTAATCTCCTCTTTAGGGAGGTTCTTATCCTATTTTGAACTTCTTGGAGTCCTAAGACATCCTTCAAGGCTTTTTCCCCTAGGAATGTTTTTTTGGGGTTTAAGTGTCATAAGGTGAACCCAAGGACACATTTGGTCCTTCTGCACATGTTCCTAAAGACATGTTCAAACTTGTCAGACCTCAAGGATCTCTCTCTTTAGGATATCTCTTTACTGGTTTCTAGGTGTAGTTTCTGTTTCCTGTAGTCCAGGAATGTTAATGGCTATTAATGGTTAATGGTCCCTGGTTACCTTCCCTAAGCTTCTGTTGATATCGTCTGTTGATAGGGACTCTATTTAATTTAACTCTAGTTAATAAGAACACAAATCTTACTTTCTCTGTTAACCCTTCTGACTACTATTGATAACTCAAGTCTTAGGTTATCTGTTAACCCTTATAGCCTCCTCCATCAATACCACAACTTGTTGAGCCATTCCCCAATTGATGAGCCATCTCCACAATTTCCAATTCTCTGCCACCACAAATATATAAAACATATACACACTATCTCTTTGCATATAGTACTGCTGGGCCAAAGTGCATGAATGGTTTTATAGCGCTTAGTACATCTTTTTCCATTTGGCCAATTTTGCTCTTTAAGGTGTTCTCTTCAGTGAATTTTTGTGCCTCTTTTACCATTTGGCCTATTCTATTTTTAAGGCATTATTTTCTTTAGCATTTTTTTTGGTGCTTCCTTTACCAAGCTGTTGAATTTTTTCATGATTTTCTTGCGTAACTCTCATTTCTTTTTCTTATTTTTCCTTTCTCTATTGTGAGAAAATAATTATTAATAATGGATTTCTTAGGGGACCCAGAGATCAGTTTCTCTGTGCTCCACCCCCCAAATCTACTTCTCCTTGATTTGGGAGAAACCCAAGGAAACGAAAGAAATGGAGATAGATTCTTTTGTATAGTTCAATGAAGGACTGATGGAATCAAGCCACACCTAGATAATAGATTTTTCTTTAAGCAACTTGAGAGAGGGTCTTTTGCATATATTCCCTTATGTCATCTGTAAAGTTCATTTTAATGTGGACCACCTTCAAATCATGTCAACCAATGGAATTGAATGATGCTAACCAATTAGCTTTGATCAATGTATAATGAACTGCCTCTATCCAAAGAGGATTAAAAACCCTGTGAAGAGGGGCAGCTGGGTGGTGCAGTGGATAAAGCACTGGCCCTGGATTCAGGAGGACCTGAGTTTAAATCTGGACTGACACTTGATACTTAATAGCTGCGTGACCCTGGGCAAGTCACTTAACCCTCATTGCCACCCCCCCCCCAAAAAAAACCCACACCAAACCCTGGTTAGAGGTCAAGAACTCTCTTGGCTCTTTCTTTCTTTCTTTTTTTTGCAGGGCAATGGGGGTTAAGTGACTTGCCCAGGGTCACCTAGCTAGTAAATATCAACTGTCTGAGTCAGAATTTGAACTCAGGTCCTCCTGAATCCAGGGCTGGTGCTTTATCCACTGCGCCACCTAGCTGCCCCCTTGTCTCTTTCTTTTAGGCCAGCTTAGGTCTTTTAGGACTTCTGAACTCTCTTGGTTCTCCTTGAGACCATGTGCTGTCTCTCTGGGAGACAGCATACGTCTTTGGGGAGACAGCATGTGGCTTTTGGGGTTTTCCTCCTGCTCACACTAACTAGCATGCTGAAGCTCTCTCCCTGTTTTCTCTACCATTCAGCCTGAGCCCATGAGAAGTTAGGGAGACACATGATCAATCCTTTACTGATATAATATAAATTAACAATATTCTTACCCCAAACTGATATTTATACCAATAGCTATAATTTAAAACACAACACACACACTCTCTCTCTCTCTCTCTCATTTGAATTTTTGAAATCCTTTTTAAGCACTTCTAGGAATTCTTTTTGTGCCTGAGACCAACTCAAATTTTTCTTTCAGGCTTTGAATGTAGCAGTTTTAACTTTGTTTTCATCTTCCGAGGCTGTTTTGATCTTCCTTGCCACCATAGTACTTTTTATAATTTGTTGTTGTTGTTGTTTGCTCTTTTTTTCAGGCTATTTCTTGAATTTTAATGTTATGTTAAAGTTGGGCTCTGTTCCTAGGGTGGCAGGGGCACTGTTCCAAAGCTTCATGGTTTTCATGCTGCTGTTTTCAGAGCTAGTTGGGTGGTGGGACAGAGGACCTAGAAATTTTCAGTTCTTCCAAAGTGGTATGGGAAAGGTGTGTTCACAGATTTCCTGGTCTGTGCACAACCACAAGCACTCTTTTCTGCCCTGCAACTGAGACCAGGGTTCCCTGTGGCCACAGTGTGCTGATGTTTCTCCTCACCCTAGGACTATAACCCAGAACCTCCTATGGGTAATGCAAAAAAGTTCTGCACCCAATGAAAACAAAGGGTCCCCTGTAATCTCCTTCTGACCAGTTATCCAACTCCCTTACTAACCAGCTAAGAGCTCCATAAGCCTCTGCTGCTTATTCAGTCATCCCCCAAGGCCTGCTGCTAGCTTGCTGGTACATGGCCTATACTGGCATGGTCTGTAGTGGACTATGCTCCACTGTCACCCTAGTGAATCAGACCTTTCCTGCCCACATTCTAAGTTGTCTTGGGCTGGAAAGTTGTTTCACCCTGTCCTTTTGTTGGTTCTGCCACTCCAGAATTCACTTTGAGGTGTTATTTTAAAATTGTTTGGAGGGAAGAGCTCTGGTTGGTCTCTGCCTTCACTCTTATCATTTTGGCTCTGTACCACACTCCCAAACTTGATAAAGAAAATAGAGGGCATCTACAGTGAGCTTCTTCCCAACTTTAAACTTCATACGCTTCGACATCCATCAAACTCTGTTCTTTTCTCCTTTGCTCCAGTATCTGATAAAGAGGTGGCTCTTCTTCTTGACAAGGCTAACCCCCTCTAACTTGTGCCCCTGATCACATCCACTTCCATTTCCTTCTGAAGATTTCCCCTATGATAATTTTCTCTCTATTCTTTAATTTCTCTTTATTCATTGGCTCTGTGCATGTTGCTTACAAATATACCCAGATCTCCTAGTAATGAAAGAAAACCTTCATCTTCTAAAATGATCATCCTTTACATTTCCTCCTTTTCACAGCCAGACTCCCAGAAAAAGACATCTATACTTCCTGCCTCCACCTTCTCATTTTTCCACTCTCTTCTTAATGCCTTGAAATTTGGCTTCCAACCAACATTCAACTAAAACTGCTCTGTTCCAAGGTTATCAATGATCTCCATTTTAAACTCCAATGTTCTTTTCTTCTTTTTCATTAGCCTTGATTTCCCTGAAGATCTGGACATTGTTGAGCAGCGGCTCCTCCTGAATACTCTCCTAACTTGATTTTTTTGATCCCCTTCTCTTGGTTCTCCTATTTGGATGCCTGTTCCTCTTCAAAATACTTTGTTATTTCTTCACCCATGTACCACCCCTTCCGTGTAGGTATCCCCAAGGCTTTATACCAGGCCCTCCTCTCTCTTTTATTCTCTACATCATCTCTTTTGGTAAAATCATTAGCTCCCATGTTGAATTAATTGATGTAAAAAATTCACAAATCTATATATAGGCAGCCTTCATCTCTCTTCTGAATTCCAGGCCATCTGTAACTGGCTATCATTTGGCATCTCAAAGTTACCATGTCCCTAATGAACTTGCTCTCCTTCTCCCTGAACCCACAAACCCACCCCTCTTTTGAATTTGACTATTTCTGTACAATACACAACCAGCCTTTTTCATCACCTCTGTTCAAAACCTTGCACTCATCCTCAGCTCTTCAAGTTATAATCATTCTGCCTTAACAACATCTTTTATATTCATCTATCCCCTCATTTTTACTCAGATCATTACAAACCTAGAGTAAGTCCCCATCACCTCCATATTTCCCATCTCCCTTTCGTCTAATCCATCTTCAACATGAAATGTCAAATTGTTAATTCTAAAACACATTCTGACCACATCAACCTCCCACTCAAGAAACTTCAGGGAGTCCCTATTTACCTACTGCCAATAGGATAAAATACCATCTTCTCAGTCTGGCATTTCAATTTCTTCATTATCTAATTCTGGCCTGCCACTCCAAAATTATTTCACATTATTTACCCCCACCACCACCACCCATGCAGTGTCTTCCTTCCAGTCAAACTAGTCACATTTCATGTCCTGCTTACCCAGCTTTGTCCAAGTTGTTTCCCATGCCCCAAATGTTCTTCTTACTTCTACCTCTTGTAACCACTAGGCTACTTTGAAGGCTCATCTCGGGGGCTCCCTCTTATTCAGAGGCTTCCCTGATCCTGTTCATTTTTAGTGCTCTCTTTCCCACAATTAATTGCTTTGTAGTTATTAAGAGTAATAATAGGGGCAGCTAGGTGGCTCAGTGGATAAAGCACTGGCCTTGGATTCAGGAATACCTGAGTTCAAATCCGGCCTCAGACACTTCACACTTACTAGCTGTGTAACCCTGGGCAAGTCATTTAACCCCCATTGCCCCACCAAAAAAAAAAAAAAGTAATAATAAAAAGATTAGCAATGCATATAGCATTTTAGGATTTTCAAAGTATTTTACAGACATCTCATTTAAACCATTTAACGAACCTGTAAAAAGTAGATACTATTACTATCCTCATTTAACAGTGAGGTTAAGTGAACTGTCCATTGTCATACAGCAAGTAAGTATCTATGATGGATTTTCAACCCAAGTCTCTATGACGCCAAATCCAGCACTCTATCCACTACATCGTGCTGCCTCACATACTTTGCAAATACCTTTTATCCAATTATTTGTGTAAATGTTATATTCTCTCAGTAGAACATTTCATCCTTGAGTGTAGGGGACTTTACATTTTTGTGTTTGTATCTCTAATATTTAACATGCCTGGCACGTTAGTTGGTGCTTTGTAATGTTTGTTGAATTGAACAGCCCGGAGTTCACAAAATCATGAGGCTAACAATTTTAGTCCTGCCAACACTTAATCAATGCCCTGACCCCCTCATGTTAGCCTCCTTCCCTTCCTTTTTACCCCATGATCGAGAAAGTCTGAATGTAATTCACCTTTTCTAACTAAACTTTTTCATTTAAAAAACCCCTACAAGTCCACCACACTCTTCCTTACTTTATTTGCCTCTTTCTACCTAGCTGAGTAGCACGTGGCCAGTCTAGATAAGCCATATAATCTACTTTCTCATTTCAATTGCTTTGCTACTTGAAAAGCTTTCTTGACAGATTTCATGGAATGTTAGAACTGAAAGGGACCACAGAAATCATATAATCCAAACCCCTCATTCTAAAGATGAGAAAAACTAAGGCCCAGTGAGACTTTTGGTTAACTTGTTAGTGACAGGGTCAGATCCAGAACTCAGGTTTCCTCACTCCTGTCTCAATATTCTTTCAACATAGCCAACCAAGTCTCTTAAGTGCAATTGAGCTATTTAAAAATAAGCATATCTTATATTATCTTCAATCATTTTTGTTTTGTATAAAAAGGAAAACTAGATCATTTAAAATCAAGTTAACATAAACATTTTCAAATAAAACATTGACTCAGCAGCTTAATTGACTTTCTCTTTGATAAATGAAGGAAAAAGAGAGATGAGCTTTCCTACTTTTTCAATTCCAAAACAATTCTCAAGTAAAACAAGTTGATCCGAAGGAATAAACATTCTTCCTAAACCTAGACAGAAGCCACTGAGATTTAATGTTGTAGAGATATGACTGCTGAATGTCCACATTCTTCATTGATTAAATGTTGAGAATATGGATAAGAAAATAATTTGGAAATTGAGTAGTCTTTTGTAGGTATATATGCTAATATATAATCTCCAGAATTATAATCCCAATTCTATAGTTGTGAGGTTTAATATTATTTAAATGCTAATTTGTTTCACAGTTTATATGTGAAATAGTCTGGGGTTTTTTCCACTCATTGACCCCTTTTCACCTGACAAATTTTTATGTGACCCTGGGCATATCAGTATATAAAATAGGTATACAAATCAAACATATACTGCCAAATTTTTCACAACTTCCACATTCAGTTACTTGGCCCCATTGGGGGTCTCAACACAGTTTAAGAAGCTTTGAAATAGTCATATAAAATGAACAGGCATGGATCAGTTCAGTCTCCATCATTAGATAGAGTATGCCTATTGATGAGATAATAGAGCCATATACATTTTTGAATTAAACTATAATCTAAGTTTAACATTTAAAATCATTTGTAAAAATATGTATGCATATACATATAAGTAGGTTTTTTAAATCCACCCTGCTGTTAAATATTTCCAACTTTTTAGCTTGAATGCATGAATTCGATGATCTCAAGAATTATAGAATGCTAGACCTGCAGGAGGTTAGAGAGGACTTAAAGGTCATCTAGGGTAACAGCAAAAGGAATGAGGAGACAGGGGAATAAGCATTTATTAAGCACCTACTATGTGCCAGGCACTATGCTAAGCAATTTACAAATATTAATCTCATTTGAGATAGCAGTTTCAGAGAAATCTGGGAGGACTTGTATAAACTGTTGCAGAGTAAAGTGAACAGAGCCAGAAAAACAATTTATATATTAATAACAGCATTGGAAACACAAATTTGAATGACTTAAGAACTCTGATCAATTCAATGATCAGCCACAGCTCCAGAGGAAGCATTCTACATATCTCTTGACAGAGAAGTGGTATACTCAAGATAGAGAATGAGACAAACTTTTCTGGACTTGGCAAATGGATGAATTTGTTTTGTTTGACTTTGCCTATTTGTCACAATGATTGCATTTTTCTTTTTGTATTGGGGGGCGGGGTGGATTAAGAGAGGAGAATAGAGATTGCAATAAGGTCACCAAATAAAGGAGAAAATAAAGATGGTCCTTGAAGCATTTGTTTTTTAATTGAAGAGAAGACTAGAGGAAATTCAGAAGAAAACAGGCAAGTCCGACAGCTTTTAAAAATAAAATAACAAATTTATTATTTACTTAAAAAAACAAACCCGAATTCCATAATATAGATTTACATGTTCACAATTACCATTTTTTCTGTACTGCTTTGCACAAAGAAATGTTGTTCTTCTTTTTGTTCTCATTAAATCCAGAATTAATTTTTTTAGGACAAAGAAAATGAAATGATATCTTCAAAAATTTGCTGGACAAGTTCCGGGGTTTTAAAAAATCTTTTGTATATGGAAATACTCATAATATTTGGCATCAGTTAAGTTCAGGAGACATCAATGACAGACTAAATACATACATAAATAGCTCATTTAGTCCAACCCAATCAATCATTTTACAGGTGAAGAAACTGAGATTCAATGACTTGCCTAAGGTCACAAAGTTAGTAAGTTAGAACCAGAATGTAAACCCAGGTCATCTGATTTCAACTCAAGTGCTTTTCACCACACCTTTTTTCTCCCCACCATCTATGATTCTAGTTAAATGTATAAACTGTATTGAATACTGTCTAGCTATTGTGAGCTATCCCCAGTACTGAAGCATTATCTGTGTATTATATCTTAGTGGGGGGGAAATTAACCTAAATATGCAAAATGTAATGAAGACTAGGTATATCACTATGGGAATTGAACTTTTCAGGAGCCATTTAAACTTCCTAAACTTTCTGTACCACTTCCAATCAACAATGAAAAGCTGTACCTTACTGTACAAAATAGCAAATCTCTAAATGGCTTCCTTCTAAACTGGGGTTTCCATCAATCAGAGCATCTTAAACTCTGATTACTTAACATAAACTCACTACAGATGCCATCTGTTCACAGAAGCAGAAAATGTCATGCCGAAACACAAAGAACTAACACCCCTAATAATACCTAAGAACAAGGGTTTAGAAAGGCAACCAAACCCTACATTCCTATCTCTACGATGAGAGTTGCTTTGGCCTTCAAGAGAAGCCAGAGGCAGTCAAGAATACTTGTACCGTTCATCTCAAATGAGAGAATGGTGGAGGGGGGAAGTGGGGGTCAATAATAATAAGGTAATTTGCCAAAGGCAAGAAGTACTTGCTTCACTTCTTTAAGGCTGAGTAGCACATCGGATTATTTGACTCAACTAACGATGCTTAAATTATCTGCAGAACTCTTGCTGAAAGTATTTCCTTGAATTTTTCTTAATTACTTTACCTCTCCCAGAAGAAACAGGAAAATAGATGTTACTGGTCTAATCTAGCCCCATGAATGTCGACAGGGCATCCAAACTAAGTGAATTCGGAATGTAATTAAGACACAGCCTAACAGTGAAACAGATCAGGTAACTTAGATTAAGACACCCTAGGGAATCAGTAAGATTTGGAGGTTGAGAAGGGTTCTATCCCCAGCCCTCAAAGCCAGACTTCAGGAAGATTTGCAAATCCCTTGCCCCCGTTTCTGGGAGGCTTCTTTCCTTTCACTGTCAGTAAAGGCACACGAAGTGTACGTGAGCGTGTATATGTATGTATGTATGTATGTATGTATGTATGTATGTATGTATGTATGTATGTATGTGTGTGTGTGTGTGTGTGTGTGTACCTCGCCCGGGTGAATCATCCGCGCTCATTCCAGGCAGCCGATGATTCATTCACGCGTCTTTCAGAGAGCGGCCACACGTTCCGTACGTACTATACGGGCGCACACGCAGATTTCTTAATATTTAAATTGAGCTTTTAAGGTCCACACACCTCAAGTGCAACGCGTGGAGAGGGGCAGGAGGGGCAGAAGGGGCGGGGAGGGCACCAGCCACGTTTCGGCTACCGCACAAATGCTTAGAAAACACACAAACACACACACACACATATACGCACGCATCATCATCTTCCTCCTCCCCGATCTCCTCCTCTTCCCCCTCCCCTGCCAGTCGCTAATGCACGTGGGGATGCGCCAGGGAGAGGCGCCGGAGGGCACACAGGTGGGTCCCCAGGTCCTTAGCCCCAAGCGATTCGCCAGCTCCCTCCCTTGTGCCCCTCCCCCACAACTTGCTAAAGCAGAAAAAAAATGCCTTCGCAACGCGCCTCCCGCCCGCCTGCCCGCTCTCCCTCCCCCTCTGCCTTCCTCCCTCCCTCCCTCCTGTGACATCTTATATAATAATCCGAGCTAATCAAAACGGAAGCGAACCGCGCTGCCATGGCACATTAGCCAGAGATAATTACCCTGGGAACAGATGCTCTGGACACGGGCCCGCGGCTCCCTAACTAGCCGCCGGGGCGCGTTGCTAGAACAATCCCAACCGGGGGAAGCGGCCAAAAGCGGAGCTTGTTACCCAACACTGTGAATGTGCGGCTGTTCCCGGTCCCTCATCAGGAAGCTGCGAGCGTCACCAACTGCGTCAGCTTCTTCAAACACATCGCATGGGCTCCCTCCGGTCACAACTACGGGCAGGAGCCGCGGGCGGCCGGGGCGGAACCGCGATCTTCCCGGAGGAGAAAGTTAGTGGCCGCTAGCGGCCCGCACAGCTGCACTTCCCAGCCCCTCACTGGCTGCCCTCCCGGCCCCGCAGCCCGCGGCGGCCCCCGGCTTGTTGGGCAACTTGTGACATATGACGACGGGCGGATCGGGCGCCTGTTCCCCCACCCCCTTCCCCGCGCGGCCCGGCCCAGCCCTGCCCGGTAGCCCCGCGGCCACAGCCCCTAGCAACCCCCCTCCAAACACCCCCCAGCTCACACCCCCAAGAAGAGGGGGAAAAAAAAAAAACTACGCAAGAAACTTCCCGGCCCGCCCTGGGTAGAGAAGGAGGCTCCCGCACCTCGCAACTGCCTTACCTTGCTTTCCAAAGGCCATGATCTGTGTATGTGTGTGTGTGCGTGTGTGTGTGTCTGCGTGTGTGGATATGTGTGTATGTGTGTGTGCGCGCGCGCGCGTGGGGAGGCGGTAGGTAACTGAACAGTGGCTCGGAGGAGTTTCGCGGGAGGAGGAAGAGCAGGAGTGGGGTGTGTTAGCGGCAGGGGAAGGAGGGAGAACTCCGAACGGCAAGAGCGCGCAAGAGCGGAGCCAGAGGCGCCCGGGGCGAGCGAGGGAGCGCGGAGGGGGCGGAGGAGTTTCCGTGGGTTTGTTTACGCACCGCTGCCCGCCCGGCTCGGGGCACAGCCCGTACTCCCTGATTGGCCACAAACTGGGGCACTGCCTCTTGCTGCCCGCGTGGCCTGAGAGCAAGCGCGCAGCTCCCTGGGCTCCCTGCTGGGCACCGCTGGCTTTCCGCTGCTTAGCGCGGCCTCGGAGAGGGGGTGAACGGGCAACCATGCGGGCTGTAGTGGGGGGGGAGGGGTGTTTGCAGGGGGGCGGGTAGGGGCTGCCCGGCACCCATCAACCGAGCCGACCCCTCCATACAGTGAAGGAGTGCACTAGATGACCTTTAAGGTCCCTTCCAGATCGGACATTCTTAGTGTCTGTGATTCTCCCACCTGTAATTGCCCGACCTTGGCCAAGGGGGGGCCCGAGGCTTTCTCGATGTTCGTCAGGTTAGGAGGCAATGCACCTGAAATGACCAGTTTTTCTCTCCTTGAAGAACCTTCCCTCATTAGTCCATTCTAAAATGCTTAAAGGTCATTGAGTCCAAACCTGTCATTTGAAGAGAAACTTGGGCCCAAGCAGGTCAAATGAAGCAGTCTGCTAAGTTGCAGAACTAGAATTAGAATTTCTCCTCCACTCATGTAGTATAATTTGAGGGGATGGGTGAGTGACCCTCACATACACAGACTTTTAGGCTCCGGAATAAAGTTGGCTACAAGGCAACTCACCTTGGCTTGATTTAGGCAGACCTTCAAAGCCTGCTCAAGGGATTCCTCCTCTGAGCCAGCTGTTTCTCTCATTCTTATCTCTTTCCCTTTCTCTACTTATCCTTTTCTTTTACTTACTCCCTTTTTGCCTCCTTTTCTCACTGCGAATTCCACTTCCTTCTATCTCTTCTCTTCTTTAGCCTTCCAGATTCTGCTATACTTTCCTCTTCCCTTTCCCCCATTACCTGTGCTCTCTCCTCCTGCGTGCTTAAAAGGAAGCCTACCCAATTAAGGAAGGCGATTGCCCTCGTTACATAGGAGAACACAATTTTCGATCAGGTAGTTTGGGACTCAGCACAACTTCCAATTGAGAGGGTAGTTGTTCAAGAAATTATCCTCAATGAATCATTAGACTTTTCCATCATTCCCCTGCTACAGAGGACCCTAAAACTTGTCTCCCTTTCTATCCTACTATATTGTCCCTAAAGGACTTCTCCACAGGTCATCTTCCTCAGTATTCTAACTCCCTCCCACCCTATGTTCCCATCATTACCATTCTACCTAAGCCCACCAACCTCTACTCACACTTCCAGTGATATTCCTCTTTTCTGTTGCAAATTTGCTCCAAACTCTCTCCGGGGATCAATATTTCTAGCCCAGTTCTCTCCTGAGTCCCAGACAACCATCTTCAAACTGAATGTCCCACCAACAAATCAAATTCAACATATACAAATCTGAAAGATGTGCAAAATATCTTTACTTCTAAACTTGTTGCTTCTGATTTTTGTCAGACTGACAAGGTTTTTCTGTCAGTAACAGTACCATTCACCCAATTTCTCATGTTGAAAATGTTGGTCTTACCTTTGACCCTTCTATCCAGTTAGTTCACCAAGTCCTATCTTTTCTGCTCTACTATAAGCTCTTATTAAAAAAAGAAAGAAAGAAAGAAGCTCTTATTACCACATGTATGATCTATTTCAATAATTTTTTAATGGGTCCTTCATTCTCTCTGTCTGTCTTTCTGTCTGTCTGTCTCTCTCACTTTTCACAAGACTATCAGAGTTTTCTTCCATGTGCATGTCTGGTTAGATCACTTCTCAGCCCTATGGCATTAAAGATGAACAATCTTTGCCACTATCCTTCATCCATGACATTCTACTCTCCTCCACCAACCCATGGATTCAAACTAGGTTACTTTTTGTTCCCCAGAGATATTCAACATTTTATTACCCCTGTGCCTTTGCTCATGATGTTCTTACACAGGGAATGCTTCTTCTACACACAAACATGCCTGTTGATTCCCTACACATCCTTTCCTCCAGGAAGCTGATCCTGATCCCTTCAGTTAAGTGATGACCTTTCTGCCATTGAACTGCACATAGTACTTTGCCTGTACCTGCCTTCAGCACTTTATATCATTTGGTACTATAATTCTTTGAGTATATATCAACTTCCTCTGCTAGACAGTTTCCCCCCTATCCAAACTAATGCAACAAGCATTTATTAAATTGTGATAGACACTTGGTATACAAAGATAAAATAATCAAAACTCATATGTATGTGATACTTTGGGGCCTCTAAATGGCTCAGTGGATAGAGCACTGGGCCTAGAGTCAGAAAGACTGGAGTTCAAATATGGTCTCAGATACTCACTAGCTGTGTGACCCTGGACAAGTCATCCAACCTCTGTTTGCCTTAATTCACTGGAGAAGGAAATGGCAAACCACTCCTTCATCTTTGCCAAGAAAGCCCCATATACAGTATGATGCATGGGATTTCATGAAGGCAGAAAATATTTAATTCTTATATGTCCCCCAGAAAATGAGGAGCTGATCTAGATCAGGGGTTCTTAACTTGAAGTCTATGAATGTATTTTTATTTTGCCAGGTGCATTTTGTTTCCTTTGTAATCCTGTTTATTTTGTAAATGCATTTAAAAACATTAGGTTGAGAAGGGGTCCCTAGGTTTCATCAGAGTGCTGAATGGACTCATGACACAAAAAAGATAAGAATTCCTCTTTTAGATGATCTTTTATGTGCCCCTTTAAACTCTAAAGTTCTGTAAAAGGAAAGAGAGAGATGGAGAGATAGGTTAAATGGATAGATTTGGAGAAGAGAAGTGAAGCCAGACACAAAGAGTAAAGTGATCATGTCAGTGATCAAGAAGAGAAAAGAAAGAAATGGATCACAACTTAGAGGGACAGAGTAGAAAACAGAAAATAGATTAGAGTGGAAGAAATGGGAGTTGGGAAGCCAAGGATCAAAGAAAGACTAAAATGGAGAATAGGAAAAAAAAAGATAGTAAGTAGTAACTGGAAGGTGATGAGAGGAAGGTAGGAAAATGACCAAGACACAGGAAGACCACCCATAAAGGCAGCTATCCAATTTTAAAACAGGAAACTATGGACTAAATATGAGAATTAATAATAAAAATGTACACAGTTTTAAAAAATAAATCTATATATTGCCTGGATGTTTTTCCTACCTCCAGTTGCTTACTCCTTTGATGAACATGGAAAACAAATTACAAATTATCCTAATGTAGCACATAAATATCATTGACAGTAGCAATGAAATGTTTCCATTTTGCTATAGAAATTCAAGCTTAGAGCACATTTTTTGAATGCCCCATACAGGTTTTTCATTGACAGGTTTGGCCCAGTTTTCCCAACTCTGAAAGGTTTACTGCCACACCCTGAAGAGGTGAGAAAATTCTCTTTTCTCCCTCCCTAAATTAAGCTCATTTTTGTAAGAGAATTGGTAGTTTCTGTACTGTCCATCTATGACACTTGAAGGCACTAGTCAAAGAAATTCACACAAAAACCCATTGGTGTTAGGGAGCATCACTGTGTCCTGATTTGTATTTCCCAGTTTATTCTCTGGAGATTGGCTCTCAGATGCCATGGCTATAATGAGAAACTAAAAGATTTTTTTGGCCTCAGTTCTGACTTTGACATCTTTCCTAAGTTTTCATTGGATGCCTTTAAAGTCCTGTGATTGACCTACATTCTGTTTGTTGATTGGGTCTCTAAGATGCCATGCACTTAGCAATTTTAAAAAATTGTATCTCAGATAAGACTATGGAAAATGACAATTTGGAATAAGAATGTCCCTCCCAGTCTATCTAGTAAAGACCAAAGCAAAACTTTTTGTGTTAGCAAAAACAAAACAAAATCCTAGAAACAAAGTGAATACCCATTGTTTGGAGAATAACTGAACAAATTTTGTTATATGCATTAATAGAATATTATTTTGCTTTAAGAAATGATGAATAAGGGCAGCTAGGTGACGCAGTGGATAGAGCACCAGCCCTGGATTCAGGAGGACCTGAGTTCAAATCCAAACTCAAACACTTGACACTTACTGTGTGACCCTAGGCAAGTTGCTTAACCCCAATTGCCTCACCAAAAAAATAAATAAAGATGATGAATATGATGAATTTAGAAAAATTTGAACTGGCTGGCTATAATGGTACATATTTGTAATCCCTCCTACTGGGGATGCTGAGGCCAGTGGATTGCTTGAATTTGGGAGTCCTGAGCTGCCACAAGGGTAAAGCTAATTAGGTGTCTACACTAAGTTTGGAATCAATAATGGGAGCACCTATGAGCAAGGGATGGGGACACCAGGCTGCCTAAGGAGGAATGAAACAGCCAAGGTCAGAAATGGATCAGGTCAAAGCTTCAGTGCCAATCAGCAGTGGGATTGGGTTAGTGAGTGGTTGTTGCACTTCTAGCTTGTGTGTGTGTGTGTGTGTGTGTGTGTGTGTGAGAGAGAGAGAGAGAGAGAGAAAGAGAGATAAATAATAGCCAGGAAGAGAAGAAAGGAAGGGAAGGAGGGAGAGAAAGAAAGAGAAAATGTTTATGTGAACAACCAAGAGAATTATATGCACAGTGATCAGAATAGTATATAGAAGAAAATAAAACTAAAAGTATCTTATCATAGAGATCATTAGAATGACCAGTCTTGTCTCCAGTAGACCATAGGGATTTGTTGAACAACAGATGTAGATTAAGACATACTATGTCAGACAGACATGGTCAACAGGTCTGGTTTGCTTAATTTTATTTCATTGGTACATGAAAGAACTCTATAGGGATGAGGGATTGGAAAATGACAGGTGCACTTTTTTTTTAAAGCATCAATACAGCATTTTTAAAAGGATAAAGGCAAAGAATACATTTAGTCTCTACTATATTTTTATCTCTGAGAGCACTTTTTCATTATGATCATGAAATAATCTAATTTACCTTCCTCCTTTTAATTTATCTACAAAATTTAAAACTATTAGACTGAAGCCCATTGTCAGTTACTTCTTGAATTCATTTGTCTTCCTTGATTTCTAGCTTGCTTTTTAATTCACAATTTAAACTTTCCTGTTTTCTTTACTCGTCACAACCTTTCTCTTCCTTGAAAGATAACCGCCCCCCCCCAAGAGAATCTTTATTTCATAGCAGTTAGCAGTTCAAAAGACTTTGTTTATGGTTTTGTTGTTGTCTGTGTTTCCCTTTAATGCCTGAGTTTTTTTTTTAAATCTTTGGCATAACTTTATCCCACACTTAACAACTATAAGTCATATTTACATAGCATTTTATAGTCACAAATCTGCGATCTCTAGGCTTCCATGTATTACTGATTTTTAAAACTCTAACTTCCCATTTTTGTCTAATCAGTACTCACATTTTGTCATAAATCTTTTTTTTTCTTCGAAAATTGGATAGCTGCCTTATAGATTCTTTTGGGTTTCTCTTTCCTGCCTGAATGTTGAATTTTGTTGTGTTGTGATCACTGTTATATAATGGTTCACCCGTGGAAACTTCCTGTACCAGTTCCTGTTCACTGCTCAGAAATAAGCCCAGTATATTTCCTTTCTGTAGGTTATATAACTTTATTCTGGGAAGCATCATCTGTCCCATGCATTTAATCTTGTCTCCATATCTTTTCCCACCTCAACCTATTTTAGAATAATTGAAACCTTTTCCTACCCTTCAATCCCTGTTATTACTACTTGGCCAAATTTGTTAGCTTTCCCAGTCCATTTCTAGGAGTTTGTCTTGGTCAATGCAGGGTTCAGCAAACTATGTTATGTGGGCTATAGTTTCCTGACCCCTTTGTCTCTAGCATATTGCTATGATTGCTTTTTTATTATTTGAGCATGGAATTTATACCTATATTGTACTTCTCTTGCCCAGTAAGATTTTTATATTACTTATTTGTCCTTTGCATTTCAAGCACTTTCCCATCCTGTCCATCCTCCCATGATTTCCCCCCACTATGGAGCTATTAAGAGGGTAGTACCAAATTCCATTGATCCTTTTTCCATCAAATTTCTGAGATGTTAGTTAAGGTCCCTACTTGCAGTCAAAGATCCAAACTTCCCAGTATAATGTTTCTATTTCACTTTGTGGCATAAATATACAAGGCATTAATTTACTTTGTCTTGCCTTCTTCTGTCACTTTCTCATACCTGTCAGTTGATGGTTTTGGTGAATTGACTACTCCATCATTCGAATGCCAATGAAAATTCTTGTGACTACTTTGTCAAGACCTTTGTTGAACAGGATCTTCATCTGATAAAAGTCAAATTATAGGGAATCACAAGAATATGAGGGGGGACAGCTAGGTGGCACACTGGATAAAACACTAGCCCCAGATTCAGGAGGACCTGAATTCAAATCTGGCCTCAGACACTTGACACTTACTAGCTTTGTGTGACCCTGGGCAAGGCACTTAACCCTTGTTGCCTCACAAAACAAACAAACAAACAAAAAACCAAAAAACAAGAATACAATGGACCATGAGAAAAAAGCCGATGACTTTATTCTACACCTCTTGCTTGAATTTTAGTACCTGACACTTCCTGTGTAACTTCAGTTCTCCTTTCTGACTCTCATTCTATAGCTCTCTTTCTCTTTCTGTCCCTTTTTCCCTTTCTCTGTCTTTGTCTCTATTTGTCTTTTCAGCCATCTGTGTCTGTCTCTGCAGCTGTCTCTATTTCCCTGTCTCTCTGTCTCTCCCTCTCTCATGCTTTTCTGTCTTTCTGTCTCAATCTACCTCTGTCTTTCTTGTCTGTTGTCTTTCTTTTCTCTCTCATATGCTCTTTTCTATTTGCTTTTTATATCAAAAGATATATAGGTATTATATGATAGTTCATTTTCTCATTGTTAAAGCAAACTATGTATTCAGCTCTTAATTAGAATAGTTTCTTAAAAGCATAAGGCTGTGTCTGTTATATCAAGCAAACGAAAATGGTGTTTGTTGAACCTGGAAAATGAACATTTTGCCTATGTTTTTTCCCTTATCACAGGTTAATTGTTGGATTTGGGGTCAGAGGACCTGTATTTGAATTGTCATTCTACTTACCGACCCTGGGCACAACCTCTTTCTTGACTTCAATTTTCTTACCTGTAAAATTGATTGGATTATATAAATTTTTTTTGTGAGGCAATTGGGGTTAAGTGACTTGTCCAGGGTCATGCAGCTAGTAAGTGTGTAAAGTGTCTGAGGTCGGATTTGAACTCAGGTCCTCCTGAATCCAGGGCCGGTGCTCTATCCACTGCTCCACCTAGCTGCCCCAGATTATATAATTTCTAAAGTCCAGTATAATCCTGCTGCTATATGATCTTACTTCAGAACCATGAATGTAATAGACATATAATAAGAATTCAGTGGTCAGAATTCAATATTTAGATATGTGTATTGATGTAAGACCCATGACCTCATGGGCCCAGGGTTGGGGGAGGGGGAAGGAAGAGGAGGGGAAGAGGGGAATTATGATCCCCTTGGAAAAAAAGAAAAGAAACAAAAGAGCATTAAATGAAATATTTTTAAAATTCAGAGGAAAACAGAAGAAAGTTCAAAAGAGAGGGGACACGGGGCAGCTAGGTGGCACAGTAGATAAAGAACCCACCCTGTATGCAGGAGAACCTGAGTTCAAATCTGGCCTCAGACACTTGACACTTACTAGCTGTGTGACCCTGGGCAGGTCACTTAACCCTCATTGCCCTGTCCCCCCCCCCCAAAAAAAAAAACAAAAACAAAAGAGAGGGAACACAAGTGATGTTGGTACTACCATGTGATATGTAATATATACTTTTTAAAAAAGAAATGCATGAAAGAGATTCATAATTCATGTACAACCCTCTTTTTTCTGTTCATTGTATAATAAAATATCTGTTTTGGCAAATGTAATATAGGTTATAATATATAAAAATAATATATAAAATGTAATATAATATAAAAATAATTTTACAAAAATGAAATGTTTAGACTCGATGATTTAAACTCACTTCCAGTTCTAAATCCTATGATCCATTTTGAACATACATCATTCTCTAACAAATAAGTAAAATAAAAATTGCGCATAAGAAACAATATTAAGTTTAAATGATGGACTTGGCTAATTTTTTTTCTTACAAAGTTGCTCCTTCCAAATCATTATTTCCACTAGGGTAGATAAGAAGGAAGTCAAGGAAGAAGATGCTTCCTGAACCTCTGACTGTCAACCATGTTGTAAAGTAGACAATATTTGTCTCTTAAATCCATCTCCATGACTTGTAGACAGGCCCCTCCTGCCTTTGGGAAACCTCCCAAGGTATCCTGTGCCCTCATGCTGATTTCCAGTGCCAAGGTCTCCATAGTACAGTGACCTACTGACAAAGATCAGTACTATGATCCTGACCTTTTCTCTCCCTCTTCCCTTCGTGAAAACTTAACTGTCCCACATTCCATTCCCTCAAGGTCTTGTTTTCTGTAAGGCAACCAAGGAATTGTAGCAATGACTTCTAAGAGCTTCATAACATACGTATTTTCAGTTTATTTCAATGCCCAAAGAAGTTGTAGACATTTCAGCAAGGAAATTCCATTTGTTCAGGAGAGTTTTCACAATATAACAAGGGAACCTGATAGCAGTCATAAGTATGGGACAAATAAGTGTCAGTCACATAGAATCTCTTGTTTCACTGTTGCATCCCAGATTCTATGTCAGTCATGACTTTTGATTCAACAGCTCAGCTCTCTACTTACTACCTATGCTCATTCCTTCCAAACTCAAAGTAATTTTGGTCATTCATAACTCCATGGTCATGGGTAAACAACCATTTAATTATAGGGGATAAATGACAGGCTAGCATTAAGAGAGTCACAGGCACATGTATCATAAACACAATATCCTAATTACTTCTCAATTCCAAGGTAGAAACCCTCTCTATGGTTGAAGTACAATTCCTTCCTCTTCAGTCTCCCAGCCAAGGTATAGAAGAAGGATAGAATCATTCTGTAATTTCAGCATCTCATACTAGACCTCTGATATCCCAGTAATGCAGGAAAGGGACACAGGTAGTTCATTTCTTTTTTTTGTTTTGTTTTTTGTTTTTTGGTTAGGCAATTGGGGTTAAGTGACTTGCCCAGGGTCACACAGCCAGTAAGTGTTAAGAGTCTGAGGCCGGATCTGAACTCAGGTACTCCTGACTCCAGGGCCGGTGCTCTATCCACTGCTCCATCTAGCTGCCCCAGGTAGTTCATTTCTAATGGGTTGTCCCCACTGAGGTGGGAAAACATCATAGAAGCTTTTGGTATGTCTCATATCCACAGCTGAATGTAGCAACATGACAGAAGAATCTCTTTCTCCAAAGGCCTAGGATCCCTCCTTGCTATCTGGCTCCTGTACTCTTTCTTCTTTCAATGTTGACACTGAAAACAGGCCCTGCTCAAACATCTCAGAGGCTGATGCCCACAGGGCACCACCTGACTGTCACAGACCTAATACTTACAAAAGCAGGGGGACAGATACAGCTGTGCATTAGCTCTCATTTCTCTATCTTGTTTTCTCTCCTCTAAGCTCCACCCACCATTCCTGCATCTCACAACATAGCTATAGTCTGACCTAGACAGGTTGAACTAGTGATAATAATAAAAATAATGAGGAAGAGGAGAAACCATTAATATTCACACAACCCTTTAAACTTTGTATAATTTTTGATATAACCTTTCCTTTGAGTGTCACCACAACCCTGGGAGGTAAGTCCTATTATTATTCCCATTTTACAGAAGTTAAATATCCCACAGCTAGTATGTATATGAGTCACAGCTTGAACTTGGGTCTTCCTCCTTCCAAATCCATCAATTTTTTCACTATACCACCTAGCTGCCTAGGAATGGAAGTAGTGTAATTTGGGTGATTAAAAAGAGCCAAACATGAATTAGGGCTAGAAGGAGGCCTCAAAGTAGAACCAAGACTCAAGCCAATATATAATATGAATAGACATTGCTGAGTTGGCTTTAAAAGATTTTCTTTGGGAATCCTAGCAAATATAATTTCAGAAGAATGGGGCATGGCTGGGAAGAATCAGATAGCATGATATGTAGCAAAAGGGGACATTCTCTTGGGATGCTTCTGGTACCATCAGGGCTAAAAAAAATTACTGAAACAAGTACCAGCTGATTGCACCAGCACTTTTTTTGCAGGATATATAAGGGAGTAGATAATAGGAAGGGAGTTGGCATATATGGGATTGAATTTCCCTGTACTTGGTAGAGAGAGTGAGCAGAGAGAGTGCAAGGAAAAAATTGGTTGCAGCTAGAAAGAGGACTACAGATGTGCTACGCCTCAGTGGTCCTGGACTCTTCCATTTATTTCATTATTAGGGGAAATGGGGAGGGAGGGTGTTCACAGGGACCTGTCAGTTCACAGTCATGGCTCATGCCGCTAATGGCCCACATATAGTGCTTGCCAGGATTTGGGAAATAAGTACTGATGGAAACTGCAGTCAGATCTAGGCTAGAGTTCCTGATCTGAATGGTAGCATCTGAGCTTACTCTTGATTTCCCATCCCTAGAGAAGGATGCTTGGCAGCAGGCATATGTGGCACATAACACTCAGCATCCTATGCTGGGAATTTCGCATATGCTCATTCGAACAGAAGGTGTGACAGACATGATAATAATAAATTGAATGAACTAGAATGCTTGGCAGCAAGTGAGGACCTTGATGCAAATGGCGTCTCAGAAACTTGGCAAAAGCAAGATACCCAGTTGATAAAAGAGCTGCCAGGCTACAACAGTGTAGGAAAGATAGGGATGGGTACACAGGAAAGAGCATAATACTGTGACAACATAAATTCTATGGAAAGAACACTGGATTCCAAGTGAGAATAGGAATTACAGTCCCAGCTCTGCCATTTCTTAGATGGATAGCCTTGGGCAAGCCATTTAACCTTTCTCAGTTCAGCTTCCTCCTTCCTACCATAATGTTGGGGAAGAATACTGAAACGGGAGCACTGAACTTGCGACCATAAAACCTGAGTTCAAATCTTTCCTCATCACTTCCTCCCCCTGGGACCTTGCCCAGATCATTTAATCTCTATGGATCCCTGTTTCCTTATCTGTAAAATGAGAGGGTTGTCCTGAATAATTTCTAAGTTAGCCCTTTCAACTGTAAATTTATGATCGCAGGTGATAACCTGTGAAGTGAGAATTAAAATGCTTGTGTTACTTATCTCACAATGTTTGGGAGAGTATTAAATGAGATTTTACACACATACACACATATGCATAGATACACACACTATATATACATATATATATATACATACATACATACATACACAAGACTGTAGTCAGTCAGTAGTCAATCAACACACATTTATTGAGAACTTACCATGTGCCATGCATGGTGATACAAAAAAAAAAAAAAGGTAAAAAACCAAAAAAATGCACACAAAAACCAGTCCCTTCTCTCAAGGAGCTCACAGTATAAAGAGGAGACAGCATACAAACAACTATGACAAACAAGACGTATACAGGATAAATTGGAGATAATCAACAGAGGGAAGGCACTAGAAGTAAGGAGGATCAGGAGAGGCTTCGTGAAAAAGGTAGAATTTTAGTTGGGACTTGAAAGAAGACAGGGAGAGCAGAAGATGGAGATAAGAAAGGAAAGAGTTCCAGGCATGGGGGATAGTCAATGAAATAGCAAGGGGAGTAGTATGGCTGCATTGCAGAGAATGGGAGGGGGAGTGAGGCATAAGATAACTAGGAAAGGTCCAGGTTATCATAGGCTTTGAATGCCAAACAGAGGATTGTATATTTTATGCTAATGGCAATAGGGAGCACCTTGAGTTTTTAGGATAGGGAGGAGAAGTTGATGTAGACAGGCCTGAATTTTAGGGCAATCAATTTAACAGGGGAATGGAGGAGAGACTATATGGAGAAAAACTTGAGGCAGAGAGACTAATCATTTATTCAGAGACCAATAGGCAAATGATTGCCTTAGTCCAAGCATGTGGTGATGGGAGCTTTCATGGGGGTGGGGAGGTGGGAGTGTAGCAATGTCAAAGGAGAGAAGGGGGCATATATAAGAGATAAAAACAACATGAAAATTGTGAAAGGCAGAAACTACAGAACTTGGCAACAGATTGGATATAGGGATTGAAAGAGAGTGAGTACTTAAGAGCCTCAGTGACTGGAAGGGTGGTGATACCCTGAGAAGTAACAGAAAAATTAGGAAGAGAGAAGGGCGAGGGGTGGGGAAGACAATGATTTTAGCTTGGAACACATTGAGTTTAAGATATTTATAGGAATCCAGTTTGAGATATTCAATAGACTGTTTGAGATGCTAGACTGGAGCTCAGGTTGGGATAAATATGAGAATCAGCTGAATAGAGATGATAGTTGAATATATGGTGGCTTATGAGACAACTAAGTAAAAGAATATAGAAGACGAAAAGAGGATCCAGACCAGAGCCTTCTTAGGATTCCCACTGTTAGTGGGCATGATCTGAATGAAGATCCAGGAACGGAGTCTAAAAGGAGTAGTTACACAGGTAGGAGGAGAACTGGGAAAGAGTGTCACAAAAACCCAGGTACAAGAGAGTGCCAAGGATAAGGGTAATAATAAAAAGTGTCAAAAGCTGCAGAGAGGTATGGGAATTATAAGAAGGCCACTAAAATGAGCAATTAAGAGATCATTGGCATCTTTGGAGAGAGAAATTTCAGTTTAATGATGAGGTTAGGAGACGAATTGAAGAGTAAAAAAGATATTTAAAGGAGAGGAATTAGAGGCATGACTTTCTCAAGGAGTTTGGCCACAAACGAGAGTAGAGATATGTATGGGCCTATAGCTAGTGGGGATGAAGAGAGTAAGTTAGAGTTTTTGAGGATGAGGGGTTATGGACATATTTGTAGGCAGTAGGTAAGTAGCCAGTAGACAAGGAGACAATAAAAGTTGAAGAAAATAGTGAGACATCAAAGAGGAAAGGGAACAAACATTTATTAAGAACTTACTACATGCCAAGTATTGTGCTAAGCACTTACAAATATTACATTATGTTTCAAATATAGAAAATAAAAGATCATTGATTTAGAGCTAGAAGGGTCCTTAGAAGCCCGAGGTCATCTTGCCACCACACCAAGGCTAAAGGTGTTTGAGGTCTGAGTAGAAGTCAAAGAAGAGAAGCCGGAAGAGAAGTGAAGGGGAAAGGTGAAAAGTGGCTGGAAGTTAGATGATTACATAAGATCTTTATGACAATAGCTGGGATTGGGGGGAAAGTATTGCTTTATTCTTTTTGTTTGTTTGTTTGTTTTTGTTTTTTTGGTGGGGCAATGAGGGTTAAGTGACTTGCCCAGGGTCACACAGCTAGTAAGTGTCAAGTGTCTGAGGCCGGAACCTGAACTCAGGTATTCCTGAATCCAGGGCTGGTGCTTTACCACTGTGCCATCTAGCTGCCCCCTATTGCTTTATTCTTTAGGGCTACAGCAAAAATCTTTTGATTTAACATCAAATGCATTAGATCATCGGGTTGGTATAATTTCATGAAAAAAGAGGAGAAAGCAGGGTATAAGAATAATCCTTGAAGAGCCCTCACTGATTAATTTCATAGCAGAGTAAATAGGCATGGCAAGTAATTTGCCACAGTGGTTAACCAGAAGAGTTAGCTACCCACAAGAACTAGCAACAAGAGTGACTTGGGTTTGCGGAACAAGGGGAATATTTGAGGACTACAGAGGATTACAGATACTTTGTCTTTCTGCCCTTGTCTGTATAGCTACTTGCACACAAAATGCTGGTGGTTTTTCTTTCTAAGGGACAAGGTAGAAGAGCTGAAGAAATGTCTTTCTATTCTCAGTGTATTGAGGAGGAGGATTTATTCTTTAAAATAATGATTGGGGCAGTTAGGTGGCACAGTGGATAAAGCACCGGCCCTGGATTCAGGAGTACCTGAGTGCAAGTCCAGCCTCAGACACTTGACACTTACTAGCTGTGTGACCCTGGGCAAGTCACTTAACCCCCTTTGCCCTGCCAAGAAAAAAAAGAATGATTGTTGATGGTACCACCTTGTTACTAAAGACATTAGCGAAACAAGTGACATTTTCAAGATTTTATTAAATTCAAGGCAGATTTGGGGAAAAATAATTTAAGTAGATGGAATTTGAGTGGGATTTGGATATCTGAAGCACCTTTTAAGATATGGGAATGATGGAATGTTGGCCAAGTGCATCTAATGAAGGCTGAAAAAAAATTTTACTGGAGATTTATGAATCCGATTGAAATAGAGAAAATGCATTGCCGAAATCATATACTGCAAAGTCTAGATACAATACAAGAAGAAGAGAAGACCAATCATTTTCAGAGACAATTTCCAAGAACAAGGGTAATAATAAGATTGATCATGTCAGATATGCTAATATGCAAAATATAGGTAATAAACTAGGTAAATCTGAGAGGAAATTAAACCCCATGGGTATCTCTGAGGCTTGAGGAGATGTTACTTAAGACTTTAATATGGCTATGGAAAAGTAGACTTTATTCAGAAGGAATGGATTAAATAAAGGGTCAGTGGAATAGTATTACATGTTAGAGTCAGGAGGTATATTACCTGGAGTGGGGAAAGAATGGTGTCGATATTGGGGTAAAGATTAATGGAGGAAGAAACAGAAGTGATATTATTACAGCCCCACTAGAGAAAGCTCAATCAAAAGGAGGAAATGAATAAGTTTAGGAAACAGATCACAAACCTGACCTTAATTTATAACATAGTAGTAATGATATACTTCAATTATATGGACAACTGCTGGAACTTGATCTCTCTCAAATTCAGAGAACCTGACAAATTCTTGAGTAGCCTTAGTAATAATTTCATTCTTGTAAAGGAAACTATTCTGGATCAATTCTGACCAACAAGAAGGAACTGTTTTCCCAAATAGAAATCATGTGTACCTTTGTAAAGACTGACCACTACAACTTACAACATAAAAGATAAGGAAGAAAACACAGTCAGACTTAAAACTTAAAGTTGTCCTGGGTTCTCTTCTTTTCTTCCTCTATGCTATTTCATTTGGTGATCTCATCTTGTTCCATTGATTCAATTATCATCTCTATGCTGATGATTCTCAAATCTACTTATCTAGCCCTAACCTCTCTGCTGACTTCCAGTCTGGAATCTTAACTGCCTATTAGACAGTTGCCTATCTCAACCTGAATATCCTGTAGACATCTTAAAGGCAACATGTTTAAAACTAAACGCATAAGTCTCTCTTACAAGATACTTCCCTATTAATGTTGAAGGTACACCATCCTTCCAGTTCTCCAGGCTTAAAACCTAGGTGCCAGCCACAACTCTTCACCGTCTCTCATCTCTCCCCCGCCCCCACCACCATATATAATCTATTGCCAAGGTATATAGATTTCACTTTTGCAACATCTCTTATATTCCCTTCTTTCCTCTGATACTGCCACCACCCTGGCGCTGGCCCTCATCTATTCACACTTGGACTATTACAGTAGCCTATTGATTAATCTGCCTGCTAAGTCTCTTTTCATTCCAGTCCATCTTTCCCTCTGGGCCAAAGTGATTTTCCTAAAGTGTAGGTCCAACTCTGTCACTCCTATACTCAACAAACTCTAGTAGCTCCCTAGTATAATACCACTAGCATTAAATATAAAATCCTCTTTTTCCCATTCAAAGCCCTTTATAACCTAGCCTTCCCTCATGCCTTTCCAGTTCTCTTAAACTTCTTTTTGTTTGTTTGTTTTTTGGTGAGGCAATTGGGATTAAGTGACTTGCCCAGGGTCACATAGCTAGTAAGTGTCTGAGGTCATATTTGAACTCAGGTCCTCCTGACTCCAGGGCCGGTGCTCTATCCATTGAGCACCCTAGCTGCCCCCTCAATTTATCCTTCAATCTACAAGACACCCAATTTCTTGGCTCTGAGCATTTCTGCTGCTGTCCCACATACCCAGAATGCACTCCCTCCTCATCTCTGCTTCCTGACTTTCCTGGCTTCATTCAAATTCCAGCTAAAATCCCATCCTATAATAAGTCTTTCCCAATCCCTCTTAATTTTAGTGCAGAGGCAGCTTGACAGCCTGGAACACTGGGTTTAAAGTCAGGAAGACCTAAATTCAAATTTGACCTCAAGCATTTACTAGCTATGTGATTTTCTATAAGCTATTTAACCTCAGTTTCCCTCAGTTTCCTCCTCTGTGATATGGGAATAATAATAGTACTTATTTCCTAGGGTTGTTGTAAGGATCAAATGAGATAATATTTCCTTTTTAAAAAATATCTATTTATTCATTCATTCATCCATCCATTTATTTATTTACTTATTTATCCATTTATTCACTTACTCATTCATTTATTTATTTTCTATTAATTAATTAATTAATTTTCTGTCCATTCACCTATTTATTTATTCATTCATTCATTAATTCACTCATTTATTTATTTAATATAAAATTATTTTATTATTTTCTAGTTACATGTAAAGATAGTCTTCAACATTTGTTTTTATAAGATTTTTAGTTCCAAATTTTTCTCCCACCATCCCTTCCCTCCCCCCTCCCCAAGACAGAAAGCAATCTTATATAGGTTACATATGTACAATCACATCAAACACATTTCTGAATTAATCATGTTGTGAAAGAAGAATCAGAACACAATCAGAACCTCAAGAAAGAAAAACAACAACCACAAAAAGTGGAAACAGTATGATTCAATATGCATTCATATTCCACAGTTCTTTTTTTCTGGATGTGGAGAACATTTTCCTTCATGAGTCCTTTGTAATGGTCTTTGATCATTGTATTCCTGAGAAGAATTAAGTCTATTATAATTGATCATGAGATAATATTTCTAAAGCTCTTAGCACAGTGCCTGGCACATAGTAAGTAACATAGTAAGCACCATATAAATGTTAGCTATTATTATCATTATAATTATGCCTTCTCTCTCTTGATTATTTCAATTGTTCCTATATATAGCTTGTTTGTACTTAGTTACTTGCATATTGTCTCCCCATTAGATTATGAGTTCCTTGTGGGCAGGGACTGTCTTTTGTCTCTTTCTTTTTATACTCAATACTTAGCACACAGTACAAGGCAGAAAAAGGCATTTAATAAATGCTTTTTGACTGACTGACTGAAAGGGATCAGAGCAAAGATAGGTAGGGTACCATTGGACTAAAATTCTACAGAAGTCACTCTAAGAGGGATAAGATTCTGAAGATTCAAACACAAAAAGAGACTACAGTGATATGCATGAGACTTATTGGTCAACTCAGAACTTTAAATATATGTACAAGAGATAGAAACACCTTCAAATGATCAAGTATTCTTCCAAGAATATTGCAAGTCATGCTGGAGATTGTAGCAAACTGAGGATGTCAAAGAATGTTAGATAATAAATGGGTTTTCTTAACTATTTTGAAGATAAGAGAAGGATGAAAGGACAAGAAAAGATGCTCAGGGTGGATAAAACAACAAAGGCAGCACTAGCCAACTTTTTTGTTTGTTTGTTTGTTTGTTTCAACTTTCTCTTCTGAGGAGAAGACATAAGGTTGGGACAATTACAGTAAAAGTGGTTAACAGGGAATTGAAACTCAAGTTAAGTTCAGATGTGATTAGTATCAAAAGGTCTTCGATTTTTCTTTGCTCACCCCTTAAGACCTGAAAGGAAGGAATTCAGAAAACACAATCAGATATTTACTTATGGACAGTATTATCTTACTCTCTTTCATCGTAGTCTACTTGTAATATCCTCACAAATAAAATGGAGAGATATGGGTTGGATGACTGTATAGTTAGGTAGTTAGGAAATGATCAAGTGACAAGACCCTTAAAGCAGTGATTAATGAATTGATATCAACATGAAAGGGAATCTCTACTGGAGTGCCCAAGGGATCTCTCTTTGTCCCTTTTTTTGTGATCTTGGATAAAGGCATAACTAGCAGAGAGGTAATACAGATCTAGAATAGACAGTTAACACCCTAGACAACAGAGTCAGCACCTAAACACAGGCTAGAACAATGGGCCCACACTAATAAAATGAAATGCATAGTGGCAAATATACAGAAATTGTTGAGCTCCAGAATTTAACTGCACCATTATAGATTGGGGGGAACGTATGGCTAAGCTTTTTCAGGTGAAAAATATGGGGACTCATTATGAGGCAATAGTCACCCCCCACAAAAAAATTAAAATGTGATGTGATTTAGATTTTATTGAAGGAATGAAAAGCACTTACTATGTGTCAAGCACTAAGTTAAGCACTGGGGATATAAATTCAAAAAAGCAAAACTAGACCATGCCTAGAAGAAGCTTACATTTGAATAGGAGAAGATAGCACACAAAGGAGAATGATGCCACTTAAATACATGTATTTACAGGGTTGGTGAATGGGGACATGGGAGTGTAGCTTGATATACTCCATCCAGGCACAGTGGTATATTGATTTGATTATGCTTCATGGCTCCATATTTGGAGGTGGAAAGTAGGGAATGTTGCCATTGATGGGGTTAGGCCGATGAGAGTGAAGTGAAACATACCTGAGGTTTTCCCAAAAATAGCAATCTGGACAAAGCAGGAGAGGGAGACCACAGGGGTAAAAATCCTCCAAGGTGAGAAGGGAACTGTTGGGGCTATTTTCAAGCTTCTACTTTTTGGTTCCTGGTTGGATCAACCACTTCCATTTTATGGTAAAATATGTTAGTGCACCAAATATTTTTAAAAAGCAAATTAAACTAACAACTTCACTCTGACTCAAGGATAAGGAAAGTCTTCACTATGTTTTTAACAGAGGACTAATATCCAGAAAGGAGGTAAAAGTTCTACTCTTCTTTACTCTGCTCAGGTCACATCTGAAGTATTGTGTCTGATTCTTGGCAACAAATTTCCAAGAGGATACTGACATACTGAAGTATATCCAGAGAAAGAAAAGTGACAAGAATGACGAGGTGAGCACAGACTATGCCGTAGAAAACTTATTTTGAAAGATTCGAGAATGTTTACTGATATGGGGTTGGGACATATAAAGGAATTTGGGACTATTAAAGTTTAAATTGGCTTACTAACTAAAGGACAAACACATCTTGAGAAGTAAGAGAAAAGCCTATTAGGCATGGCTGCAGCCTGATTGGCACCAGAGGTCAGAAATAACTCCAGGAGTTTGGAGCACCACTTCTCATTCAAGCCTTCCCCCACCCCAAAAGGGAACTTTCCATTGCTACCTGGTGATCACCCCATCTACTATCTATAAAAGCTTTTACCTTTCTCCTGTTCAACAAGATAGGTATCTCAGAGAATCATGTCTCTGTGCCATCTCCCCTTGAGAGAAGTCTCTCTTGGTTGTTTTCTGAAGTGCCTAAATAAAAGATGATTTAATTTTAATTGGATTTGTGTGTGAGAGGGTGTAATTCTTTTTTTTTCCCTTCATAAGTGGGGCAATGAAGGTTAAGTGACTTGCCCAGGATCACACAGTTAGTAAGTGTCAAGTGTCTGGGTTCGGATTTGAACTCAGGTCCTCCTGAATCCAGGGCTAGCACTTTATCCACTGCACCACCTAGCTGCCCCAAGGGTGTAATTCTTTAAAGAAGAATACCTAAGGACCCCCCCCCCCACCACCACCACCAATTTCCCCCATGACATTTACTCTGAAGAAAGGCTTAGGGAAAGAAATGAACATTGTCTTCAAGGAAGAGAAGGAGAGAGACAGAGACAAGAGGAACAGACTCAAAGAGAAACAGAGACAGAAACAGACACAGAGAGACAGAGATAAAAAGACAAAGAGGTAGAAACAGAGAAAATGGAGAATTCCCCTAGTTAACCACTCAATCTCAATGACCACCATTCCCAGTCACTGGCTGGGTGAGGTTAGTGCAGACTATGCCATGGGAAACTTATTTTGAAAGATTTGAGAATGTTTACTGATATGGGGTTGGGACATATCAAGGAAGGCTGTGAAATGTCCAGTTTCCATTTGCTAGAGTAGAGTAGTACAGTGGGAAAATAACTCAAAAGGTTAAGTGAACAGGAATTTATTTTGGTGCCTGCGTATACCAGGGGAACATGAGAGTCTTTGCCCAGAGAGTATGGTTCAAACCAGCATGGCAAAGTAGGAAGAACTTGGAAATCAGAAAGATATAGTAGGGTTTTAGATACCAATTCTGTGCTAGCAGAGAAAAACATCGTCAGCAGCTAGCTGTGTGAGTTTCTGGGATAGATAATGTTGTTTCTACCAAACTGAAGTTTTTGTGGGAGGGAGCAAGAATACTGAGAGGTTTGAACAGAGCAACATCATGGGAGAATGAGGGGTTGTAGTTTAAGGAAGTTTCATTTTCAGTTTTGCTTGCAGTTGAATATAATGGTTAGTCAGAATGTTGCACAAGTGGCATAGAAGCTACCATTGTTCTGTTCTCTTGGATGAGATAGGTCATAACTTTAAACCAACTGAGAGGCAAGTCTGATGGTGCTGAAATCATTCCCCCTTCTCCCTCGGAGAGAATCCTGTAGACTTTTATATTGTGTCTTCCTTCCCTTTCCATATCTCTCTCCACTTGGTTTTGCCAGGAGGACATATGTAAAAACCAAAAGTTCTCCTAGTCTTAGATTTATCATTTCTATTTAATCAGTTTTGAATTAACTGGCTAACTGCAAGCATTATATTCAGTTTTGTATTTAAGTTATCCTTGTCTTGTAAGCCTCATATCCTTTGACTTCTGAAATATATTCCAAGCTCTTTACTCCTTTATGGTGGTGGCTTCTGGATCATTTGTGATCCTGACTGGCTGCTTGGTATGTGAATTCTTTATTTCTTACTGCTTGCAGTACATCTTCTTTGACCTGGAAACTCTGGATTTTGGCTTTGATGTTCCTGGTAATTTTTGTGGTGGAGGGAAATGTTTTTCTTGTTTATTTTTATTTCTTATTTATTTGTTTCCACTTTGCCCTCTGCTTCTAAGAGATATGAACAGTTTTAAAATATATTGAAGTATATCTAGATTCTTTTTTTCAGTCATGGTATTCAGATAATACTAAAATATTTTCTTCTTAACCTGTTTTGAGATAATGTTTTCTTCTATTTTTTTCAGCCTTTTAACTTTGTTTTAATATTTCTTGGTGCCTCACTAAGTTATCAGCTTCTATTTGATCCATTCTAGTTTTCAGGGAGTTTGTTGGTTGAGGAAGGTCTTATACCTCTTATGTCTCTCTATTAGTTCCCTTTCTAATTCTTTATCTCATAGCACTCCTTTCTTTTCCCATTTTTCCTCAATTATTCTCATTCCATTTATAAAATTAAAAAAAAATTAAACTCTTGCTTTATCTCTTCCGGGAACTCTAGTTGAGCTTGTGCTCAAGCTATGTTATTATTCTCAGAGGCAATGCTTATAGATATTTTAGTTATTCTCTTCCACATTTGAGTCTTGAGTGTCCCTGCCACCATAACAGAACATTATGATAGTTATTATTTTTTTTCTTTGCTCATTCTTCTAATCTACTTCCTAACTTTGGAATTGATAGGCCACGTTCTGCATGCTTCTGGAAAGGTCTAGGCTAGTCCTGTTGCTTTCTTTGGGTATTGAGTATTGTGTTATTCTAGGACCCAAAAGCTTTAAGTGCTTCCAAAGTGGTCTGATCCAAGGCCAAGTCTAAGTTCTGTCCACCCCATTTCACCCCATCTTCTCAGTATAACTCCACAAGTTCCTGGCCTGGCTTTGCTGTTCAGTCCTTTTTTAGTCATGCCCAACTCTTCCTGACCCATTTGTAGTTTTCTTGGCAAAGATCCTAGAATGGTTTGCCATTTCCTTCTCCACCTCGTTTTACAGATGAGGAAACTGAGGCAAAGAGGGTGGCATGACTTGCCCAGTCTCTCATAGGTAGTTAGTGTCTGAGGCCAAATTTAAACTCAGGGAAATGAGTCTTTGTGACTCCAGGCCTGGCAGTCTATCCACTGTTTCACCTGGCTGCTCATGGGTTCAAGTCTCTGTGAGAATAGTCTGCTCCTGGACTCTGCTCACTATGAACTAGCTGGAAATCTTTGTTGGTTCAAAATGGCAGAATTTCATCTGGGATCCCTTCCTTGTTACTCTTTTCAGGTTGGGCTAGATGTTGGGAATGAAACTGTGTTCTATACCTTATCTTACCACAGTTCCATTCTCAGTCTGTCTTTGATCTGTGATACCAACTTGGGTGGTGGGTGGCAAAGCTGCGTGCTCACACTGTCCCTGTCTCAGTGTTTCTGTATGGGTCTGGGGTGCCCTGTATGTGTCTGATACCTCCTCTGACCCTGGTGCCCAGACTGTCCTTGGAGCTGGAGGGCTCTTGGGATGGCATTGGCCTTTACCCGATGTCTGTAAATGTCCTTCTTTGTCTATCTACACCAACCTGGGCAGAATAAATGATTTACCATGACTTTTTTCTTGATTTTCCCCATCAGAATTAGGTCTGATGCTTTTTCTAGATCTGCTTGGAAGGAAGGCCACTACTCTGCTTTCTCTCATTCTTCTACCTTGCCTCCACCTTCGCCAACCATCTCTTTAATGTTTTCTAGAATTTTCCCAGGAAATGAAGTCAAGCTTTCCAGGCTATAGTTTGCAGACTCTGTTTTCTGCCTTTGATAATCAGGACAACATTTGTCCCTCTTTATTTTGTACCTTTCTGGGTTTCCATGATCTTTTAAATATCATTGATAGTGGTTAAGTAATCACATCTATTCATTCTTTCAGGGGCTCATGGTTTGTTCTGGGTCAGGTGACTTGCATTCATCCATAGCAGCTAAGTGCTCTCTTACTACTATATCTCCTTACCTGTAGTTGGCATTAATTTTCCAATGTGATTTTTATTCTGTTATTTCCAGTGTAAAGTTCATTCTCCTTTGCAGAGAAAACAGAATCAGAATAAGAGTTGAGCAGCAATTCTTCTTCTCTTCATCAGTTATCATTGTCCCATTTACACTAAGCAAACGAATCTTTCTTTGGTCTTCCCTTTTCTCCCAATAAAACAGACTTTTTTGTTCTTAATTGTCACCTCCAAAATCAATTCATTCTGTTCTTAAATATCTTGACATTATTGTTTACAGGACCATCATACTCTCCAATATTCATCTTCTGACTTTGCTTCCATCTTCTGTACTTTTTTTTTTAAAATCTAAGACGCAGCTAGGTGGTGCAGTGGATAAAGCACTATCCCTGGATCCAGGAGTACTTGAGTTCAAAGCCGGCCTTGGACACTTGACACTTACTAGCTGTGAGACCCTGGGCTAGTCACTTAACCCCTATTGCCCCCCCCCAAAAAAAATCTAAGTTGGTTGGTGAATTCCCTAAACATCCATATTAGTCTCTTCATACAAATTCCATTTTTGCTCCTCATGCAATTGTTTCTCTTTGTGTTTTCATCATTTCAGTCTTGAGCATTTCCAATTCTTCCTGGGCTGACTTCCCCTGAAATGTTTTAGTTCATGGGATCTTAGCTATCTTTCGTTTGAACCTATTGAAATCTGATTTCCTAAATCTATAGTATATTTCACACTATGTTCAGTTTTCCTTTTCCCTAGCATAACTCTAGGATGGAATTGTCACTTCTCCTATCATTTCCACCATAGCAACCTGTCCTTTCCTATTACTAAGACTCAGATTTAGAATAGAATTTTCCATTGTTGGCTTCTCAACCTTTTGAAGGATAAAGTTGTCACTAAAACAAGTCTAGACATTACTATGAGTTTGGCAGAGGGATTTCCAACAGATGTCTGGATAATCAAAGTTCCGAAGTGCTACTGCATTATGCCCCTGTGCCAGGTTTGCAATCTATTTCCCAAATTCCTCATCTTTTTTTATGTCTAGGTGGTCTATGGTCTATCACAATGACAAAAACTACTTCTAGATCTCCCTCCTTTGACCTTCACTCCAACACTTTCCATCATACCTTCCTATTCTGGTTCCTGAATTTCCTCACATGAGTGTCGTTTTTCAGTCATTTCTGTTGTGTGAAACTCTTTTGGGCTTTTCCTGGCAACATAAATTGAGGAAGCTGAGGCAAACAGGGTTAAGTGACTTGCCCAGGGTCACACACCTAGTCTTGAAGCCAGATTTGAACTCAAGGAGTCTTCCTGACTCAGGCTCAGCACTCTATGCACTGTGGCGCCACCTAGTTGCCCTCACACGAGTATACCTTCTTAATTTATAATGCTACCCTACACCATGCTTTACTTATCTCGTTTCCTTTTTCATAAGGTATACTTATCCAGTGTCTAAATCATCAGGATTCTATTATAACTTCTCTTCAGATAAATGATAATCTTAAGGATTATGACATTCTACAGACTTTAGTAAAAGGTGAAACTGAGGTCTTTCCTGTGACGAAAGTCTGAGTCATAAATTAGCAGGTTTAAGTACTGAAAAGGAGTCTGGGGGAATAAAGAATAGGAGCTGATCCCCTAAGAGGGAGGCACATGAGGCAAGTTTACTACTAGCTCCTAATTTTCTTCTGATGGTGCCCCTCTCAGTGAGGATCTGATTCCCAGTGTAAATTGAAGAGAGGAGTCAGGACACACAAAAATGGGGATATCAAAGGAGGAATAGCTTGTTTTTCTCCTAAACTAGTCACGCCAAATCCCACACACCTACAAAAATTTGGATTTAAGTCCCAGTTCTGTTGCTTGTCACTTGGGTGACCTTAGGTGTGTTACCTCCTTTTGAGTGTTGGCCTCTGCACTTGTGAAGTGAGATTAGACTACCATAGATAATGTCATTCTAAAATTCTATGATTTTGTGAAGCTAAGTTCAGGGTCAGTGTCTCTCATAGATCAATATGCTTATCGGGGAAAGCCTATTCTAAAATCCTATTCTAAGCTCTTGGACTAAAGACCCTCGTGATATGTTTGTCCCTGTTTAACTAAGGTAGATAAATAATAATAGTCATCTGAGCATTTTCTCTTGCCCTGCTGCCATACTCTGAAATTATTTTGAATTTTCTCTGTATATATTTTGCATGTATATCTGTGTATGTGTTTCTATCCCTGTAGAATGTGAGGAAGTTTATTTGTTCAGTTGTTTCAGTCTTGTCCAACTCTTTGTGACTCCATTTGGAGTTTTCTTGACAAAGATACTAGAGTGGTTTGCCATTTCCTTCTCCAGGTCATTTTACAGATGAAGAAACTGAGGCAAACAGGGTTAAGTAACTTGCCCATGGTCACACAGCTAGTGTCTGAGGCCAGATTTGAATTTAAGAAGATGAATCCTCCTGACTCTAAGCCAAACACTCTATCCACTATGCTACCTAGCATAGTGGACTATTTTTGGTTTTATTTTAAAAATTTTGTATCCTAATACTTAACATAGTAGGCATTCAATAAATGCTTATTGAAGGATCTATAGGGGATATGCATTTATATAGTCCCTATTGTATGTCAGGCACTTTACAAATATTAATCCCTGTAATCCTCACTGTTCATTGTCCATTTTTTGAAAAGGATCAATGATGTCACAGAGTTATATCCTGACTTAGTGAATTGGTTTTAAGTGAAGCACAGTTGCACAGTTTTCAGCCTCACTCTCTCTTCCAGAGTCATTGAAGTTCAGTGGCAAGACAAAAGTCAAGATTACTGGTGATGACTAGGGAAGCAGTAGATAATTTTGGAAAATTTATTGTCTGACCAAGCTCTAAATGCTCCATAGTGTCTGCTTCAGCCACCTTCATGGTCATTGGAACAAATTGTTCTCATCTGCCCATTCTCCAGGGGAAGTCTTCACATGCTTGACAGACACCCCCTTAACTCACCATAGGCTTTGAGGCCTGTCAGTCACCCTCAACTTGGATTAGTATGCCTGCCGAGACAGTTTACCAGGGTGTGACCACTGCACATGCTATAGCTTCTAGGAACCACAGCTGAGAGTCGAGTACCAGGTAGACACCAGAAGTGGATGAGCAGACTTGAAAAGGGCTCAGCAAGCCCTCATAACAGAGGAGCTAGTCTTCTATGAACATCTCATATATCGCGATTAGTCCTTACAACAGCCCTGTGAGGTAGGTAATTATTGTCCTTATTTTAAAGGTGGGGGAACAAAGGCAAATGGAAGGTAAATGACTTGTCCAGGATCACATACCTAATAAGTGAGGAAAAATTTGAGCTCAGGTCTTCCTTATTCCAGGCCCAGAGTTCTATCCACTCCCTACCTAGCTGCCTTGACAAAATAAATTGAATTGAGAGGTTACTTTTGAATATTGTGATTATTCAGTTAGGAGAGTTAGAAGATACTTGACCTCCCCAATCAGCCCAAGGAATTGTCCTAGTAAGAAAGATGTACTCTAGAATGGTGACAATTTTGATATGATGAGCTTGCGGTAAGGACTTGGGGTTACCTGGCCTGGAAGAAATTGTCTTTTGATCTGTTGACATCCAGTGGAAGATCTCCCAACATTAACTCCTTTCCTCTATCTATTAACCTGTCAAATCTAATGGCCTTTTCTCAATCCTCATCTTCCTCAACCTTTCTGTAGCCTTTGACACTGCTAATACCTGCCCCCCTCCCTTTCTGGTTACTCTCCCCTCTCTAGGTTTTCATGAGACCACTCTCTCCCGATTCTCCTTTACCTGTCTGAATGCTTTTTCTCTTCATCCAGATGACCTTCATTAATTAGGTTATCTCCCACACTGGCTCAGTCTTCTCTTTTCTCTTTAATCTATCTTGCTATACTATCTCAGTTATCTTACTAGCTCCCGAAGATTCAACTGTCAATTCTATGCAGATGATTTCATATCTATATCTATCAACCTGTCTATCCATTTATCTATCAATTTATCTATTTGTCCGTTTATCTATCATCTATTTCTCTCTCTCTCTCTCTCTCTCTCTCTCTCTCTCTCTCTCTCTCTCTCTCTCTTTCTCTCTCTCTCTCACAGTGCCTGGTATATAATAGTTGCTTAACAAATACTAGTTCTCTGACTATCCATCCCTAATCTTTCTTAAGAGCCTCAATCCCACTTCACTAAATGGCTTTTGTATGTCTTGAATTGGATACCCATTAGGCATTTCAAACTTGACATGTTCAAAACAGGATTTGTTTATTAGCTTTCCACTAAATATTTCACTCTTTCCAATTCCTTTTACTTATGAGGGCATGACCATGTATCTACTACGTGACAGGAACTCTCACCCGATCTTACAACCTCGGTGTCATCTTTGACTCCTCCCTTGCACTCACCCCAAATATCCAATCTTGTTCAATTTTGTCATTTTTACTCTCACAACATCTCTCAATTCTTTCCCTTTTCTTCATTCACACAGTCACCAACCCATTATAGATCCCTCATCATCTCTTGCCTGGACTATACAATAATAGCCTTCTGCTTGGTCTCCCTGCCTTGCCTGTCCCTCTTCTAATTAATTTTCCACTCAGTTTCCAAAGTGATTTTTATAAAAGTACAAGTCTGATGATGCCATACCACAAATCAGGCTCCTCCCTAAATCCCCTGCTATTCATTAAACTCTAGCTGTTCCCCTCTGACTTCTAGAATCAAATATCAAGTCCTCTGTCACTTAAAGCCCTTCACAACCTGGCCCTGGCCCTTTCTTACTTTTCCAGTCTTCTTAGGCTCTAATGTTCTACATGAACCTTAAGATTCTGGAATACTAATATCATTAATAACCTCTTATTATCTTATAATAAGGAGATTAGAATGGTGTCTGCATATGCCAAGATGCTTGACTTACAGATGCTCATTGAGGTGAAATGGGAGTCTCTTTCCTTAGAACTGATTCAGAATACTGGTATGCTAGCTTAGTGTTTCATCCTAGCTATCTGAGATTTAATTTCAGAATCAGATGTATTGATGAGTCTGCTAATGTTCTCATTTGGGGCAATAATGACCATTAGGTATTGTCCTTAATTGTTCCCCCTTGGGGAATCATATCTATCATTGGAAACTAGCCATATAACCATATAACTTTATTTGGTTGCTATTATTCTAATTTCAGTGTCTTAAAGATGAAAACCTCTATGCTTCTTAGTGACTGGTCTTTAAGAGATTCTATGGCCCAATAATTCATCACCCTGCAGCCTGCCTGGTGATGTCTCCTGACTTAGCTAAACCAGCCCTTAGAACATAGGCATATAATCTTTCACCTGGAAATCAATCAGTCAAACACCAAGAATTAAGCACCTACTATGTGCCAGGAACTCTCATAGCTTCTAGAGAAAGACAAGAATGAAATAGTTACTGCTCTATTGAACTTTACAGTCACCTGTAAATTAATTCTAATCTTTTTGGAATAGGATTTTAGTAGAGGATGCTATTATTATAAGATATAAATGTCTAATGTCATCTCTGAAGTGGCATATAAATATCAGCTCTGAAAAGATTCCCTTTCTAGTTAAGGAAAATATTGAGTACTGAAACTGATGGACAGGAAGGGAGAAGAGGTCATTTTGAGGGTGGGTCAACAGGGGTATTATAAATAGACCACTTGACCATGCTAAAGAGTATGAGTTGGCAATATTATATGAGATTCGAGAAAGTGTAAAATTATGACAAGTAACAATAATGAAGAAAATTAATTATACATGAAAAGATTGGTGATATATCAATTCAATAATTTATGAAAGAGACTTTTAGATTAGACAAATGGTTGTTTCCTAAGGGGAAAAAGTTGTATTAGAATCCATAAGGAAAGGAAATAAAGTGACCTTGTTCCAAGGAGCAAATAGTAAACGATACAGGAAGCATGGGGTAAATTACTATGTATCCGTTATCATGACTAAGTTCAATGGTCTTACAGGGGAGTAAAAGCCATACATGTACACCCCATACCTCCCAGTTCACCAAGGCAACTTAATTTAGATAGTTAAACTACAATAAAACATGGAGTAAGTTAGAAAAAAATGAAAAGCAATACCTGTACTTTTAAAAAAGAATAAAACTCAAAAAGGAAATCAGAAAGAGGTTAAACATATCTTACTGAAAGTCCAGGAAAATGTGTATTCTGAATTATCCAAACTAGACTCTAGAACAAAAATCATTCATAGCTAAATGAAAAAGCCAGAGAAGTCATGGTAAAGTGCAGATGTTTTTTTTTTTCTTCAAATGGAAACTCAAATGAAGAGAAGAGGAAAGTGTACCAAGTAGGATGTCAGATGTAAACTAGAAATTAGGTGAGTTGAAAATTTTAAGAAATACCTAACAAGGTCCTCCAGAAGATGATGAACTATGCAAGTGGGAGTCTGGTGCCTGATTGATAAATGAGGAATTTTTTCCCATTTTTATCCATTATAAACAGATTACCATAGATTTTACTTTAAACATTACCAATGTAGTCAACCAAATATTTTATAATCTTTACATTAAATGATAGTTTGGAAATATAATAATTTAATTACTTGCTTCTTGTCTCTTTCTAATCTTTTTTGTCTATTCATTCATGCATGTTCATATATATAATATATGCATGTATGTATTTATGTCTCTTTGTCTGTCTCTACATATGTAAATAATATCAGGGATTCTTTAGCTGGGGTTCATGGACACATTTCAGGGCAGGGGATTGTGGATGGGAAAAAATATAGCTTTATTTTTACTAACTTTTGACTGAAAGTTAGCCTTTCCTCCAATAATTTAAAGACATTATTCTGAGAGGGGGGTCTATAGGTCCTGCCACACTGCCAAAGGTGGCCATGACACACAAAAAGTTAAGAACTCTTTTTAAAATAGGTTTTTTTTTTTTTTGGTGTTAATGTTCTAGTTCTACTTTTTTCACTTTGCATTTTCTGTGTCTTTCTGTACTTCTTAATCTTTCTTTCCTAATTGTATTACAACATTCCATTATGGCAATAGAACAGTTAGCCTTTCTCCTACTACTGGGCACCCAAATATTGTCAGTTTTATGCTATTACAAATAATATAGCTATAAATATTTAGGGAATATTCCTAATACTGGGATTGCATGTTATCCAAGGAGATGCTTATTTTCATAAATCCTTTATGGTATTGCTAGATAATTTTTCAAAAAGATGCTATCCATTTGAAGCACCACCAGCTATGTATCAGTGAACCTTTCCCCTCATATCCCCGTTAGTACTGAATCTTGTGATTTTCTTTATTTTTGACAATTTGGTAGATTTGAATTGATATCTTGGAATTATTTTAACTTGAAATTATTTAACTATTAGAGACATTGAACATTTTATGATGATTATTTATAATTTTTGTTGTTTCATAAATTATCTAAGCCCATCCTTAGACTATTTATCCCTTGGAGACTAGCTGTTGACCTTGAATATCTGTGTCAATTCCATGTAAATTTTAGATGTCAAGTTTTATCAGATATATTTGGTACAAACATTATTTTTCAGTTTCTTTTCTTCTTACATGTTAGATAGCTTTTTAATGTACATTTTTTTATTTTTATGAACTCAAATCCTTCCATCTCTCCCCTAATAGTTTTTTTCTATTAATAGATAATTTATTTTCCCTCCATAACTGAGATGTCTACTCTTCTTTTTTTTTTCATCTAACCTTTTTATAGTTTTGTTTTACACTTAGCAACTTGATCTAGCTAGAGTTTATTAGAGTGTAAAGAATAAGGTGAAAGGCAGGATTAATTTTTTTCCCTATTGCTATCTAGTTTTCCTAACAAAACTTTTAAAATAATGAATCATTTCCAAACTTTTCACTTTCCACAGGTTTGTGTTGGGGTTTATTTATTTGTTATTCCACTGAACTATATTCTATTATTTTTGGTAATATAGTACACATATATATATTTGACAATTGCTTTGTTATAATTGTTAATGTCTGGGAGGGAAAGTTCCTCACCTTCAATTTTCCCTATTCCCCAAAATATTCCTTGATAATCCCCATAAATTTGTCAAAATTTTGTTAATTTCTATTTTTTAAAAACACATTGGCATGTTGATTGTTGTCATGTTGAATCAGTATTTGAAGGATCTATGAATGATAGATATCGACTCATTTATTCAATTCTTCCTTTATTTCTATCAATACTTCTATGGTTCTTTTTTTAAAGCTCCCCAGTGTGTCTAGGCAGAATCATTCCAAAATGCTTTATGTTATTTGTTCTGAATGGTATTTATTTTTATATGATTTCCTTGTTCTTTATCAGTAATGCACAAGAATGGGAATTATTTTTGTGGGTTTACCTTTACAAAGTCATTTATAATTATAATGAACATTTGTGTTTAAGCCTTTGCATTTTCTACATATGCAGTCATATTAACTGCAAATAATGTTAATTTGACCTGTTCATTTAAAGTATTAACTTCTCTAATTTATTTTTCTTAATTATATTGTTAGCATTTATAGTACCATGACAAATAGAAATGGTTAGAGTGGGCATCTTTCTTTTGCACCTGTTTTAATGGAATCATTTCTAGTTCTCTGTGACATCCATATAATGTTGACTCTTGGTTTCAGGTAGATTTTTTTTAACCTGTTGAGTTATTTTTTCCTATGTGTGTTTTTTTTCTTTTTTTTTTTTTAGTGAGGCAATTGGGGTTAAGTGACTTGCCCAGGGTCACACAGCTAGTAAGTGTTAAGTGTCTAAGGCCGGATTTGAACTCAGGTACTCCTGACTCCAGGGCCAGTGCTCTATCCACTGCACCACCTAGCTGCCCATGTGTGGTTTTTTAAAGTCACAAATTGACCAAGTTTATCAAAGTATTTTTATATCTGATATATAAATCTGATAGTGATATAATCTGTTTTAAACTATTTTACTTTGTTTATATAGTCATGATTTTTCAAATATGGAACCATCCTTTCATCTTTTGTATGTCACTTGGTCATGCTAAATAACTTTTTAAAATTTTGTTTATTTATTTTGACATGCATTTATAATCTGTCCTTTCCACTCTTCTCCCACTCCCTAGTTGAACATCAGTAACAATAATAAAAGCATCTTCATGATGAATATGCACAGCCAAGTAAAGTGAAATCCCACTTTGGCCAGACCCTCAAATGTACATCTCTGCCTTTTAAGTTCATCCCCTCTGTGGCAGAAGCTGAGTGGAGTGGAAAGAATAACTTTTTGGTGCATTGGTATAGTCTTTGCTTACATATTGAAACAGTGAGAAGTGATTTATCCATTTTTTTTACTGGCATGAGGGCATCCTATGCAGAGTTCAAATGAAATAAGTATTTTTTAAAATAAAAGGTGAGGCCTGTTAGATACTTTTGGGGTGGGGGTGGGGGGTAAATAACATCTCATTGACTGCATCAAGCTCCAGAATACTTCATGGCCAGGCATCAGAGGTCAGATACAAATCAATCATCAAGTATTTATTGAATCCATAAACCTATGCCAGGTACTGTTAGGTGCTGAGCTTTTCTTGTTGTTGTTCAATCATGTCTTACTCTTCATGACCCTATTTGGGGTTTTCTTGGTAAAGATACTGGAATGATTTGCCATTTCCTTCTCCAGCTCATTTTATAGATGAAAAAACTGAGGTAAACAGGGTTAAATGACTTGCTCAGGGTCAAACTACTAGTAAGTGTCTGAGGCCAGATTTGAACTCAGGTACTGAGAGAAAACAAAGACAAAAACATTCTATTGGGGAGACAACATTTATAGTGTATGCAAAAGAAATATAAGGGGAAACTACTAGCTAATAGGGGAATCAGGCAAGGCTTCAGGTAAATGTTAGTTGAGCTGAACCTTGAAAGAAGCTAAGGATTCTGAATGTTTTAATTGAAGAGAGAGGGCTTGCCATGTATGGGGGACAGCCTACATAAAAGCATAGAAACAGGAAATAGAGTGTCATGTGTAAAAAGCAGCAAATAGCCCAATTTGACTGGACTGTAGAATGTGAAGGGAAGTAAAATATAAAGTAAGCCAAAAAGGAAAGCTGGAGCTAAGTTGTGAAGGGCTTTAAATCACAAATGGAGATTGTGTTTTATCCTTGAGGCAATAGGGAGCCACTAATATTTATTGAGGAGGGGACTGACATGTTCACATCTATACTTTAGAAATAGCACTTTGGCAATTTTTTGGAGGATAAATTGAAGAGGGGGAGAGGCTTGAAGGCAGAATCAATAAAGAGGCTGTTATAATCTCCCAGTATCAATAGGGAAGGGAATAAATATTGATTAAGGTGAATTGGGCATATAGACAGGAAGAATTTGTTTCATTGATTTGCTTTTTGCAAAACTCCATACTAAAGGCAATTAACACTTTGGCTAAAATGGAATTGAGGGGAAGGTTTTATTATTTGACAGAAAGGGATGTTTCTAGAAAAAGCAAAGGACTGTTCATTAAGAAAGTTGATTTCTAGTCACAGCTCTCACTCTATCTCAGCATATGTTCTGGAACACAATTTGGTTTTCCTCAATTTCTTGGTTTCCTCACTTACAAAATGAAAAACTTGGAGTAGATCTCTAAGGTCCCCCACCCCTTTAAAATTCTAAGAGTCTAAGCTTTTGTGGTGCTTCTGCCAAAATGGAAGAGTGGATATGAATGGACTATTGGTCTGATCCAGTGTGAGAAAAATTAGAAGGGACCTCTGGGATTAACCTAGTCCTGAAGCCTGGACTAGAACCCAGTTCTCTTGACTTTGAGTCCAGTGGTCCCTTGTTTGTACTTCTCCTTTCCCCTCTTCTTCATACAGCTTCTTTCCTCTCTTGCTTTTTGTGATGATTCCTGGGTATGGTACATGACAAACATAATGTAGTGGAGAGAATACCTGAGTAGGTGTCTGGAGATCTGAATTCTATTTTTGGCTCCATCATTGACTCATTGTCATTTCTCTGTATCAAATAAGGAGAGGAGGGGGAGAAGGGGAGAAAGTAGCACTGGAATGTATGTGTGAAACTGTAACAAAATCCCAAGTCTTGACTTGATTTACCATCTCACTACAGTTTTGATTTGCTAATCCCAGGTATAGGAAAGCTGATAGACTTTCTACTTTTACATTTTATTCATTAATTCTGTGGAGGAGTTAGAAAAACTCATGACACTCTACTACTTGGCTGCTTTTGTGTCAGATGAGTGAAACTTACCAATCAGTTAGTAAGGACCTTAAAGTCCCTACCCCCTCATACCCCTCCCCACCTCCTGAAGGAGATTAATTGGACTTTCTAATTTCTGCATTTTTGGATCTCTATAGGCCAAATATTGGGACAATTTGGCCCTTTTCGGTCCTTCATAATTGGAGCAGCCAAAAGAAGTTCATATTTTGGGTGATCAAGGATTGGTACGGTGGAAAGAATATGGGACTTGGATAAACTCAAGTTCTATTTCTTTTATTGACTGGCAATGTGATCCTAGGCAAATTGGCATCAACATGTCCACAATGGAACTTAACTAAATTTTTTTCTTTTTTTTTTCTTTCTTTTTTTTTTTTAGTGAGGCAATTGGGGTTAAGTGACTTGCCCAGGGTCACACAGCTAGTAAGTGTTAAGTGTCCGAGGCCGGATTTGAACTCAGGTACTCCTGACTCCAGGGCCGGTGCTCTATCTACTGTGCCACCTAGCTGCCCCACTAAATTTTTTTTTTCAAACCCATCCCTCCTCTAAACTTCCACATTTCTGTTGATGCTACCATCATTCTTCCAAACAACCAGGTTTGAGGCTTGAGAGTCATCTATGATTCTTCCTTTTCATATAATAATGGATTTGGAAGCTGAGTGGGGACAGGGAGGGCCATGGGATACTCCTTTAGTACAAATATTTGTTTTTTAGGTGGAATCATACTCTTTTCCCTCTTTAAATCCTGACAAATTTCCATTCTCCAAGTCTGGTCTCTCCACAGCTTCTATAAAACTCTTCAAATGTCCTTTATGGTTTCTTTTCCTTATTCTCTAGCTCCAGTCCTTCTTCCACGAACTGTTCTCTAACTCTTCATCTGTGACTCCCTATTGTGTACTGTTAAGGGCTAAAATTCTAGCTAGTCTGTCTAAAATATCTAATGAGTGGTTGCCAATAAATTATAAGCTTTAGCAAGAGTTAGACTTTTAAGCATTTATTAAGGAGAATAAGAATTTGGTAAAGAGAGAGAAAAAGGCCTAGATTCCTATCTATTAAAGGGAGAGCACATTTCTAGCTCCCTTCTCCGCCAGAGTCCAGAGGAAAGAGCCTGAGAGCGAGCGCCAGTGTCTTCCTTCCTCCTCCCACTAGCCCGCGTCACTTCCTGATGCCAAAGAAAAGACTCCTGGTCTTGCCCTCAAAGACCTTCGCTTCATGGGCAGAACTCTTCTACAGTAAATCTCCAGCAGGTGGCGTTATTCCAATCGTTACAGTTCCCCGCTTTGTTTCCTCAAGAAACCGTACGTTTCCTTGATGAAACAGTCAAAAATAACAGAATATAATAACCTATGCTAACTAACAATATGATAATATCAATATAGAAAAGGGAGAGAGGAAAGTTTTGTCCAGAGGGGTGATTTTTTGTCCTCATGAACTGATGCTTTGACATTGGTCTTGCAAAGGGAGGGCCTCTGCAGAGAGTACATGTTACAGATGGTGTATATTATAACAGAAAGAGAAAAAGGAAAAAACAACAAAACAAAACTGTTCATTTAAAGTCTCTGAAAGTCTTTTTTCAGATGTCCTCTAGGTGTAGTCATGGAATGGAAGTCTTTTCAGGGGTTGATGTATGGATGCTGGTAATCAGCCAGGAAAATTTCCTACAAAATTGAGCTTAATACAACTTTAAAATAGCTTTGTCAATAACCAAATCAAACAATGAAAGTTCTCAAAAACATGTCTAAGGGAATTCAGAATCTTAGTTGTTACACATGAAACATATAATAAAAAATTGAACCATTCTTTAAAATTATAATATTATTACAGTCCCCCTTTATGGAGGGTAGTTGAGAAGACAATTGCTGTGATATTAATTTATAAAATAATTTTTATCTTTGTTTCATCACTTTTTGCATCATCTGCCTAATTATCCTCATGCCATTATGAGAAATTAAAAAATCTAATATAATTGGTAACAGATGTCAAGGCCAAATTCAACACTGTTATTTATCATGACACCTGAGATAATTATGGGGGTTACCATAAAAGAACAGAGAAATGATGGGATATAAGCATTCCCACACTTGAGCAATATATACTGCCCATGCAGTATGCCAGGCTTAAAATAGGTGGATGGAATATGTGTCCGTGTCACTGAACATATTGGAGGAAACTGAGTCAGACTTAATCAGATGCATGGGATTGAGATGTCCATGATCAGGCATATAGGAGGGAGCATAGAAGCCAGGTGTGGAAGTGAGATGGGTGGGATGAATACTTCCAGCCATCTGTACAATATTGTGGGGAAAAATAAAATAAAATATTAAACCAAGAGAATCCAACCTCAACATTAGTCAAAAGCCATTCCCTCGGCCATACCTTGACTTCATGCATGTTTCCCCTCATGTGACAGTTCAGTGTCTGCTCTTGCATGTATTCTTCTTGTGATTGGATGGCATCTTGGCCAACTGGCATCTGATAACTCAGAATAAAGGCAATTAATATCTTAAATGATAAGTTCCCATAATCCAAGTCTCATATGGATTTAAAAATTGAGGATAATAAATGATTGCAAAAAATGTGAATACATCTTGACTCAGAGTATAATATATAATTATGTAACAGTTTCAAATAATACCCCTTTTTTTTACTTAGTATACTATTACTTTTGTGAAAAATCAGAACATATTTAAATAAAAGTTAAAGCACAACAGAATCTCAAAGAAAACTTTTTTTAAAAAAAGAAAACTTTTACAAATGTTCCCCTCTTTTTTTTTTTTGGAATATGCTTATCAAAAATAATACTTCTAGAATCAATTTACACTTGCCATGGCAACCAATTTGCCAGGGAAATACTTTAGAGAGTTTGATCAAATAAACAGTTGAGAAAAAATTGCAAAAACAAACAACTCAGAATATGGGAGCACAATACTCCTAGAATTAACATTGTATTATGAAATCAAAACCATCTTGCATTTTTTAAAAATTAGATAAAATAGAAGAAAATACACATGGAACAATAAAAGACAGTGAAATTCAAACTAAGGAAATCTAAATGAGCATGAACTTAATATTAATGAGTATTATAAAATATAAACTTGATCACATGACTAAAAAGCTTTTACAAATATTCTCCTTGTTTTAAAAACTAAGTATAAGATACAATCTCAAAAGCATGAAAATCTCTATAAAAATAAACCCATACCATTAATTTCAAAATGTAGGTGTAATAGCACAGAAATCCTATGTAACCTCTGAACTGACATTAATACTCTGAGTAAATTCAGAACACTTTTGATTCCGATATCTAAAATCCCCAATACTCATATCAATACCTTGCTGCTTACCTCTACATTTCTGTAAAATATATACCCTTCCATGGCAAAAGAAGCAGAGTCTTGAACTATGTTGATGGTTGTCTTTCTTATTCAGCTTAAGTTTTTCTTCTTTAACCCCTCTATATTGTCTTTCAGTCTTTTCACCATACAAATGCTTTATAAGATTACTAATTAAAGACAAAAGCAGGTTAGCAAAATTATGAACAAAACGAGCATATCTGGAATTTAAAGGGCTTTCTAAGGTTGTGTCAGAAGCACAGCCAGGCTGGGGAAGGGCTGAGCCTGAAGCTGCAAATGTAGTTAGAGAAAGTTGAGCATATGCATCAGTTCTCTGGACTTCCCAGGCCGGGAAAGCAATGGGCTTGGCCATGGGAGGAGTAGAGGGTGGGGTCTGGAGAGGAGGGGAGGGACCAGCACAATTTGAATCAGACTTCATTTTGAACTCAGGCCTGGATTCCTCTTCCCCCACTTAGCCTCCAGGTGCTAGGGGATTAAAAGCTTCTAGAGGGTGGGTCATTGCCTCCAGGCATGCAAAATTAGAGCAACAATTAGTGTTAGGACAGGGAAAAGCTGCAGGAATCTCTTCAGGTTTCTCTGAAAAAGCATGGTTGGGAGAGGGAGAGATATTTCCTTGTGTGAGTAAGTTGCTGGCTCTTTTAACAAAAATAAAAATAAAAATAGAAAATCCACAAAAACAAAGCATTAACATGATCTTATCTCCCATTTGTCTGGTTAAACAGACTAAAATCAAAAATAGGGTAATTAGGGAGTTTAAAAGGTCCATTTGAAAAAATTTAAAGGGAAAACCCAGCCAGTAAGCCAGTACTTAGCAGTTAAAGGGAGAGGGTAGGGGAAATTTCTTACCCAACCAGAAGATCAGAAGACTGAGGTTTAGCTTTCCTCTTCGTGGTCAGCCATCTGTTAAGGGCTAAAATTCTAGCTAGTCTGTCTAAAATATCTAATGAGTGGTTGCCAATAAATTATAAGCTTTAGCAGGAGTTAGACTTTTAAGCATTTATTAAGGAGAATAAGAATTTGGTAAAGAGAGAGAAAAAGGCCTAGATTCCTATCTATTAAAGGGAGAGCACATTTCTAGCTCCCTTCTCCGCCAGAGTCCAGAGGAAAGAGCCTGAGAGCGAGCGCCAGTGTCTTCCTTCCTCCTCCCACTAGCCCGCGTCACTTCCTGATGCCAAAGAAAAGACTCCTGGTCTTGCCCTCAAAGACCTTCGCTTCATGGGCAGAACTCTTCTACAGTAAGTCTCCAGCAGGTGGCATTATTCCAATCGTTACAGTACCCATACCAAGCTTTCAGCATCATCCCAACACACTTCCCACTCCATCTCTCTCATCTACTGACAAGACACATTACAAGGAAGGATAAAATTGTGCCTTAGTTGAGACAGCTAGGTGGCACAGTGGAGGACCTAGATTCAGGAGGACCTGAGTTCAAATCTGACCTCAGATACTTGACACTTACTAGCTGTGTGACCCTGGGAAAGTCACTTAACCCTCATTGCCCCACAATAAAAAAATTGTGCCTTAGTCAAGACCACACATGTGGCAAGAGATAGAGCCCGGAATGAAACCCAGATCTCCTGATCTTTTGGGTGCAGTGCTCTTTCCCCAACAATATACTGATTGTCTGTAGCACTATTACCTTATGACAGGAAATCTCAACAGTCTTGTTTGTTAGCAGTTTGGTAAATCTGATTGGGACCAAAATAATATTTTAACTGCATAAAATAAAACACATGTGATTGCAAAGGAAGCCAAAGATATTGAAATAAACATGTAATTTTTTCCATTGAAGTTGGAAGACCCCCTGAAATTTATCCACAGGCCCTTGAGAGGTTGTGAACCCTCAGGTTAAGAGATTGCCTTGTGGGATTCTGCTGAATGACCAAATGCTTCATGAGTGGACTCTTTATAAATTAAACAAAACTGGACATTGTCTCATCAAGATCTCAAATAATCTGCAAAGGGTCAAAAAAGATAAGAACAGAAGGTTTTGTGGAGACTTATTTAGTCTGAAAAATTGCAAGTTGTGGGTTTAATGATTAAATATTTGAAATGACCAAGCCTGGTTGGAGTAGAAACATTTCTTTCTGCTCAGACTTACAGGGAGTCTGTAATTCAGCATCTTTGTGCATGACATTACAGTCTGTTACCATGGAAAGCAAAAGTGAAAAGCAGGCAAGCTCTGGCTTCCATACAAACAGCGTCAAAGAACAAATACAGCAAAAAGTAATGACAATAAGAGGAAAAAGCAAGAAATTGCTTTTGGCTTGAATATATGTGAGCAGGCATCAAATTTCCAATGTCTGAAGGTAAAAATGAGTGACACAGCCAAATAACACCCTTAAATGAATTTGTATTTTTAAAAATTTAACAAATATTAGATGTTACTAGCATATATAGATATTACTTCCACACCTTATTTTTCTTAGACTGATTTTTATTGACTTGGGGAATATGAATTTTTTTTCTAGGAGTCTGTCACCTGCATGGAACTAAGGTATAATGTGGTACAGTGGAAAGAGCATTGGATATGGAAGAGCTGAGTTCAAATCCTGGCTCTGCCACTTAGTATTTGTGTGACCTTAGGTAGTTCGTTCCATCTTTCTAAGTCTGTTTCCTCAACGGTAAAATGAGTGAGTTGAAATAAATAACCTCTGAGGTTCTTTTCATCTCTAGACCTGTCAGTCATTTGGATCATGTTTTGGGCTTTGAGATATGATTCTTTTTATTTTCAAATGATGAAACTAAGAGTTGAGAAATCAGGCATTAGCTCTAGTTTTTCCACTGATTAGCTGTGTCATCTTGAGTAAGTCATTTCCTTTCTCTGGACCTCAGTTTCCTGCATTATAAAATGAGGGTCTGGAATAGATGTTGTGAAGGTCCCTTTCAAGAGGAGTATTCTCTACCTCCCTTCCTCCCCCTCTAAATTCCATATACATGTGGTGAAAGATCTGAGATGGAGCATGAAACCTGGTGTGAAAGGTAAGAACATCACAGGATGAGGGGAGGGTATGTTAAGAAAAGAGGAAAAGCAGGGTAGAAAATTGAGAAGATGCCAAATTTATGCAAACCTACCTATATGTTTGAAGACTTCTCTCTCTTCACGGATAGATAGCATCCATCTATCATGATTCTATAGAGATAGAAGGTAGTTTTCTCATGTGGGTCACAGAGATTGCACATTCCCCCTTGTACTTACTCAGGCCAATGACTGGACAATGGACATGTATTTTTCATCTTCTCTATTCATGAAGAATCAAGCCCTCCCTGGGAAATCATATGAATTCATTGTGAACTATAGAATAAGGCTGGTCACCTTCTTTGGTCAAATTGGACCTGGGAGAAGAAGTAAGGAGTATATTGCTTACTTTGACACCAAATTTCCAGCTTATGAGTTTCCTCTGAGACAAAGACAATACAATCCAGAAGGGGAAGATGTAGCAGTAGTTATTATAGCCTTACTCCTGTGGTAGTGAATAAATGATATACTGGTATTTCTGTATGCCCATATAGTTTGTCATTTTTAATATTTGTAAAGACATATCTTTTAGCTCTACCATATGGGAGAGACATCAAGATATAGGCTATTTTCCAGCATTCTGAAATTGGGAAGTGAGTGGAAGCTGTATTTGTAGAAGAGTGAACCCAGATCTTATCCTTCATTGGCATTATAAATTATATCAAGTGTGTAAGTCTGGTGATTGGGAATAAATTTCCTTCCCCTTTTAGTAGGATAAACTGTATAGTACAGAATTTCTATATCTATATAAATATATAGTAGGATAGATTCCAGGACACTCCTAAAAATCCAGAGAGCTGTCCTCATAGCTGAGGTTTGTCACATAAAAGGAGTTAGCCTTTCAAGTGATCTTACGTGTTTTTCCCTTGAAAAACAAGCCTAGGGTAGTATTGTCAGTCTAGAGTTCTGCTCACCATAAGCACATAGGCATCCTCATCAAATCTGAAGAGGACATAAAACTGGGAAATACAGCTAATGCATTGGATGAGAGATCATAAGATTAGTTAGAGCTGGACAGGACCTTAGTCTCTATACCTTGTTTATTTTTCTTTGTATCTCTAACAATTGGCAACAGTGCTTGACACATAGCAAACACTTAATAAATAATTGTTGATCGACTAACCGGATATGGAGAGGAAACTGGGGTCTGAGATGTTAAATTGCCCAAGGAAATATGGATAATAAGCACTCAGATCCTTTAACTGCAGATCCAGAGCTCTTTCCATTGTGCCATGATCCTTTCTGAAAAAGACCTTGAAAGGTTATTAGCACACTGGGACAAACCTCATAGGATGAAATTTAATAGGAAGAAATTTAAATTCCTACACAAATCAGATTTGAAATGGGTGTGTCATGGTTAGACAGCAGTTAGAATGAAAATTATATGGGAGGGGGTGGTTTAATGGATTCCAAGCTCGCTAAGAGTCAATAATATGATGCAATATCCAAAAAAATGTTATTGGGCTACTTTGATAGGCAATATCTTGTGCTTTGATCTGGTCAGACCACATTTGAGGCATTGTATACAGTTTGGAGTGCTATGTTTTAGAGGACATTGATAAGCTGAAAAGCATTAAGGAGAGGGCAACCAGGATGGTGAAAAGCTTTGAGATCATGCCATCCACATGATGATCAGTTAAGGGATCTGTGCAGCATTATACAGGGTAAAGGAATCAGAGGATTTGGTGCAAATTACAGTGCTATTGCTTGCTACCTGAACAGTCCGCACTTTCCTCATTTGTAAAATGAGGAGTTTGGACTAGATGGTCTCTGAGCTTCCTTGAAGGCCTAATCTATGATACTATATTTAGCTTTAGAGAAGAGAAAACACAGGAGGAAGAGAATAACTGTCACCAAGCCTTTAAAAGGTCATCATGTAAAAGATGAGATCAAATCCAAGAGCAATAGGCAGAAGCTGCAAGAGGCTAAACCAGTTTGGGGTGTATGTAAGGAAAAACTTCAAAACCATTGGAGTTATCCCAACTAGAATGGGCTACTTCAAAGGGAAGTGGATTCCCTCTCATTAGAAGTCCCCAAAGACTGGATCAACACTTTGGGGAGATGTTATAGAGGGGGCTCTTTTTAGGTACAGTAGGCTTCTCCAGACCATCCTAACTCCAGGATTCTGTGAATTCTGTGGCACCCTGGGTCCTGGAGGAAGGAAATCATTGGAGAAATGGGGAGGGGATGGGGATAGGGGTTTGTAGAACAACTGTTCAGAGGCCTTCTGTGGTTTGTGTGTGTGGATCAGGTTTTATAAAGCCTGTACTGCATCCCAGGTTGATCCAAGAAGCCTTAATTAAGCCACTTCTCTGCATCATATTTTTTCCAAAGGAACTTGCATTTTAGTTTGTGTATATGTATGTGTTTGTGTATGTGTAGCGTGAATGCATCCCATTGGGCGTGCATTACTGAAAGGCCTTTCCTTCCTACCCCAACTTCTTTTTTGGGGGTGGGGTGGGGTTGCCCAGGGTCACACAACCAGTAAGTGTCAAGTTTCTGAAGCTGGATTTGAACTCAGGTCCTCCTGAATCCAGGGCCGGCACTTTATCCACTGCGCCACTTAGTTCCCACCCCACTCCCCACTTCAAAACAGGCACAGGTATCCTCTGCTTCCTGTAGGCTATGAGGACTCTTCATTGGTTGCCCAGCTGCACCTTTGTAGATATACTCAAGGGTTAATCCTTACTCCCTCAGGCTTCTTCCAGCTGGTTTTGAAGTGTGAGGTTGACTATCTGAGCCATTGGGAGTAAAAAGACATGAATTTATGGCCTCCTAGACAAAGACTGTGTCTGGGATGGAGCTGACTCCAATTTTTGTCTTGCTCCTTTTTGTATAGGTTTTGCCATGTAAGCATCTAAATGTCCGAGTAGTTAAGAGTTTTGGACTTGGAAACAGAAAGATGTGAGTTTAAATCCCACCTTAGACAGCTGTGTGACCTTGGAAAAATCACTTAACTTCTCAGCTTCAGTTTTTTTTTATCTGTTTCTTTATCTATTTCACAGAACTATTGAGAGGATCACATGAGATAATGTGTGTAAACAACTTTCCAAACCTTAAGTTCCTGTATAAATGCTATCCATCCTTCTTGTTGTTGTTGTTTGTTGTTGTTATTTCTGGTGTCTTTCCCTTCCTGGGCCCCTGATCAGGAGGCTGTTAGCTATCAAAGCAGAAGACCTACATAGAAGCAAAGAGTCACCACCCACTGGGATAGAACACAGAAAAGAAAAAGGGTATTTGGTTTTGATTAGGATCCCCATCAATAGAGGTGAAATATAAAGAATCTAATGAATAGCGTGGATACAAATGCCCCCAGAGGCTCTCACACTAGCCTCTAGACTGATTGTAATCATTCTATGAATTTTTATTGCTCAGCATTTCCTTTTCTGTTGGGAAGAGAACTGTTCATGTTTGTACCCTGGTTATCTTTTTCCTTCCTGCTCACTCCTCCCCACCCTAGCTTCTGGAAAGACCTTTTAGACTAGAGACAAAAATAGGATAACTCTTCAGGACTCTAATGTGGGGGTGGAATTAAAGCACTGGAAGCCTAGTTTCTCTATTGAAGAGACAGGCAACCCTGGAGCAATAGACCCAGGACAACCTGTGAGGGCAGATTGCCAGCCCCCATGGCTAGTGGTATTTGACTGGCTGCTGGGTTACATACTCATATGCACATATATGAATTTTAAAAGGGGAGGAACATGAGAACATTAACATCTGGAGGAATTAGTATCAATTATCAATGTATTGTTAGCCTAAATACTTGCAGGGGATCTGAGGACTCCCCCACCCTTTTCCCCTTGTTGTGAGAACCTAAATACAAGCCAAATTAAGATATTCCAGGAAAAACCCTGGGGGGCATCATGAGCCAACAAGTGTGTATTGAGAAACTCCCCAAGATTGAACATAACTCCTGTAAAACTTTATTTGAGGTTCTGATCACAGAGACATCCAGAAGAGTACAACAAAACCTATAGTTTAAGGGGATGGGTCTTGTGGGGGAAAAAAAAGCCTAACATACTTGCATTCATAGTTTACAAAGAATATGCCAGAGAGACGATGTGGGTCATTTGACAGCATTTTCTCTTCAAGAAGCAAGTGTACCTAGCAAACATGAGTTTCCTTCAAAAGGATATATGTATGTCAGAGCATACAGTCAGCCTGTCAAAAGTATCAACAGTAAACAAACAAATAACAAAGGCTCACATTTACATGGTACTTTAAGGTTTACAAAGTGATTTTTATACAAGATCTCAATTGGACCCTCACAACAACCCAGTAAAGCTGATGCTATTGTCTCTCCTCTTTTACAGATGAGGCAATTGAGAAATTGTCCATTTGCTCTCTGCAAAGCTCATTTACACTTCTGTGAGTGACCCCCTTGGCTCCTTTTGATGGTTCTTCGATTTTGGCTACTGTTTCTGGCTCCCATTCCTGCATTAGTGATCTAGACTTCTCTCTTCAGTCACTTCTCTTTCTGCTCTCTCATGTGGTCCTTTTGCTGAGGACCATCCAGTTGCTCAAAAATGGGCATCATATGCTGGCCATAGCCCTACTTGGCTCATTGTTGATTCCCCATCAACCTCCCATCCTGTGCAATTCCTAGATGTCTCAGTTTCTCTTCTGACCCCTTCCTGGTTGGATACCAGTGGCTCAGATAGAGCATTAAGCTCGAAGAAGAAGAAGAAGAAGAAGAAGAAGAAGAAGAAGAAGAAGAAGAAGAAGAAGAAGAAGAAGAAGAAGAAGAAGAAAAGAAGAAGAGGAGGAGGAGGAGGAGGAGGAGGAGGGGGATAGCGACAACGACAACGACAACAACAACTAGCATTTATATAACTCTTATGTGCCAGGCACTTGTACTAAGCTCTTTACAATTATCTCATTTGATCCTCTCCACAAGCTTGGGAGGTAGGTAGTGTTATTATACACATTTTATAGATAAGGAAGCTAAGGCAAATAGGTGAAGTAACTTGCTCAGGTCACACTGGTAGTAACTGTCTGTGGCTGGATTTGAACTCAAGTCTTCCTGATGCCAGGTCTATAGATTTTTCTACTGCACCACTTAACTATCCCTAAATTAGAGATCATTTCTTACGTATCTTTACATTTCCTCACTGGACATAGCACAGTGCCTTGTATATAGTAGGACTCAGTAAAAATCTGACAAATTATGACTTAAGTGAAAGACAGAAATATTTAATTGCATACTAAGAATGGATAATGTATGAATTTTGTGTGGTGTTTCTCTGCTTCTGTTGATTGAGTCAATCACCCCACCCTACTTAGCTTTGAGACCTTTTTGATTGATTGGTTCAATAACCTTCACTCTTACATACTAAAGACAGAACAAGAGAGAACTAACTTTAACTGTGTCATGACAGCTTTAGATATGATTTACAAAGAAATTGTTCATTATAGAGATTATGAGACATTGAAACTGATAAGCAAATAAAGTTTCCCTTTAGAGAAGACATCAGTCACACTAGCTTAACTCTCCTTTAGTTAATGACTTGGTTTCTAGTTCTTGTTTTGATACTTTCTAACTATCTGACCATCGGAAGATTAACTCTGCTGAGTCTGTATCCTCATCAAATATAGAGATAACAACATCTACTTCACAAATAATATCTATAAAGCACTAAGCATAGTGCTCGGCACATAGTAGGCACTATATAAATGCTTATTCCCATTCCCTTCCTTCCACCTTATTGTGAAAATTTAGTGAAATAATAAATGTTATGTGTGTTGCATACCTTAAAGCCTTCTATAAATGGTAGTTATATGTGTGAGTCTATACATAATATTTATTTTTTATAGTTGCATAGGAGGAAGCAGACACCTGCTAAGCTTTTAGAATCTGTCCAAGTTTAGTCTCCACTGGGTCTGAATCCTTGGGGATTCAATTATGGAAAGCCCAATGAATCACAATTGCCTCTAAATGCAGTGATTTTACTGCTGGATTTGTATGTCTCTGTATAAACATATCAACATGTACATACATATACATGAGTATATATATGCACACATTTATATGTGTGTATGAAAGTGTATGTATGTGTATATGTATATATAAATGTGTGTGCATATATATGTGTATGTGTATATACGTAGTTGCAGACTTACATTTTCACTTTTAAAAGGTACGTTTTAGGATGAAATTATTATATTTCTTTCTTTCTTTTTTTGGTGGGACAATGAGGGTTAAGTGACTTGCCCAAGGTCACATAGCTAGTAAGTGTCAAGTGTCTTAGGCCAGATTTGAATTCAGGTCCTCCTGAATCCAGGGCCGGTACTTTATCCACTATGCCACCTAGCTGCCCACAATGATTATATTTCTTAATTGCACAAATATTAAACCAATGATGCCTTGCTCAGCCAGTACAAGGCATCATGCAGTTTTTTCTTGGAAGGTTTGCTATCTGTTCCTTCAGGCCAATGTAAATTCTCTCAAATTCATAGTCAGAAAGCTCAGTATTACTGTGCCTTAGCAATAGCAACAGAGGAACTAATTATTTCTCTTCAAAAGCATTCATATAGTTTCTCATTTGTTATGTCTGTAGGACAGAAAGAAATAAATGATTGTCAGTCTAGCAAAGACTGCTCTCCATTTTGAACAAATGCAAAATTACAAAATGCTAATCTAATCACCTTGGGAGTAGGAATAGAGATACCTGAAACTGGATGCTTCATATATACTGGTTTTATGACCTACAAATGGTTCTCTGCTTTAAAAAAAATGCCAGTCAAGATTTGTTTGTTACCACAATTGAATCAAATACACGTGTGATTTCGATGAAAGGGGAGCTGATCTCTCTTCTCGTGGTCTGTTGATATATCAATGACTGGCTTTCCTTTAGGTTGACCCAGTAGCTTTGTAAGTCAAAAGCCTTGAACTCAAATTCTAGATCTTTCACTTATTACTTGTGTGACTTCATACAGGTCTCTTAACCTCTCTGTTTTCTCATCTATAAAATAAGAGAATTAGACTATATGATATTTATAGTTCTGATTCTTGTGATCAATTTGAATCTCAGTTTTCTCAAATGTAAAATTGTGTACCACTTATATAAAAGGGATGTTGTGAAGATCAAAAAAGTTAATGCATATGAAAGCACTTTGTAACTATTAAGAGGGCAGCTAGGTGGCACAGTAGATAGAGCACTGGCCTTGGAGTCAAGGGTTCAAATCTAACCTCAAACACTTACTAGCTGTGTGACTCTGGACAAATCACTTAATCCCAATTGCCTCAAACATCTGGGGCCATCTCCAGTCATCCTGGTGCATATCTTGCCACTGGACTCAGAGGGATCTGGAGGAGAGAGTGAGATTGTTGATCTTGCACAGCCTGCCTCACCCCAATATAATGGTCATCTTGGAGAATGAAAGACAAACAACAACTATTAAGTACTACATAAATATGAATTATTATTATTCCTTGATTCCCATATTGTTGTTCAGTAGTGTCTGACTCTTTGGGACCCCACTTGGGGCTTTCTTGGCAAAGATATTGGAGTGGTTTGCCATTTCCTTCTCCAGGTCATTTTACAGATGAGGAAACTGAGGCAAATAAGTTTAAGTGACTTGCTCAGGGTCACACAACCAGTAATTGTCAAAGGTCAGATTTGAACTCAGGTCTATCCTGACTCCAGGCTATCCACTGAGCCACCTAGCTACCTCCAAGACAAAAAGAGGTTAAGCGACTCCCTACCATCCAATTAACAGAGACTCAGGCCAAAGTAAGTGGCTGTGTACTTTCTTTTCTAATGAAAGACAAAAATCATCATTTAAGTACTGATTTCAGATATTTTTAAATCCAACAAATATTTATTAAATGAGTACCTAGTATAGGGTACCCAAATATTTCCTTTAGAGCAATATGATTCATGGAAGCTATGCCAGTATTCTGTATATGATAGAGTGGAAGTTGTAGTATATATATTTTAAATCACAAATGTCAGAGTTGGAATAGATGTTAGAGGTCTTGTTCTAGCCTCTCATTTTAGAGAGAGGGAACTAAGTCTCTCTTTACTATTGCACAGGAGGAGACAGAAGCTCACGAAGTTTTCTGGACCTTTCCAGGTTTGGTCCCTACTGAGCTGGGTCTGAAGAGGTACAATTTTGAGCAGCCTAGCAAATTTTGATAGCCTCTTTGTAAGTCTGCAGATGGGGGGTTTCACTGCAGGACTGACAGCTGATTGACAGTCAAAAGAGTAGAACACTGGAATTATCCCTTTGAGAGCTGTTGGCAGCAACAGAAAAAGCTCACCAAGGGAATAGTTCTTCAGTCAGGAAATCAAGAGGAGAAACAGACTGAACATAGATAATATATGGCCAGAGCCAGGATAAAACTCCTGCTTATGTTATTAGAATCACATAATGTTAGAACTGAAGGGAGCTTATAGAGCCTTTAGCACAGCTTTCCAGTTTTATATGTTAGGACCTGAAAGCACTAGTGACTTGTCCAAGGTAATCTATTAAATAGAATAGCAGGGACTTGAACTCAGGTCCTTAGCACAGTGCCTGGAGCACCCTTAATAAATTCTCTAAAATCATTCTCTCTGGGTCTCTCTGTTTCTGCTTTTATTTTTCCTTCCTTCTTTCTTTTCTTTCATTTCTTTCTTTCTTTTTCCCTTCCTTCTTTCCTTCCTTATCACTAAGAGGGCACAAGGGAAAAAAGCAAGCATAGGTCTTGGGGGATGCCCATGGAAGGGGCACAACTTCAATTACTAGCTTTGCACCCTTGTGTTCTTCTGGACATGCAAATAACTTTAAAAGAAAGGAAATTGCACAGTCTATCAGCTTTTCTTATGTGCAAGTCTTCAGTGATGTTATGCTATATCCATGTATCTTTCTATTTTCTTTGGGGTTACTGTGATGGTGAGTCTTCTGAGATTGTGGTATCAGTAATTAGCATCACTGGGAGGAAATTGGTCTTAAAAGTGACAGTAAATATCTTGAAAGCATAACTCAGTTTTTCAAATATGATCAATTCCATTTTCTTCTTTATATTCAATGTTGGGTAGTCTTTCTTCAGTATCTGTAGGACCTCTCTCTCTCTCTCTCACACACACACACACACACACACACACACATACACACACACAAATATATACTGACAGTGTTAAAGAGCAATTCCCCTGGGAAAGGTGACAAATGCCATCTACTGGAGGAGATTGGAACTGCCAAATTAAAAAGGGCAGAGAATATGGTAATATATGAGCAGATGGTGCCAGAATTGAGCACTAGGCATCAAGGAGCTGCCGAGGACAGCATTGATAATGAGACTACTGAAATCTAACAGGAACTGAGGAGAGGTATGGTGGAATTGTAAAAGAAGACATCAGTTGGGAACATTAATGAGGAACAGAGCTAGGCAAAAAGCCAAGAGCTGCTGAAATCAAGCAACACTATGCAGACAAGAGAACTGCAGATGGGAGTATCAATAGAGTGAAAAAACCCTCTAACTTTTCCTAGCTGGAGCCATTGCCAGGTCAGTGTTGTAAGTCTTACCATATGTAAGTCTTTTGGATGAGGGTCACTAACTGGTGGGGTCTTTTTATGTTCTGTAAGCTCGGATACTAGTCCTATGTGTTTCCATTTACTTATAAATTAGAGTTCCTGTTTTGTTTTTGTAAGACTGTGTACTTGTGAGAGAAGATGGTGGCTACCCTTGGGGAAATCAATGATTAAAGTCCCTAGATCATCTAGATGAAAGAAATGAATTTTAGAACTGAAAGTCCAAAAAAAATACACTCAAGATTTTTGTTTTAAGGGGGAGCTTTGGATTCAAGGGTTACAATTCCAGAATTTCACTAGAAATAGAAGGTAAACCTATTAACCTAGTTTAAAGACTCCATCCTCTTAGTTTTTGGAAAATGAGTCATTTGTCCTTCTCCAACCTGTGGCATGTCTCCCATTCACTGTGTACATTACCCACCTCCTGATATTTACAATCCAGCCAAGTTGACTTTCTCTGTTCCTCACTCATGATGTTCCATCTCCTGTCACCAAGCATTTCCACTGACTGTCCTCCATACATGGAAGGCAATCTCTCTTTACCTATGTCCCATAGAATTTCTCTTTCCCTTCAAGACACAGCTTTAGCTTTTTCTGATCTCCTCAAGTTCTGGTGTTCTCCCTTCTCAAATTACCTTATATTTAACTACATTATTTGTATAACCCAAGTCCCCAAATTTGTACTTATTCTTTTCACATTTAATCTATATATAGAATGTCCTTGCTCTCTCCCCTATTAGAATGTAAATTCCTTGTGAGTAGGGATTATTTCATTTATTGTGTTTGTATTCTGAGTACATAGAATGGTGACTGACAAATAGTAGGCACTTAATAAATGTTTGCTGGAAATAACATTTGCCAGTTCTATCTTTATCTTGTGATATAACTTGTGCTGGCCTCTTAACTTGAATTCACTAAGGAGAGAGTTCCCTAACATACCTTGGATGTTGACTCTCTATGAATAATTTTTGTTCCGTTATTGCAGGTCTAAAGAATATTTTCCTTACAAAAGAAAGCAAAATCAAAATAAAGGCTGAGTACTTTAGCCTCTTTGTTGTCATATTATTCCCATCTTATTTCTACTTTGATTCTCCTTTTGCCCTCAACATAGACAAATGAATGAGTGAAGCTTATATTAAAGGCTTATTATGTGCAAAACATTGGGCTAAATTCTGGGGATTCCAACAGAAAAGTCAGAGAGCTGCTGATATCTAGGTGCTCATATTCTACTAGGGGAGACAGTACTTAGGAAAGGTTTCAGTAGCAAGTCAGATGGAAAGGTCCTATGATCCTTTGGGAGCAGCAGCAAAACAGATGGCAATGCCCATTCTTTGACATCATTTTCATCTGATAAATTTCTGTTTCTGATCTTGAAGTATTTGACAGTGGGTTTGATTGATCAGATTGATCAAAACCTTTCTTTTCTAGGTCTAGGTTCAAAATTTTAAAAGTACCCTCTGTTGTTAGTTGAATAATCCAATAAAAAGGCCAGTGGACATTCAGAGGGTTGGGCAAAAGGGTGAAGGACTCCTTTGCCTAAGGTTAGCATGGCCTGGGGCCATTATCCCTCTTAGATCATGATTGATGAGGAGAACATATCAGCCATGCTTCTGTGGGCCCTAATTGGGTGTGTGATACAGTGGGATGATTCAGTAATTTCTGATGAGTTTCATGTGCACTGTGAAGAAAAAAATGGTTTTGAAAATAATCATAATAGGTTTCATTATGATTCATAGAATTAATTTTATTTTATTTTGAAATAAAAAGCTCCATAACCTAGCTCTGAAAATCTATGCTAAGGAAGATAAACAATTTTAATGCTGCTTATAGAGTGCTGGCTCTTTTGTAGGGGTGTGGTTGCATATAGAGCTATTCCCCTCCTCCCACCCAAAGATCACTTAGAAAGCTGTCAGAGATGAAAGGGATCTTAGAGAGAATCTAGTCCAGCCCCATCATCTTAGATAAGAGGTACCTGGGGGGCAGCTAGATGGCGAAGTGGTTAAAGCGCTGGCCCTGGATTCAGGAATACCTGAGTTCAAATCCAGCCTCAGACACTTAACACTTACTAGCTGTGTGACCCTGGGCAAGTCACTTAACCCCCATTGCCCCGCAAAAAAAAAAATAATTAAAAAAAACAAACAAACAAACAAAAAAAGAGGTACCTGAGACCCAGAGAAGGAGACATATAGGCATGTGTGAATCTGAAGAGGCAAGAGGCAGCTTAAGGCCAGTGAGCGGACAGCCTGAATGAGGTACAAATTGTTAAGGGCTAAAATTCTAGCTAAACTGTCTAAACTATTTAATGAGTGGTCGCCAATAAATTATAAGCTTTAGCAAGAGTTAGACTTTTAAGCATTTATTAAGGAGAATAAGAATTTGGTAAAGAGAGAGAGAAAGGCCTAGACTCCTATCTATTAAAGGGAGAGCACATTTCTAGCTCCGCTCTCCACCAGCGTCCTCAGGAAAAAGCCCCAGACTGAGCGCCAGTCTCTTCCTTCCTCCTCCCACTAGTCCGCGTCACTTCCTGACTCCTGGTCTTGCCCTCAAAGACCTTCCCTTCATGGGCAGAACTCTTCTACAGTAAGTATACAGCAGGTGGCGTTATTCCAATCGTTACAGTCCCCCCTGTTGTTCCTCAAGAAACAAAATGTTTCCTTGACGGAACAAAATATTGTGCTATGCTGGACAATGGAAAGAGCACAGCTGGGGGCCAAGAGGCTCTCCCTGAATTCTTGATAGACATGATATACTCAGTAGGAACTTCCTTGAACTGATGGGTTTATTGATTCTTTAAACTTAAATCCCAGTAATTTTCTGACTCCAGAGACCACTGATCATATCTTCCTACAGGGCAGATTAACCCATATTTTGAGGGACAGGCATTGTTAAATCCTGGCTCTGAAGTATAAGGGATCATCTAGGTGTGTGGTGGCCCATAGGACTCATGGGAATTTGGGAGAGGCTCCAAAGTTTCAAGGTTTCTTTATTGCCAGAGCTAAACAGAGGCTGATCTGACACTCCTTGATGCTAATGATGTTCACTAATGATATCTTCCCCAACCACCTCTATATCCTAGGTCCTTTGAAGTAATTAGTTTCCACAAAACTTGTAGTTCTTTGAGAGTCAAGGAATTCTTCTTTCTTTCCTTCCTTTTTTTTTCTCTCTCTCTTCTTCTCTTTCCTCCCTCCTTTCCTCTCTTTTTTCCTTCCATTCTTCCTTTTTTTAAATCATAAAAGTATTTTATTATTTTCTAGTTACATGTAGAGATAGTTTTCAACATTTGTTTGTATAGGATTTCTAGTTCCAAATTTTTCTCCCTTCCTCCCTTCCCTCCCCCCTCCCCAAGACGCCAAGCAATCTGATATAGGTTATATACGTACATTCACATTAAACATATTTCTGCATTAGTCATGTTGTGAAAGAACAATCAGAACAAAAGAGAAAAACACCAAAAACAAACAACAACAACAACAAAAAGGAGAAACAGTATGGTTCAATCTGCATCAAGATTCCGTAGTTCTTTTTTCTGGATGTGGAGAGCATTTTCCATCATGAGTCCCTTGGAATTATCGTGGGTCATTGTATTGCTGAAAAGAGTTAAGTCTATCACAGTTGATCATCACACAATGTTGTTGATACTGTGTACAATGTTCTCCTGGTTCTGCTCATCTCACTTAGCATCAGTTCATGTAAGTCATTCCAGGTTTTTCTGAAATCCATCTGCTTATCATTTCTTATAGCACAATAGTATTCCATTACATTCATATACCACAACTTGGTTAGCTATTCCCCAATTGATGGGCATCCCCTCAATTTCCAATTCTTTGCTACCACAAAGAGAGCCACTATAAATATTTTTGTACATGTGGATCCTTTCCCCTTTTTTATGATCTTTTTGGGATAAAGGACTAATAGTGGTATTGCTGGGTCAAAGGGTATGCACAGTTTTATAGTCCTTTGGTTTTCCTTCCTTCCTTCCTTCCTTCCTTCCTTCCTTCCTTCCTTCCTTCCTTCCTTCCTTCCTTCCTTCCTTCCTTCCTTCCTCCCTCCCTCCCTTCCTACTATATGAAGAACACTGGGGGAGATATAAAGAAAATATGACATATTCAATCAAGGAGCTAATTAATTATCTAGTTTCTTCCTTGTGAATTTTCTACAGATCCCTAACCCTAGTATAATGCTTGACACAGAATAGGATTTCAGTAACACTTTGTTGACTAGAAGTGCTTATAAAGAAATAGCTCCCCCAAAAGATGCAGAGATAGTGCATTCATCTTGGATAAATAATTTTGGGTTAGAAACCTAGAAAGCTGTACTTAAAGAACATTGGACTTGGATTAAAGAAATTTGGGTTTGCTTCCTGATCATTCTGCTTACCTGATGTGTGACTAGCATGTTTGAAGTCCCGAAGATCTTGAGGCTGGGTCTCTCTCTACTATGCCATAACAAATGAAAAATCATCATTTCCTTCAGCCAGTCTTCAAATGGCAAGGTTTCCGGTCCTCTCGCCATCCTGACCAGCCTCTTCTGGCTCTGTTGCTGCTTGGCAAAGCCCTTCCCTAAATTGTGGCACCCAGACTGAAAGCAATGCAAGGACTGGTGGGGCAGGGGATAGGGGAAGGGAACTAAAAGGGTTGGGCACAAAAGGGAGAAAGAGGAGTGAAAGTTCTTCACAATTTGATCATATAGCCTCAATTGCTGTTGTAAACCTCGTCTCTCCTCACAAATCCTCCATATCATCGCCATCTCTCTCTCTCTCTGGCTGGGCAATGAGGGTTAAATGACTTGCCCAAGGTCATACAGCTAATAAGTGTCAAGTGTCTGGGCTCAGATTTGAACTCAGGTCCTTCTGAATCCATGGGTGGTGCTTTATCTCCTGTGCCACCTAACTGCCCCCATATCACCTTTCTTTAAGCAAATGTCCTGACCCACTTTATTGGAAAAAAAAAAAAAACTGAGGCCATGCATCATAAGCCCTCTCAATTACTCTACTTTGCATTGTCTATGTATCTTCTCCTTTCCCCTCAGTCTCTGAGGAAGGGTTGGCTTTTCTTCCTGTCAGGGATAACACTCTATTTGTGCTTTTGATCTCATCCCCTCTTTTTTCTTCCCAGAGGGTTTTTTTTTGGGGGGGGGGAGTTGCCATCATTCATCTTATCCCTTTCTTCTTAATTTTCAATTTCTTCCTAGTTATTGGCTTCTTTCCCAAAGTCTATAAACAAGCTTTAGGTTTACCTGATCTTCTAAACAACCAAAAACCCCTCATTTAACCCTGCTTTTCTCTCCAGGTATTGTCTTACATCTCTCCTTCCTTTCATCATCAAACTCTTAGAAACAATTGTCGTAGTATAGACTCTATACTCAGGGTCTCAATTTCATCACAGCCCTCCTGCAATCTGGCCACCACCAAGCCTACCAAAAACCTCTTAGAGGCCAAATCATATGGACTCATAGTTTCTTTTGTAATCCTATATTTTAATTTATATCTATCTATCTATTTATTTATCTATCCATCTATCTCTATATACTTATTTATTTGTTTGTCTATTCATTCATCCATTTATTCATTCATTCATTTATCCATCCATTCATTTATCCATTTATTTATTTCTTCATCTGTTTATTTATCTGTTTATTGTTGTAGGGCAATGAGAGTTAAGTGACTTGCCTAGGGTCACACAGCTAATAAGTGTCGACTCAGGTCCTCCTGAATCCAGGGCCAGTGTTTCATCCCCTGTACCACCTAGCTGCCCCCTTATCCTATATTTTATTTTATGCATTTAAAAATATTATTTTGACAAGGGGTCCAGAGGTTTCACAAGACTACCAAAGGGATCTAAGACATAAAAAAAGGTTAGAAATCCCCTGCTGTAGATGTTCATCAATGAGTCACAGGTTGCGGAAGGAGAAAGAGCACTAGGTGAACAGCCAGGGGACTTGAATTCAAGCCCCAGGGCCAGCACTGCTAGCTTTCCTGAGGAAATCACAATCTCTCAGCCTTAGTTTCTCCATCTATAAAATGGCAAAGATGCTCTTGCCTGCTTGCACTGAAGTCCTACTCTAAAATCTTCTTGTGGCCTGGAGGTCACCCTGTGCATTTGGAGTAGAGACTGAGCTTTGGTAGGTGTTCATAAGCTGGATATGCTTTGAGGGGGGGGGGGCAGAGACAGACTATGGGTCTGTTGTTTGAGGACCAGCCTGAGTTCAGAGAGGCTCAATTCTAGGCAGTCTACAAGGTAAGATATTTCCATTCGTTTTGTTGTTGTTCAGTAATTTTTAGTCATGTCTGACTCTGTCACCCCATTTAGGATTTTCTTGGCAGAGATATTGGAGTGGCATACCATTTCCTTCTCCAGCTCATTTTATTGATGATGAAACCAAGGCAAACAGGGTTAAGTGACTTGCCAAGGATCACACAGTAAGTGTCTGAGACCAGATTTGAACTAATGAAGATGTCTTCCTGTCTCCAGATCCAGTACTCTATCCACTCTGACACCATTCATAGCAACTTACTAAGCCCAACTAATTAAGATATGGAAGGGTTTTTATTGATGGGGGTAGGCCTCCTGAATGAAATCCGAGCTATCACAACCACCCTTTCCCATTCAATCAACGCCAGTGACTCCTTATTACCTCTAGGAACAAATATAAAATCCTGGTTGGCCTTTAAAATCCTTCATTATCTAACTCTTTCCTACCATTCCAATCTTCTTACATTCCTCCATAACTGTGGGATCCAGTGATACTGACCTTCTGGCTCTTCCTTGAATGTGACACTCCATATCGTAATGTTCATACATAGTTGTTTGCATGCTGTCTTCTCCATTAAAATATGAGCTCCCTGGGGCAGCTAGGTGGCACAGTGGATAGAGCACCAGCCCTGGAGTCAGGAGGACCTGAGTTCAAATCCGGCCTCAGACACTTAACACTTACTAGCTGTGTGACCCTGGGCAAGTCACTTAACCCCAATTGCCTAAAAAAAAAAAATGAGCTCCCAGAGAGCAGGGACTGTCTTTTTTCTTTTTCTTCCCTGACCCCTTTCTTGGCATTCCCAGTGCTTAAAACAGTGCCTAGCAAATTGTTGGTATTTAATAAATGTTAGTTGGCTGACTGACTAATTTGAAGTATTGAAGAAATGGCAGCAAAGGAAGGTGAACTATAGTATATACTCACCTGAGTTCAAAACCTGTCTTAGAACCTTACTAGTTGTGTGACCCTGGGCAAGTCATTTAACCTCTCTGTCTGCCTCAGTTTCCCCATCTATAAAATGGGGATAACAATAGCATCTCCCTCCAGGGTTGTTTTAAGGACAAAATTAGATAATATTTGTGAAGCACTTTGCAAATCTTAATGTGCTATATAAAGACCAGTGTTGTTGTTATTACTCTGTTTACCTCCTAGGTTTATTGAGAAAAGCACATGAGCTAATTGATATGAACTGCAAAGTATATATAAATAGGCCTTTAGTAGATCTATCTCTATTGAAATATAGTATGACAAAGGGCTGACCTTGGATTCAGGATGACCTGGGTTCAGGTTCCACTTTTGATACTGTCCATGTGACCCTTCGTTAAGTCACTTATCCACTCATCAGCCCAAGCAACTCTTTAAGACTATAGTTTGCAGAATTGTTGTTGATTTGAATTGGTAGAGTGCATTACCTCACCAGTAGCTCCCTAAAAATCACAGGTCTGGACCCCCCCCCAAATTATATCAGTCAAAATTGCTCACAGCATATTACTCCATCTTTGTCTATACTATACACCAGAGAAATGAAGGACCCAGGGCTCAGTGGGGGTGTAGAAGTTAGCATTTCTCTCCTGGGGTAGATTCTGATGTCTTCCTAAAAGTTACATGAGTAGATGCCAACAGTTCTTTCCATTTCCTCCTGGACTACCCCACTCCCATCTCTATACCCCCATGTCTGCAATCCCTATTTTTCTTCCCAGATGGAGAACTAGTCTGCTCCTTGGAATTCAAAACTCCCTGATTTAACCCAAAGCTCAACAGTAAAAACATGTATATAAATATTTAGCCAAAATGAATGTTATGCAGCTCTTGGAGCCCTGTTGTCATAATGCAGGCTCTCTGTTTTTAATCGCAGTCACAGGGAAGGCATTTGTCACTGTCTTATCACACAGGACTGATTTTCCCATTGGCGAATGGCAGCCTGCCAGACTGCTGCATAGCTGGAGTGCTTTCTCTGTCCTCTGGGTCACAATATCAGTTGGCATGCTGTGGCATCGCTAGGCACTGACAATGCTATTTTTGCAGGAAGCTTTGGGTTAGAGTGGGGCTGCAGAAGCCCAGACTGGCTCCTATCGACATTTAATCAGATTCAGATTTTGGCAGTGAAACAAGAAGATTGTGAAGAAGAAAACATACCTTAAAGCACAGGACATGGGTGGGGGATGCTCTCAAAGGTTTTGTCAATACAGATCTACTGTTTGTTGAGCTGTATTTTTCCCCCTTTAAATCTGGGAAGGAACATCTACAGATCTGCTTCATGTTGTCTTCTGGAAAAATGCAGGCAGCCCAACTTGATAATATGGCTCCTTCTTTTAAGTCCCTGGTAGAAACTTCATTCAATTCAGCAAATCAATCAATCAATCTCTCTCTCTCTCTCTCTCTCTCTCTCTCTCTCTCTCTCTCTCTCTCTCTCTCTCTCTCTCTCTCTTTGTGTGTGTGTGTGTGTGTGTGTGTGTGTGTGTGTGTGTCTACCCCTTCCTTCCTCCCCACCCCCTCTCTCTAGTCACAGATACTATGGACACAAAAGCAAATAAGGCACCGCTCCTGCTCTCCAGGAATTTAATCTTGAAGGGAAGATAAGGCAAAGATTTATATAGAAATCAGAACATGCTAAGAGTATAGAAAGGTCCAGATAAATGGTTCTGAGAAATTTGAGGTTGAAGAGATCACTTATTTCTGGGAGGTTTCAGTAGGGAAGGAGGCTCCATGGAGGAGAGGATACATGACCTGGGCCAGAAGGATTTAGTCTTCCCCCTTTCCTTCCTTCCTTCCTTCCTTCCTTCCTTCCTTCCTTCCTTCCTTCCTTCCTTCCTTCCTTCCTTCCTTCCTTCCTTCCTTCCTTCCTTCCTTCCTTCCTTCCTTCCTTCCTTCCTTCCTTTCTGCTTCTATCAGCATTGAAGTTATTTTTATTAGATTCTTAAAAACAGAAGAGAGGTACAGATTGGGGGGATGGGGTGTTATGGCTCTTATTGGTAATAAAGCACCAGGTTCATTCCACCATGGACCTCAGAGTCCCCCAGGGTCACATGGTCCTTGAAGACTGTGTACCGTTTCTTCAGCACAATTTTGTTCCAATGAGTTCTGCCTGAGCTGCAATCAGTTTCTCCAGGTCTCCTATTGAATCGTCAGTGTTGCACTTTAGCGGGACCTTCTTGCCCAATCAGTTGTTAAATCCAACCTTGATCATGGCTCCCAGACACCCCCAGCCTCTAGCTGCTGTTTCCCCTGCCTTACTATACACTCACTACACCACTTGTTTGAAAAAAGATGTTTCATAAGCGATATTCTGACAGAGGGATAGAAAAGCATTCTAAGTGTAGGGGACATTTATATAATGCTTTGAGGTTTACAAAGTACTCAACATATATTGTTAACTTATTTGCCCCACATAACAACTATGTGAGATTGTTGTTGTTGTTGTTGCTTTTGTTGTTGTTTGCCTTTCGTTCTCTAAGAGGATCGTCACATCAGGGTGATGTCATGACTTGCACTGAATTGGATTTAAGTGAAGGAGGGCTGTGTAAGGTCACCAAGCTCACTTTTGGTTCCAGACCCATTTGGGTCCAGTGTGCAAGATATATATCAGGACGACTGGAGATGGCCCTGGATGTTTAAATCAATTGGTGTTAAATGACTTGTCCAGACTCGCACAGCTAGTAAGTGTCTGAGGTAAGATTGGAACTCAGGTCCTCTTGACTACAGGACCAGTACTCTATCTAGCTGCTGTGCCACCTAGTGCTATGTGGATGAAGAAACTGAACCTCAAAGAGATTAAATGACTTTCCTGAGGTCACATTGTTAGTAAATGTTTAAGGCAGGATTCTAATTCAGGTCTTCCTATCTCCAAGTCCAGTTCACTATCCATTGCACCAAGGCACAGGAATAAATAGGAAGAGGGCAGGGGATCAGGGAATAACAAGTTGTCCAAGTTAGCTGGAAGAGAGTATGCATGAAAAAATAAGGCTGGAAAAGCAAGTTGGGGCCAGGCTGTGGAGGGCCTTGAATTCCCTGTTAAGGAGTTTAAATTTTATTTGGTGGGAAATAGGGAGTCACTGGAGGTTTTTGAGCAGGGGAGTGGTTTATATCAAAACATTTTAGGGGCGGCTAGGTGGCACAGTGGATAAAGCACCGGCCCTGGAGTCAGGAGTATCTGAGTTCAAATCCAGCCTCAGAAACTTGACACTTACTAGCTGTGTGACCCTGGGCAAGTCACTTAACCCCAATTGACTCACTAAAAACAAACAAACAACAACAACAACAACAACAAAACATTTTAAAGGTTACAATGGTAACTGTGTGTAGGATAGATTGAGCTGGGAGGGGGTAGGGTGATGGGAGAAAATGAGCCACAGACTTAATGGTATAGTAGTTCAGAAGAGAGATAATGAGGTGCTGAACTAGAATAGTAGCAGGATGCAAGAGAGATTGCTCTTAATTAAGTTCAGTATTAATTCAAGCTATGCTTATGTAGACAAGGACTTTCAATTCTCCACTGGCCATGGAGAAACTGCCTTCAGGAGCCCCTCAAAGATATCTCAGCAAACGTTAATGAACAGTTGCTGAATGAAAAGTCTTCCCATGTGCTCATTCATAATTCTGAGGTTCAAATGATTCATCACTATTCAGAACCTTGAGGAAGTTGCTACAATGCAAACATTTAAAAATGATCTTATTCCAAGCTCAGAAGTTGAACTTTCTCTTTCTTTTTTTCCCCCAATCATTTCTCTTCTGTTACAGAATTTCTACTATGGCAACTATGTTTCCTACACTTTAAAAATCTGCAACTTTCTTGATTATTTTATTTATACAATGTCAATGCTAATGGCTCAGGGAGTCAGGAACTGACAACTTGGCTTTCATTTCCTTCTCTCTCCAGTAAGGGAATTGAACTGGATTATTTTTAAAGAACTTTCTAGCTCTAACATTTGATTCTTCTTTTTCCCCATGTTTCTACAAGAAAGTCTCCTAACAACAGTGTAAGGATGAAGGAAGACTCCTAGACTAGAAAATTTGTATTGGCTGCAGTTGTAGGTATGTGAAAGCCAGGAATTTGGAACAAAGCATTCGGCAGTAACATTACAGCCGCCCTTAACTAGTCCCATATTTTCTTGCTTTGTTCATCCACTTTTTTTTTTGCCTGGAGAGACTCAAAGAGTATTGGAGGATATTGTGATGTTTCATGACCACATCACCTTTTGAGGTTTCTTTGGAGATAAAGTCCAGGTTGTAGTCAGGAAGTAAATGATAATTACAAGTATTTTCTAACCCTAAGTCAGATAGATCTGGGGATTCTACTGCATGGATTCTACCACCAAAAGGAAGTAAGTTAAAAAATACATTTTATCTTAGTTTGGGAGTATTCTCCCTGGCTATAGTTCTACAACATTCAGTTTGGATGAGGTGGCTTATAGCTTCCCTAAAGAACTGTCCCCTTACCTGGGATAGCCTTTTTAGTCACTACACCACAGCAGATGGTGTTGGGATGTTCAACACATGCTTTGAAGAGATGGAGCCCAGAAGTTGGTGATGTAGAGAATTTTGGCAACCATTGGGCAAGCAGAGATACTTAAATAGCAGCAGAGGTAACAGACTCAGCAAGGAGCAGTGGTGATATGGTGACCAAGAACAATTAAATGATGTCATCATAAGACATTAATGGTCTTGCAGTATAGGAAGTCTAGGTAGGGTAAGTGACTTGCCTTATATCACTCAGGTAGAAGTTCTCGTACAAAATCTGAAGCTTAATAAATATTCCGCTGATTGTGTGTGTATACAGATATATACACACATATACATGTATGCACACAAATAATATACATATATATGTTTTGTGTCTATAGCTTACTCACAATAAGCAATCTATACTCATTCATTTGTGGAGTATAATGCATGGAGCAGAGAGATATCTCACTCAAAGAGAGCTCATGATTATGGAAGACTTCTTCCCAGTCTTTCTCTCCCTTCAGGGACCTTCCTGGAAGAGAAGCTGCAACCAAGTATCTTTTCTTTCTAAGTGATAAGCCAAAAGACCAAACTTTTTATGTCACCAGCTCCAGGTTTGGAATATCAAATAATCAATCTTCACTAATGAGTAAAGTCTTATGGAAATGGTTACATACAAATTGGGAAAAACAAACAAATAAACAAACAAGACAACAACAAAAGCACTATGATGTGTAAATTATCTTCATTGAACCAGTAAGGAAACTGTGATCAAGGGAGATTAAGCTGTTTTCTCAAGATAAATTGGAGATGGCATTTAAACCTGTCTCTTCACTCAAGCCTAGGGCTCCTTTTCTTAAACATCCATTGCCCACTCTGATTCATACCACTCCTACTTTCTTTTTCAATTAATAAAAGGAAAGGATTTTATTTAGGTTTTTAGAGACTGTCACAAATTCAGAGTTAAGTCTAAAAAACCAAATTTCCCTTTCTAAACTAATAAGACTTTTTCAAAAGTCTTTAGATTTTTGTTTTTATGGCATAGTATTAGAGGGACGTCTTGGTAGGCTTTAGCCTTCAGGCACTGTCCTGGGAGACCCCAGGAGAGGAGGATAGAATTCATCCATTTCTCTCATTCTTAACTCATTTCTCCTCTTCCCCCAAGCATTCAGGGAAGGGTTTAAGTTTATTGGAGTCTAGAGCGGAAGAAAACAGAAGTGGTAGAACAGTTGAGTGGTATGTTGTCAGAGGATAATGAGATAAAAGAGAAATCTATGATTTGAAGTATATTAATAATCTCTTAAGGAGGAGTTTGGTGTTTTGAGTAGGTTAGTTGAAAGCAATAATCTACAGAATAAAGGGTTCCCAACCTTCAGGAATTGTAGAAGTGACTATTTTTTGAGAACCAGTCTGGGGCATCTGCTCATAGAGCTAGTACAAGTTCACTTATTATCTTCTCCTTGGGCTCCAGACCAGTGAATAACAGTACTTAGTAATTCTGCTTTTAACAAAAGAATACAAAGTTCTGTGTTGTTCTATATTTTGTATCCTGCACTGGTCAGACCACATCTACATAAGATAAAAGGATATTGGAATTTTGAAATAGAAGGAAACTAAGAGATAACCTACTCCTACCCCCTCATTTTTTTCTTTTTGGTGAGGCAATTGGGGTTGAGTGACTTGCCCAGGGTCACACAGCTAGTAAGTGTCAAGTGTCTGAGGCTGGATTTGAACTCAGGTCCTCCTGATTCCAGAGCCGGTACTCTATCCACTGCACCACCCAGCCACCCCTCCTACCCCATCATTTTAAAGGCAAGGGAATTAAGACTTGGAGAGGGGAAATGACTTGCTTAAGTTAGCACAGGGAGTTGGAAGTTTATTAAATTCTGAGTATCATATTTTGATGGAGACATTTATAAAGTGGAGTTGACTTGAAATCATATCATGAGGATTGCCTGAAGGAACTGGAGATGTTTTACTTAGAGAAGGAAAGAGTTGGGGAACATGTCTTGTGGAAGAAGAATTAAATTTGTATTTGGTGGAGGAGAAATTACAGAGTCAGAGAACTGGAAAATAATTAGGGCTTTACTAAAATGGAATAGGCTGCTTTAGGGAGTAGTGACTTCCCTGTTATTGGAAGAATTCAAGGAGAGATTGAAAGAACACTCATCAGGTATGTTAGAAAAGGAATTCAGTTTCAGACCTCTAGGTTCTCTTCCAAATCTATAATTCCAGGATACCCAGAACCCTACATATGCACGTGTAATTGGACTCCAGTGGTCAATACAGTTCTTAACATTTAATTTTTTCTCCGCTTTCTATTGCTAGTCACAATTCTACAAATCCAACTTCATAAAACATTTTTTTAGCATCAGTATCATAAAATAGTAGAAGCTGAGATGTACATTTCTACAGTAAACTCATTTTATATGAAGCTTTTGAATCAACAACATCCTAATGGACCAGGTGCATATTCTATGCTTGGACATGCCTAGAGATGCCAGCAATTATATGATTTGCCATCAAAGGGTATATCAGATCCTAAGTTGAGCTGGGCAAAGAATGTTAGGTAAGTTAGCCAATCATCCAGTGACATAGGGTTTAAAATTTCTTTTGAGTCCTCTGATGCCATTTAGAACTGCATGAATGACAGCCTAACTTGAAATATGGTGGGGTAGGGTAGGGCAAGGCAGGGCAGGACAGGGCAGGGCAGGGTAGGGCAGGACAAGGCAGAGAGCTCATTCTTTTTGGATTTGAAGTCCTTTCTTTAGTTACTGTGTTCACACAAATATCTTTCAAGCACCTAGCCCTTAGTGAGTACATAAAGAAATGCTTATTGATTGATTGATATTATTTGTACTAGGAAGAATTATCATTAGAGAAGAGCCAGATTCTGACTCTAAAGGAGTTTATGACGTAGCCAGTAAATATGACACCTATTCATCAATAAATGTGATGTAAATAAGAATATCATAATTGCAAAAGTAGAATAGATAGTGTTAAGAGACCAGAAGAGGGAGAGATCACTTTTTGTTCAGGAGGAGGGAAATTAGGAAAAGCTTCATGAGGTGTCATTTGATCTGTCCCTTTGAACTGGGTATGAGCAATTTAAGTTAACATTCATTAAGTACTTACTATGTGTAAGGCACTGTAGTGTGCTAGGCCCAGAGATACCCAAACAAAATCAAAACTGTCTCTGTCCTCAAGGTACACAGTGTCTGGCACATAGTAGTTATTTACTATATGCATGTTGAATTTAATTAAATACAAACCAGATACCAAATTACATTGTTGTTAAGTCATGCCTGACTCTTCATGTCCCCATGGACCATATCACACTAATATTGTCCATGGAGTTTTCTTGGCAAAGATACTGGAGTGGTTTGCCATTTCCTTCTCCAATGGAGTAAGGCAAAGAGAGATTGAATGACTTGGCTAGGGTCATACAACTAGTAAGTGTCTGAGACTGGATTTGAACTCAGGACTTCCTGACTCCAAACCCAGTGAACCCTCTAGCTGTCTCTCATAACAAATAATAGTGCAAAGTAATTTTGATGAGAGTGAACTGACAACTAACAAAGGAGAAGCTTTCTGAAGAAGCAGATTCTTAAACTGTGCTTTAAAGAAAGCTAAAGAGGTGAGGAAGAATATACGTACCAGGCATGGTGGCTTTAGCCTTTGTAAAGACATGACTCAAGAAGATGGAATGTTGTGTATGGGAAACAGCCAGCAGGCCACTTTGACAAGAACATCGAGTGTGTGAAAGAGAGTAATATGAAACAGGACTGGAAAAATATATTGGAGCCAGATTGTAGAGGACATTAAAAGCCAGGAAGAGTACCTTGTATGTTAGCCTAGAGTCTTTAAAGAGCCACTGAAGATTTTCCAGTAGTTAGGCAACATGGTCATATCTGTGTTTGAGGAATATTAATTGGCTACTGCAGAAGATAGTTTAGAAGAAGGAAGGGTGGAAACAGGAACAACAACTATGTGTCTATTATAATAGTGCAGGCAAGAGGGTACAGATGCAAGAGAAGCCATGGTGATAAACAGTGTCTGATGTTATGGAGAGGTCAAGAAAACTATGGATTAAGAAAATGCCATCAGATTGCAATTAATCATCCTGACTATTGTCTTTCCACTGGACTTGATAACTCTAAAAGATAGAATGAGACTGACAACTTTATGCAGCTCTGTCTCACTTAAATCTAATTCATATGCAAGTCAAGATATCACTCTGTGATGTCACTGGTTCTTTTCAAAACAAAGGACCAACAACAGTATGGTAAGAGATCACTGGTAACTTTGGAGAGAGCAGTTTTAGTTGAATGATGAGGTCATTTGTAAGCTATTTGTAGGTACCAGGGAAAGAACAAGCAGATAAGTAGAAAATGGGGAGAGAGAGAGAAAGAGAGAGAGAGAGAGAGAGAGAGAGAGAGAGAGAGAGAGAGAGAGAGAGAGAGAGAGAGAGAACAATCTGCTGGTGAAGAGGGAAATGGAATAGAGAATTAGAGAATTAAGGGTACATAGAGGGGTTGGCCTTGGCAAGAACAGTCACCTCATCATAAGAGCCTGGACTGGGGGGTTGTGAGGTAAGGAAACAGGGAAGTTTGGAGAGCTGATAGGTTTTGATAGGTTTGCAGGAAAATATAACAGTCCCTTTTTGCAAATGCAAATGCTGAGTCTGAGATGACTTTCGAAAATCCAAGTAGAGATGTCAAGCTGGTAATGAAGGATGGGATTTCAGGAGAGAGATTAAGGTTGTATGTTTAAATATGGGAACCATCTACATAGAGATGACAGTTGAATCCATGGAAATCACCAAGGGTGAGAGCACAGAGAGAAGAGTTTTAGGCTAGAGTTGGGGACAATAACTTTCCAAACAGAGAGTACGATGGGAGCAAAGGCAAAGCATGGATGTATTTAGAGAACAGTTGGTTTCCTAGGAGTGTGGCATATGTGAGGGGGAGCAGTGTGAGATAGAGCTGGGGATGTAGATTGCTTTCAAACTGTGGGAGTCATTGTATACAAAGCTGAGGGGTTTGGACTTTATGTAGTTGTCAAAAGAGAGCTAGTGGAGGTCAGAGCATCAGGAAGATGCAGTGAGAGGGTGACCATGTTGTTCTCTCAGTGCATCCCAATCATCCTGGACTGAACTTTTATAGCTTCAGGAATGTCTGTTCCTGTTATGTATGTTTGTATGTATGTAGGTTCCTTTTCTGATTATTTCTTGATATTTTTAGTTGTCAGCTCGAATTTCCATTATTCCTCATATAGTTTGTTTCCTTTGGTGTTCCCTTCTCCTTTGAATCCTCGAGATGAAAGTTGTCCAACATATCAGACATTTTTTTTTCTTTAAGGAGATTCTTCCCATGGGAACAGAGACCATAAGATTATATGGTGATAGAGTTCAAGCTGAAAGGGTCCTCAGAGGTAGTTTAGTGTAACAATTATTTTTATAGATGAGGAAACAGTCCCCTAGAGGCTATGTGAGTTGCCCGGGTTCACACAGGTAGCAAGTGGTAGGTCGTTTGTCTAAATTCACCGCCTTTTCCATTCAACTACATGGCCTCAATCTTCCTAAATAATGTATAATGTTTCTTTGTTCTTTTATCTCAAAAGTCCGCTTCAACTGATGCATTATTCTGTCACTATTTTCATATTTCTCAAAACTAATCACTATATTATTGGCATAAAGCAAGGCATAGATCACTCCCCCTTACTTTTTGGTCTACTGTGCATCATATGAATGTATATTTGGTGAGCATTTCATTTATGCTTCCAGCCTGTGCTTTGGCATCTTGTTTAAGTGTGACAGCAACTCAGAGCAGTCACAGGAACACCCAGGCCACCCAGTGGCAGAGGAAATCAAATTCCTGGAGGTACAGCCATGGAGCGTGTCAATAACTTGTCCATATTCTGCAGCTGCAGCTGTAACTCTAGCTGCTGCCACCCACAGGGGAGCTACTTCTATACTCCAGAAGCACCTCGAAAACCCTGGAAGGAAGGAATCTCTCCGCTGCTTACTGCCAGCTTGTCCATCTCCAGCTTTGAAGAGGAGTCATTTAGAGAGTCATGCTTCCACGGGAGACAGGAATGGGGAGCTCTTTTGACCTGATCTATTGTACTTCTCCTCTTATAAAGAAAATGTTTCCATATATAGGGGAAAGGGAATAAGCAGTTATTAAGTACCTACCATGTGTGAAGCACTGTGCTAAGCACTTTCTAAATATTATGTCATTTGATCCTCACAACAACCTTGTGAGATAGGTCTATTATCATACCCATTTTATAGTTTGGGAAATTTAGGCTTACAGAGGTTAAGTGACTTGCCTAGGATCACACAGCCAGTAAATATTTAAGGCCAGATTTGAACTCAAGTGTTCCTGACTCTAGGCCCAGTGTTCTATCCATTGTACCACCTAGCTATGTATATATATATATATATATATATATATATATATAAAATACACATACATGTGTGCATATGCTTTTGACCAGAAATCTGGGTATTGGTCCCAGACAGATGTGTCTCATTTTTTTGTGTCCCTGAGAGTACATACAGAACTGATGAGAGGACTCTCAGTTGGATGAGGACCAGAATTATTCTGGAGTAGGTTCCAAGATAGTTCAGTTACCAGTGATGGCAGACATTGAGGAAAGCTGGCCTCAAGCTTTTCTTGGTAGATTTGATACTGAGATGGTGGCTCTGAGGCCCCACCTATGTTTAGAGGTGAGAAGACTGTGATCACTGTGTCACCTTCACAAACTTCATATTTTTCATTTGATTTTACACATGGTATTGATTCTTTTGTTTCTTGAAACTGGGTAGTTGATCATAACCAAAGCTGGGTGATCTATTCCTAGTTATAATGCAGAAGCAGGGGCAGCTAGGTGGCGCAGTGGATAGAGCACCGGCCCTGGAGTCAGGAGGACCTGAGTTCAAATCTGTCCTCAGACACTTAACACTTACTAGCTGTGTGATTCTGGGCAAGTCACTTAACCCCAATTGCCTCACCAAAAAAAAAAAAGCATAATAATGCAGAAGCAGTTTCTGTATTCAGATGTTTTTATGAACATTCTTTTGTAGCTGCCACTTTAGGAAGCTTCCTTAGAAGAGTTTCATAAGTAGAGACCAATGTTAAACATAATTTTACCCCATTTATTATAATATCTCTTTTATGCATTATTTCTAAATTTAAATTTTTTTCTTTTTCTCACTTAAATGTAAAGATTTTTTTTATTTCCAAATTTTTCTCCCACTTTCCCTTCCTTCCCCATCCTGAGGGCAGCAAGCAATTTGATATAGGTTATACATTACTATCATGTTAAACATATTTCCACATTAATCAGAACAAAAGGCAAAAACACAAGAAAGAATAAACAAGATCAATAACAACAAAAAAGCAACAACAAAAGTGAAAATAGGATGCTTCAGTCTGCATTCAGAGTCCATAGTTCTTTTTCTGAATGTGGAGAGCATTTTCTACCATAAGTCTTTTGGCATTGTCTTAGATCATTGTATTGCTGAGAAGAGTTAAATCTATCACAGTTGATCACCACAAAATGTTGTTGATACTATGTACAATGTTCTCTTGGTTCTGCTAATTTAATTTAGCATCAATTCATGTAAGTCTGTATAGGTTTTTCTGAAATTCATCTGCTTATCATTTCTTACAGCATAATAGTATTCCATTACATTCATGTACCACAACTTGTTTAGATATTCCCCAACTGATGGGCATACCCTCAATTTCCAATTCTTTGATACCACAAAAAGAGCAATTATGAATATTTTTGTACATGTGAGTCCTTTCCCCTTTTTTATGATGTCTTTGGGATATAGACCTAGTGGTGGTATTGCTGGGTCAAAGGGTATGTAAAGTTTTAAAGCCTTTGGAGCATGGTTTCAAATTGCTCTCCAGAATGGTTGGATCAGTTCACAGATCCACCAACAGTGCATTAGTGTTCCAATTTTCCCACATCTTCTCCAACATATAATATCTCTTTGTCCCATTTCCCTTTTTATGGGTTCATGTCTCTGTCTGAACCATATTTACCCTTTAACATCCATTTGTCTCTAGTGGTTTTTCCATCTAGAAGGTGATCTGGTGGATCTCCAAATGTTGGTTTCATGGAATAGTTTTACCTCTTCCCCACTTGTCTTTTTCTATTTGATGTATTCCTGCTTGGGCACACTCTCTATCAAAAGGTTGTTTGTCCTTTGTTCTCAAAGAGGACCATGACATTGGGGTGATGGCATGACTTGCAGTGAATTGGATTGAAGTGAGGGAGGGCTGTGCAAGGTCACCAATGCCAGACTCTCCTCCAGAGCCATGTGGGTCCAGTGGCAAGATACATATCAGGATTACTGGACATTGTCCCAGATGTTTAAGGCAATTGGGACTAAGTGACTTGCCCAGAGTCACACAGCTAGTAAGTGTCTGAGAGAAGATTTGAACTCAGGTCCTCTTGCCTCCACAGCCAGTTCTCTATCCACTGCACCACCTAGCTGCCCCTAGCTTTCAAAAGGTAGCCAAGCAAATACATAAAGTATTATATGGCAACCTGTTTCCTTTCTGGCTAGCATTCTAAAGGTTTACATGTTACCTGGTTCCTGGTTACCCAAGTTGTAGTTACTGTCTTAGTTTTTCTGAGTAATCCAATTTGGATTGGCTGCTTTCATTGTGATATCTGGTTTGCACTTTGGTGTTGGCTCGTACTTTGGCCCATGGTTCTCCAAGGATCCCTGTCTCTGAATTGCCTGGCTATTTCTGTAGAGAGGATAATGACCCCGACACATCTTGTAAAATAGCTTTGTAGCCCACATTTATATAGTTTTAAAAGTATTTTCTCATGCATGAAGAGATTTGCTTTTCTTTTTTTGAATCTGAATAGAATTTTATTTTCCAAAATATACATAAAACCAAAATTTTAACATCAATTTTTAAAAAACTTTGAGTTCCAACTTCTCTTCCCCCCCCTCCATTTCCATCCCCTACCCACAAGAACTCAATCAATTCAAAATAAGTTATATATGAGTAGTCATGGAAACATCCCCATATTAGCTAGTTGTGAGAGAAAACAGTCAAAAAACCCAGAACTTCAGATTAAGGAATTGTCAAAGAGGAAATGAAAAAAAAAATTAACATGTGTTTCCATCTGTTTTCAGATACTATCAGTTCTTTCTCTGCAGATGGGCTGCAATCTTCATAAGTCCCTCAGGGTTACATTGTATCGTTGCCTTGCTGAAAATAACCACATGCTTCCCAGCAGATCATCTCCCACTATTGCTGTTATTTTGTATACAGTACATTTCACTCTGCTTCAGCTCATGTAGGTCTCTCCAGGTTTTCCCCATAGCATCCTGTTCATCACAACCTCTATATCAACCTTAAACTTGACAGAGAATCTTCTTCACAAAAGCCCAGTAAAGTAGGTACCATACATTTTGCCATTATAGTCAATCATCATAACTATTTCCCTCCATCCCATTCCCTTCCCATGACATTTACTCTATCTTCTTTTTACCTATTCCTCCTCAGAGGTGCCTTACTTCTGACTATCCTCTCCCTTGCTCTGCACTCCCTTTTTTTCACCCTTCCTTCCTTGTCCTCTTCCTCTCCTATTTTCCTGCAGGGTCAAATAGATTGTTTCACCCAACTGGGTATGAAAGCTATTCCCTCCATGAGCCCACTCCAATGAGATCAAGGTCCCTGAGCTAATTCTGTGTTCTAAATTTTTCTTCCTCCCTCCCTCCTCAACCTTCCCTTTGAGATCAAGCAATTCAATATGTCATATTGGTGCAGTAATGCAGAACATCTTCATCTTCCTTGAAAGTGTTTTGCTTTTTACTGCTCTCTCCCCCAATCTGCCCTTTCCTCCTTCCCTTCTCCCCCCCACCTTTTCTCCCTCCCTCCAGGGCAAAAGTATATTACTATACCTATTTGAGTATGTATATTAGTCCTTCTTTGGGCCAATTCTGATGATATTAAGGTTAACTCACTCCCCAACTCCTTCCCCCTCTTCTGATCTCCTCCATAAGCTTTTTGTTTCCTTCATGTGAAATGCCTCTCCCCAGACCATCTCTCCCCTTCTCCCTCCCCCAGTTTATTCCTCCTACACCTCAACCCTATTTTAATGATGTCGTCATGGATTAGCTAGGTGGCACAGTGGACAAAGCACCAGCCCTGGACCCAGGAGGCCCCCCAAGCCCAAATCCAGTCCCAGACATAAGACACTCCTCCCCGTCTGCCCTACAAAGAACAAAACATAAATGCTTTACAGATATCATCCCTTCATATTCAGTTCAGCCCTGTCTTCTGTGAATTTCTTGTGAAGAATTTTTGTTTTGTTTTGTTTTGTTTTTTGGTGAGGCAACCGGGGCCAGGAGACCTGCCCAGGGTCACACAGCTATCAATTGTCAAGTGTCTGAGGTCACACCCAAACTCAGGTTCTCCTGAGTCCAGGGCGGGCGCTCCATCCACTGCACCACCCAGCTGCCCCTGAATTTCTTACTGAGATAGTTCTTATGATTTCAAAGCATTATCTTCCCAAGTAGAAATGTAAACAGTTTGATCTTTTAATATCCCTCATGAAGTCTTTTTCCTGTTTACCTTTTTATGTTTCTCCAGGATCTTGTATTTGAAAGTCAAATTTTCTATTCAGTTCAGGTCTTTTCTTCACAAATGCTTGAAAGACCTCTTTCTCATTGAAATCCCATTTTTGCCTCTGAAAAATTATACTCAATTTTGCTAGGTACATGATTTTTGGCTGAAGTCCCAGTTCCTTTGCCCTCTGGAATATCATGTTCCATACCCTTCGGTCCTTTAATGTAGAAGCTGCTAGATCTTGCTTTATCCTTATTGGAGCTCCACAGTATTTGAATTCCTTTTTTCTAGCTGCTTGCAGTATTTTCTCCTTGACCTGGGAGTTCCGGAATTTGGCTCTAATATCCCTGGAGGTTTTCCTTTTGGGATTTCTTTCAGGAGGTGATCGGTAGATTCTTTCAATTTCTATTTTAGCTTCTGCTTCTAGAGTATCAGGGCAATTTTCCCTCACAATCTCTTGGAGGATGGTGTCTAAGCTTTTGTTTTGGTCATGGTTTTCAGGTAGTCCAATGATTTTCAAATGATGTCTCCTAGATTTATTTTCTAGGTCAGCTGTTTTTCCAAGGAGATATTTCACACTGCCCTCTATTTTTTCATTCAACTGGATTTGCTTTACTGTGTCTTGCTTTCTCATAAAGTCACTAGCTTCCATTTGTTCAATCCTAATTCTTAGGCAGTTATTTTCATCAGACAGTTTTTTAATCTCCTTTTCCCTTTGGCTTTTCAAACTGTTGACTTTTTTCTCATGACTCTCCTGCATCGCTCTCATTTCCCTTTCCATTCTTTCCTCCTTTTCTCTACATCTTTCTATCTCTCCTACTTTCTCTTCAAAGTCCCTTTAGAGAGCTTCCATGGCCTGAGACCAGTTCATATTTTTCTTGGAAGCTTTGGATGTTGGAGCTTTGACCCTGTTATTATCTTCTTCTTCTGAGGTTGTATTGTGGTCTACCTTACCCCCAAAGAAGTTTTCGATGGTCTTCTGCTTTCTCTGCCTGCTCATCCTGTCTTACTATTTCTTGGCTTTTAACTCCTTCTTTAAGTGTGGCGCTGCTTCCAGGACACACTGTTCAAACTACAGCGTGGCCTGGGGGATGGTTGGGCTTCTTTTCAGTCTGCCTGGCCTCGCTTTCATTTGATTTTAAACTTTCCACTGCGGGGGTGGGGGGGGAGGGGTGGGGGTGGGGGTGGGGGCTGCTTCTCGACCCTGCTCCTGTTCTCAGCTTCAGAGGGTCCCAGGTGTTTTGGGTTGAGGGGGGGGACAGGCTTTAATCTCACCTGGCCTGTTCTCAGGTCTCGAGATAACCTCAGGCCTATTTACTGAGAAACCAACCAGCAAAGCTTTCTGTGGTGTGGTTCTCAGCTTCCGATGAGACTGCTCCCCTCCCCCACATGGGTCTCCTGCCACTCAGGATTTCTTCCTGGTTGCCCGTTGGGGTGGGACAGTCGAATCCTTCCCCCCAATCCACTGGGGCCCCTTCACTTACCCCCCCCCCCCGCCCCCACCAGCCGTTCAGTCCAACCGCGTGCTCGGTTCCAGAAGACTCCGGTGCTCGAGCCAGTTCAGAGGCACTGGGGCAAATTCCTCTGGTGGGTGTCTGGTGTGTCGGCCCGATTGTGGGGTTAGGCTTTATTCGTGGCCCAGCGAGGCCCTCTGAAATCTATCTATAGCTGGAGAAAACTCTCAGCCCATATTTTTGTGTGTTTTTCTGCCCCAAGGGTTTTTTTATTGCTATTTTTGGGGTTATTGTATCAGGAGCCCCGTGAGCTTAATGTCTTTCCTCTGCCATCTTGGCTGCGCCCCCCGATTTGATTTTCTTTAACTAAAAAAGGGCTCCTTTAGCTAGATTAGGCTATTTTCTAATACACCAGACTGTCACTCTTAGACAAGTTACCTGGCAAATAATAAAGTGGCAAAAATAACGGCAAGACCATCCAAAGCCAGAGAGCATTCGGAGGAGGGGAACAAGGAGGAAGAGGAGTTTTAAGTACATGCTGTATGGGTTTCAACTCAATTAAACAATAATTTCTTAATCACCTATATTTGCCAGGAGCTTTGCTAGGCACTGAGACCCCTTAACCTCAAAGAGCATATACTCTGCGTGGGAGAAACACCATGTACACAGGCACAAGTAATAGTGGCTATTCCATGGAGCCAAAGCTATGTCAGGTGGGATTGGTCACTCCACCAGAAAGATCTGCCTATTCTGTAGACTTTAAAAGGAACCACTCCACCCTCTGCTTCTCTCTTCATTCTTCTTTGTAACTTGTAGCATGTGACTTTCCCAAGGATTTCCTCCCCCCAATACACCCCCAGAAGAAATGACTCTGGCTTGTACACGACAGCTGGGCAAGGTTGAACCCAGACCTTTGGCTACATCTTCTTTGTGTTTCTTTCTCTGAGGATGGGTGACCAAACGGTGGTCCTGAGATGGACATTTTTAGCCTTGGATGTAGCCTTGAGAGTTTGAGAGGTCAGGATCTTCCAGTTCTCTTAGTGTGTCTCCCATAATGGGAGATATGCCTCTACTCCTACTACAATGACTGGAAATTTCTCCTTCCTCATATCTACCTCCTGGTTTCCCTGACTATCTTCAAGTCCCAACTGGAATTCTACCTGCTACTGGAAACCTTTCCCAATTCCTCTAAATGTGAAAATAACTACCATTATACTCTCTTGGGAGGTGATTTAAAACATCACGACATGAGATATTTTGTTCACCTTCTGTTTGGCTCTGTACTGTCCGAGCAACAACTTCCAATTCCTTCTTGCAAGCCAGGCCAGATGTTGGGATCATCCTTCTATCAGTGATCATTTTTGATTATGTCAGTCATTAAGTATTTCTTACATACCTACTGTTGCAAGGCTCTGTGCTGAGTGCTGGGGATGCATAAAGGGCAAAAGACAGTCTCAGTCCTCAAGGGGCTCACTATCTAATAGGGGAGACAACAAACAAATGAATATGTACAAGGGGCAGCTAGGTGGCGCAGTGGATAGAGCACTGGCCCTGGATTCAGGAGGACCCGAGGTCAAACCCAGCCTCAGACACTTAACACTTACTAGCTGTGTGACCCTGGGCAAGTCACTTTACCCCAATTGCCTCACCAAAAAACAAAACAAAAAACAAAACACAAATAAATATGTACAAACAAGCTATGTGCAGGATAAATAGGAAATAATTAATGGAGGCTAGGCACTAAAATTAAGAGGAATTACATTTAATATCATTCTATTCCCTACATGGGAGATCCTAGATATGAACTAAGCTTAAAAGCTAGGACTACCTTTAGAGGAAGAGGGCAAGTATCTCTCTGACTCAGGGCCAGCCATTTTCTGTGTTGATACACAAATAAATTCAAGTACATATACAAGTACAAAATAATTTCAATATGGAAAGCTCACATGGGTTTGCTTATGATTAGTATCAAAGGGAGGATTCCAATCTAGGTCTATCCTGATTCTAGATCTTTTTTCCCCTAAATTAACTTTCAGTAGTTATCTGTTCTATTTATTTGGTACTTCACATATTCTACTTTCTCTTTTCATATATTTCTATCCCAGCTCCTCTCCTAGACTGCAAATTCCTCAAGGGCATGGAGCTTTGCAAAAGAGTCAGGGGCTAACCAATGAGCCTAGACCTAAGGAGTATGCATTCGTGTATTTGGCTAGTAGAATTCTCCATGTGGAAGAAACTGGGGGGCCTGCTTCCAGGAGTAAGGAATAAATATGGAAGTGCCTTGGGGAGATTAGAAGCATGTGCAGATGTTCTGTAACTAGTTCCAGTCTGCTAATCATGTGGGGAAGAGGAGCTTCTTGGATTGGTCGAAGAACCAGATCTGAGGGTGCTCCTAAAAAGCACTTGCCTGAGCAGAGCAAAATCCTTCTATTCAAGCTATTGGCATTCTGATGAGAGAAGAGAGACACTGTTGTGAGGGGAGAGGCCTTGGATCTTCTTTGTCTTGCATTTGTTTTTTCATTTGAGTAGATGAGTTTAGAGGCTATGACCTTGTGAATTTCAAAAGGTCTGGGAATGGGATGCATGCTGGATTTGGTGGCCATCTGGTCTAGCTTTGAGGGCCAGGAGAGTGAGAAGGGACCTTTGACTTTCAGATGAGAGAGCCAGCAAGACATCCAGGAGTAAAGTTCTTGCTGGCTTTGTAGCCAGTCCAGTATCCTTAGCAAGAGCTGAGACAAGAGCTCATCTAGTAGATGTTGCCTTTGGACATGAATTTGAGGAGTCGGTTCAATGCTGTGTGGAAACTGCCTTGTCTGAACCCATTCTCCATTGGGACTAAGGTGGAATAGGGGACAGTATACCCTGAGGTGTTGCAGGTGAACATTTATATTTTTGTCCTTACTTTATGTTGAGTAAATATTTCTTTGTAAAAGCTAATTGGTGTTAATTGGTTACATGGAATTGGGCCACTGGTGCTAAATTGTGTGGGGAGGGTTGGGTCAGGGAACACACTAAAATAGGGGCTTGAGCTAAAAGCATTAGAGAAGAGACCTTCAGGCTTCACTCAGGGAGACTAAGACCATGGTACCTACAAAACACAAATAAAGCATTTTAAATGCTCCTATGAAAATATTTTCCAGAATTTAATATACTTCAGATTTCTTACGTCACCTGAATGAGTTACTTGCCTTTCTAGCTTTTTATTTAGCATATTTAAGGTCAGGCTGTGCAGATTAACTGAACCTCTTGGTGGCTCTTTCATCTGAAAGTCAAAGATCCCTTCTTACTCTCCTGGCCCTCAAAGCTAGACCAGATGGCCCATCAAGCACCATGAGGAATTGAGGCAACCAGGAAAATGAGTTAAGACAGAACAATAACACTCTCCCTGACCCTCCTTCTAGATGGGACAAGATAGATGTCTCCAAAATGGGGCAGAGAAGGGCAAGGGAGGGAGATCACTAGGGAACCTCAGGCATAGTAGTATTAAGGTCATGACAGGAGGAGGCAATCTGAGATTATCATGTAAGAGGCTATTTCCAAGGCTGGGTTCCTGTCTCTGCTCTGACTGGTATTCCTGTGTCCAGGAAGGGGTTAGAGCAACTTTAGGATGAGCATAGCTTAAGTGTTTTGTAGGAAGAGACAGGGTGCAACATCAGCTATAGACCAATAGATCTGGAGTCAGGAAGATCTGAGTTTAAATTTGACCTCAGACATTTATTAGCTGCATGACCTTGGGTAAGCCACTTAACATCTATTTGCTTCAGTATCCTCATGTGCAAAATGAGCACTGACCTCTGAGGGTTGTTGTGAAGATCAAATGAGATAATGTTTGTAAAGTGCTTAACACAGTAACTGGCACATAGTAGGTGCTTTTAGAGATTATGATTATTATTTCCTACAGCTGATATCATAGACAAGGAGGTACCAATCAGCTCAAAAACTGGAAGTTTCTAACCTGGAAGCTTCCAGCCATAGAAGATACAGCTATGCCCCTTTCAGAAAAGAGAGAAGTACCAGGCAGGGGGAGGATGTATGAGCAGGAAATAGATGATGTCTCAGACAGAGAAGGAGAAAATCAGAAAAAAAGAGGAGTTGTTGCTGCTGCTGCTGCTGTTTTCCCCCAGACTAGAAGAGTTCATCCCCCCACAGTCTAGCTAAACTCTTAGGTAACTATAAGATAACTGGGGACCATCACATACACCCGGACACAAAAGGTACACAGGCCCTCCTTGACAGCAGGGCAACATTAAGAAATACATAATAGAACTGAAAATGTAGGCCCTGCAATGTTAAGATTAATTCAATAGTAAGAGCAAAGGTCAATAGAGCTAGAGAAGACTTGGGTGGGGAGGCAGAACATGGTAGCGGTTTTCTAAGATATGAGGGGATGTCTCCTGGAAGTGGGATTAAACTTGTTCTCTGCATTGCTCTCTTTATGGGGCTCTTGCCTTATCTTGCCCTGAAACCAGGCCTTCAGGTCATTTCCCGGCAGCCATTTCTAAACCATGTCTCTTTGGCTGTGCTCCTGACCCATCCCTTCTGGCTCTCTTTAATATGTTCTTCCCCCTCCCCCATTCGAAGGTAATCTCCTTGAGGTCAGGAACTGCCTTGTTTTTTTGTTTGTTTTTTGGTTTTTTGTTTTTGTTTTTGTTTGTTTTGTATTTAGCACAGTGTATTTAGCTGGCAAAGTAAGTGCTTAATAAATGTGTTATTATCTTTTTATTATTCTTTCCGGGGGGAGGTGGGGGGACAGAACTAGAATAAATGGATGAAAGCTGAAGAAAAGCACATTTTTTTTCCTGTGTGAAACAATGAGAAGCTGTCCTAAAGCAGCACCAAGAGATAGTGGATTCCTCCTCACTTGAGTGAGATCTTGGGGAGAAGGCCAAATGGCAATGTCAGAGGTATTAGACAGGGAATTCTTGGGTGTGCATATGATAGGATTGTGGGCTAGAAGGAACCTCTGAAACCATCCATTCCAACCCCCTTGTTTTACAAAGGAGGAAACAAGCCTCAGACAATTAAGTTCCAGTCAACACAGAAGCTGATTTTGAATATGGGTCCTGAAATTAGATCACCTCTGAAGAGATTCTAGGACTCTGTGACTTACCCAGGCTCTCATAACTAGTAAGGGGAACTTTGATCCCACATTCTGATTGCCAGCCAGCACTGTTTCTGCTGGGCTGTTGCTGTTTGTGCCTTTGAAGGCTAATCACAGCATGTACACACACAGACACACACAGATACACAGACACATAGACACACACACACACACACACACACACACACACACACACACACACACACACACACACACACAGCCCTGAGAGAATCTGGCTCAGAACTGAGGTTATCCATCAAGTGGGAGCAGACATTCATTCCCCAGGCTTCCTTTGTCCATTGGCAACAAGTTCACTAATTCTCCTCACCTGCACACACAGCTATATTTCCTTCTACTCTCTTATTACCTGGTTGGCATTTTGCACTGGTTCATTGGTTTTTACAAGGCTCTGACAGTTTGGGAAGAACTGTCATGTTCTGTATGAGATGGTGAGATGGGGATTGTAGAGAGAAACTCCCCAAGAACACACTTTCCCAAAGTCCTCTGTGCTTCCCCCCTCCCCCGCCCTGAGACCCTCCGTGATCTGCATATCACAATCACAAACACCATGCAAAGGAAGCTGGCCCAGCCAAGAACATTGCTGGCTACAAGCTTTTAGGACAATTAAGAAACAGCGGGGCTCTTCTGGCAAGAGCTTCAACGGGTTGGCAGGGTTACTTCTTCCTCTGTTCACAGTACCCAACTATTCACTACGAGTGCTTGAGATTGTTTTTAATGTCTCTTGGAAACTTCTCGAACTTGAGTTTGAATTAGAGTTCTTTGGGGGTAATTGAGCAGCCCCCACCCGGTTGGATGAGGCTGGCAGCTGCGAGGAGCATCTCAGCCCACACTTCAGACAAACAAACACTCCCATTCCTAGTTGTGGGGAATCCCCAAAAATCTTGTTCAGGCCTGTGGATGAGTTTTTCCTTTTTAAAAAAAAATAGTTTTTGTGCCAGTTGAATATAATGGAATACTTATTGTGCCATAAGGAATAATGAAAATGAAGATTTCAGAGTATTCTGGGCAGCATGACTGGACACAGGGAGTGGGAAGCATCAGGAAAACAAGCTCTACAAGGAAACTCACATTGCAAAGAAATACAACTTTGGAAGATGGAAGAACTCTGACAAATGTGATGACCAATCACATCTCCAGAAGCCCCATCATTGAAGCATGTTATCTGTCTCCTCACAGAGAGGTGATGGACACAAGGTACAAATTAAGATATACATTTTTTAGACATGGCCACTGTGTAATTTTTTTTGCTTGACTATGCTTTTTTGTTACAAGGAGGGACCTCCTTCCTTTTCTTTCTTTTTCTTGGTAAATGGAGGTAGGGTCGGGTGGAAAGAGCAGGGGGAGGAGTGGATTAGCAGTATTGATGCCAAAAAAAGAAGGTTAATGAAACATTTCCTTAAATACACAGAAGAGAACAAAAGGAAGTTCAGAAGAAAATACAGCCAAGCAGGACAATTTTAAAAGTACCATTTAAAAATATGTTTTTAATACATTTTTTGAAGCAAGGTTTTATAAAATGGAAAAATAGTCTACCCTGTATTAGGCTTCAAAACTGTAATCATGGCTTTGTTTTCATGAATAAAGGACCAGTGAGGCTTGGTGCTCTCCAAATTAGCCTGGAGAATTCAGGACATTTTTGAGTGCAAAGAAAGGAAGACATTGCACTGACTACTGAGAGAGAATTTTGATGGGAGACATTGGATCCAAGACCAGTGGTGGCTACTGGGCAAGTCTTTGAAGAGTTCTAAGAGATTCCAAAGACTAGTTCAATGGGCTTTTAGAACAAAAAAGATCAATAGAATTCTGAGCCTCATCAAGAAGGATGCTGGAGGAAAAAACAAAACAAAACTATCAGCATGCCCTTTTGGGAAACCATGTTTCAGCTTCAACTGAAATAGTATGTGCAAATCTATACATCCATTAGTCCATCAGCAAACATTTCTTAAGGGCTAAGTTCTGGGGATAAAAACAAAACAAAAACAGTCCCTACCTTCCCAGGAAATCAGATTCTAAAAGAAGAGACAGTATGTAAATCATTAGATTAGATATATGCAAGATATATACAGAGTAGATGGAAGGTAATCACAGGTCAGAAAGCACTAGCAGCTATTCAGGAGGGGGAGAATGCAAAGGACTCTTGTAGAAGGTGAAATTTGAGCTGAGTCTTAAAGGAAGTCAGGAGGTGAGTAGGGAAAGCATTTCAAGAATTGGGGACAGATAGCAAATACAAAGGCATGGAGATGAAGGGAAAGATGGAAGGTAGGAAGCATTTATTAGATGCCTATTTTATGCCAGGCACTGTACTAGGCACTTTACAAATAGTATCTTGTTTGATCCTCACAACAGTCCTGGGAGGTAGGTGCAATTATTATCTGCATTTTATAGGTGAACAGATAGAAGTTAAGTGACTTTCCCAGGGTCACATGGCTAGTAAGTGATTGAGGCTGGATTTGAGCTCAAGTCTTGTTGACTACAAGTCTCCTGCTCTATTCACAGCACCACTTAGTTGCCTCTAGGGGAGATAGCCTGCCATATGTGAGGAACAACAAGGGGGCTTGTATAGCTGGCTCACAGAGTTTGCACTGGGCAGGAAAGTGTAAGAAGGCTGGAAAGATCAGAAGGACTCCCTATATCTTGAGAAGGAGAACTGTCCATCTCTACCAGTCATACAGACTTGAAGCTTCACTCATCTTTTACTTCTTTCTCTTCTATTTCCCACCTCCATTCAATCCCCAAGTATCTATTTTTCCTTTTTATTGTCTTTTGTACCATTACCTTTCCCCCTGTTTCTGCTATAATTCTTATCATAGTTCAGGGCCTCCTCTCACACCTGAACATTGCAAGAGTCTTCTAACTAGTCCTTCTTTTGGTCATTCTTTCCCTTCTTCCCACTATACATCATCTGGGATATCACTGCCATACACTATTCTTGGTTTTGCAAAATGGGTCTCTCTTGGTTCTTCTTTTACCCATCTGCCCATGCCTCAGTTTCTCTTGCAGGAACATCATCCATCTTTTGCTCCCTGAATATGAGTATAACCCAAAGTTCTGCCCTGGCCCCTCTTCCCTCTCTATACTCTTTCTCTTGGTGATTTTGTCTGCTACCTTTGGTTTAGTTACCATATCTGGGCAGGTGACTTCAAAATAAATACATTTAGTTCTAATTTCTCCCCATCATTCTAGACCCATATGCCCAACTATATGCTAACTACTTTTACATGGATGTCCATCCCGTTCACATCTTAAATTCAATATGACCCAAATTAAACTCATCATCTTCGTCCTTAAAGCCATCCCTAATCCAAAATTCCCTATTCCTGTGTAAGGCAATATAATCTTCCCAGTCACTCAGACTGTTAACCTTGGAGTCATTCTTCACATTTCTCTATCACCCCCTCCCCACTCAGTGAATCAGTTGTCAGGTCTTACAGATTCTGACCGCATCTCATATTTGTCTTCCCCAACACTCAACTGCTTCCACCTTATTTCAGATCTCATCAACTCTCACTTGGATGATTATAATAGCTTCCTTATTAGCCTCCCTGCCTCTAGTCTGTCTCATTTCCAATCTATCCTCCACATTGCTGTTTAGTGTGGGTCTGATGATGTCACTCTTCGGTTAATAAAAACAAAACAAAACAACTCACAGTGTCTTCTTCTTGCCTTTAGGATAAAATACAACCTCACATTTAAAGCTTTCCAAAATCTGCCTCCAACTAACCTTTCCAGACACATATCCCATGATTGACTCTCATGTGCTCTACTGTCTAGCCAAAACGATCTATGAGCTATTATTCTCTGAATTTGCTATTCTATCTTCAGCCTCTGCTTCTTTGAAAAAAAACATGCCTAGAATGTATTCACTTCTCAACTCTGAATCTCTGAATTCTTACTTTTCTGCAAGGCTCAACTCAGGTACCATTTCCTCCATGAAGACTTCTCTGATCCCCCAGGTGTCAGTGTTTGTTCCCTCTTCTAATTACATTTTATTTACTTGTTTGTCTTCATATTTTGTCTCCCAATAGATTATAAACTTCTTGCAGACTAGGATTTTTAAAAATTGTCTGCATAGCCTTAGCATTTAACATAGTGGGCCTTGCATATAGTAGGTGCTTAATATATGTTTATTTTATGCAATATCACTGTCAGTATTATTTTTACGCTTAAATATTTTCTTTGTTGTTTTTTCAGATTTAAATTCTGCTCACTATCAAGAAAATAATTGTCAGAAAGGATGCCCTTACTATTTGGTAGCTGTCGAATATCTAGACTTGTGTAGAACAGAGACTCATTGTCCCCTCCTTCAATAGAGGAGTTACTTGGGTAGCATTTGTACAGGAAGCAGTGTGGAGCAGTAGAAAGAGCCCTGGATGTGAAGTCCAAAAACCTCAGTTTTGTTCTTGGCTTGACTTTCGAGCAGTTGATTCACGTCTCTGGACCTCAGATTCTTCAACTGGAAAATGGAGACAAAGATACTTTAAAAATATATTGGTATCTTTTTTTTAAAATCACATATATTATGACAGAGAAGGAAAATGACAAATATTGGAGGGGATGTGGGAAAATTGGGATACTAATGCATTTTGGGTGCAATTATGAACTAGTCAAAACATTCTGTAGAACAATTTGGTACTATGCCCAAAAGACTATAAAACTGTGCATACCCTTTGACCCAGCAATGTTACTACTAGGTCTGTACCCCAAAGAGATCAGAGAAAAAGGAAAAGCACCTATATGTAAAAAACTATTTATAGCAGCTCTTTTTGCAATGGCAATGAATTGGAATTTGAGGGGATACTTATCAATTAGGGAATGGCTGAACAAGTTATGATCCATGATTTTGATGGAATACTATTGTGCTATAAGAAATGATGAACAAAATTATTTCAGAAAAACCTGGGAAGATTTATATTAACTCATGCAAAGAGAAGTGAGAAGAATCAGGAGAATAGCAACATTGTATGGTGATCAACTGTGACTTAGGTATGATTCAAGACAATTCCAAAGGATTTATAATGGAAAAGGGTGTCCACCTCCTGAGGGAGAAGTGATGGAGTTTGAGTGCACACTTAAACATATTTTTTCATTTTCTTTTCTTTTTTGTCACATGACTAATATGGAAATAAGTGTTGTATATTTTCACATATATAATTGATGTCACATTTCTTGCCTCCTCAATGGGTGGGGGATGGGTGGGACAGAGGGAGAGTTTAGAACTCAATGTTTAGAAAATGAATGTTAGAAATAAATAAATTTTAAAAAATAAAATCACATTTTTTCAAGGTATCTCTCTCTTAACCCTTCCAGAGAACCATCCTTTACAAAAAAATAATAATAAAGGAGAGAGGGGGCAAGAAATGTTCACCAAAACTAGCAAAATTATCAAAAAAAGTCTGATATTGTATGCCGTGCTTCACAATTTAAGTTCTTTACCTCTGCAAAGAATGAAAGATAGGTACCTTCTCTTCTTGGGGAGTCAGACTTAATCATTATAATTTCAAAATATTCAGTTCCAATAATTTTGTTATTGTAGTCTTTTCCATTTCCATTATAATCATTGTGAATGATTGCTTTCCCGGTTCTGTTTCTTTCACTTTGCACTAATTCATATGCCCTCCGATGATTCTCTGTATTTTGAGGATACCTTTATTATATATTTCATAGTTTTGTTATGAAGAACAAATAATGTATTTTAAAACTGATTTGTAAACCAAGAAAACTATGGGAATGTGAGTTGTTTGCATCCGTGCATTTCCTCCTGTCCTATCTGAGAAACTGAATGAAGACATCATGCCCTTAGGGTCTATGCTACAGCCAAAATACAAAAGTTCTTGAAGCACTTTTACTCCTAAATCAAAATTTAAACAGACTCCAAACTTATATAATTGATAAATCAAAGGGTTGTTTCCCTATGCCAAAGAATTCTTCACTTTTCCAAAAATAGCTACTTCATGATTACTTTAAAATAGTCAAGTGCTCTTGCATGTTTAGAGTTCCACCTACCCCAAATAATATATGTATAACTTTTCAGGAATACATGAATTATATAAAACAGAAGCATTTCTATGCTTCCCCCCCACCCTTTCCAATTGGCTACTGGCCTTTCTTGCTTGAAATGAATTCCATTTACAGAATTTTAAACTCAGCAGACCTATAAATTAGTATACAAATTTATTTTTCAGAATACAAAGTCTTAAATTCAAAACCTTTTTCAGGATCAACTACATAGTTTTATGCAGTCCCTTTGTCAACTCTCATCTATCTTACCTCTACAGTACCTTTCCATTCCTTCCTTCCTCTCCACTGGCATGGCTACCACCCTAGTTAAAGTGACCATCATTACCTAGGCAACTACCATCATAGCCTCCTCCTTGGGCTACCAAGCAAATAAATAGTTTTAGATAGATAGATTAGATAGTTTTCTTTAAATTTCATCTTCCTAACTTTAGTCTATCTCCTTGACAACTCATCCTCCTCATCGATGCCAAAATAACCTTCTTAAGGCCCAAATTTGACAATGTTACCAGTTTGTTCAAAGACTTTCCATGGCTCCCTTTTGATTCTAGAATTAAATATAAACTCTTAAAAAAAGGAAAAAAAAAGAAAAAATAAACTCTTAACTTTGTGTCATTTAAGACTATCCACAATCTGGGCTCCAACTTACCTCTCTGGCTAAAGTTTACATTAATCTTTTTCCTGCTCTCTATATTTCAAAGAGTCATAGGATTTTAGAGTTGGAAAGGACATTGGTAATCATTTGGTCTTGCCCTTACTGAAAAGGAGTCCCCATAACAACATACCCAACCAGTGGACATATAGTCTCTTCTTGAAGACTTTCAATGAGATGAAATCCACCGCCTCCTTTGGTAGCACATCCCACTTATGGTTTCCCTGCTTCTAGTCTCTTTTCTCTCCAATCTTATGTTCTACACAGCTGCCAAAAAATTCTTCTTAAGGCTTAGATCTGCTCTTAAACCTTCAGTGGCTTCCTGTTTCTTGTAGGATAAAGTACATACTCTTTAACATGGTATTTAAGACTGTCTACAATTTGGCTCTCACCTCCTTTCTCACAACATTCCACTTCATGCACTCCTGATTCTGGCCAAACTCGATTACTAGCTGTCTCCTGATCGGATCCTGTCCTCTTACACCTAGGCTTTCAATTCACATAAACTGTTCCCAGTCCTTGAAACTACCTGTTGAAATCCTCTTCCTTGAAGACCAAGCTTAGCTAGCACTTCCTCGTCGAAGGCTTCTGAGATCTTCCTAGTTGGAAGTTATCAATTAATCAGCCAACAAGTATTCATTAAGTATTTTTCTGCCACTGGGGATACAAGTATAAAGAATGAAACAATTCTCACTCATGAAGAGCTTACATCTTAGTTCAAATGCTGCCTCAAACACTTATTAGCTGTGTGATTAGAAAGTCATTGAACCTCTTGCAGCCTTGGTTTCCACATCTATAAAATGGGAGTAGTAATAGCAGTTTCTTCCCAGAGTCATTGTGTGGATCAAATGAGATAACATGTAGAGAATGCTTTGCAGACATCAAAGTGCTATATAAATGCTATTATTACTTTTGTTATTATTGTTGCTATCTTACCTCTGACTAGATACTTTTTATAGTACTTTGTCTAAAATCCCATATCCTTACTGAATTCTACCTTAATGTCATAAAATTTGGAGCTTGGAGGAACATTAGAGATTATCCTGTTCTTCCTCCTAATCCTCTCCTGATATGCTCCACCATGATATACTTGTCAGGTCATTCCTTAGGCAAAGCTATCTCTGGAAAGTGGGGAACACTCTTGAAGCTCCTTTGTCTTGGACAGAGATTCACAGATTTCTTGGACCTGACTTTGTTGCCTTCCCAAACAAATGACATTTCTCTTGTTGTGTTATAGTTTTCCAAAACTCTCACTTTAAGGGTAAAAACCACATCATACTTTTGTGAATGCCCTGTGACCTTCTTTTAGACTATAAATTCTTTGGAGGCTGCGACTCTATTGTTCTTTTATATCTTTAAAATAATATCTAATATCAAATCAGTTTCTTGTGACTTCTCCACTTCTCACCATTTCTCAGCTCCTGTAGATTTGGGAATGAAATTCTTAAAAGCCCACCATTCTGATGGCCATGGACTCCCCTTTTATCATGTTATATCTTCTTCCCAGAAGTCCAGTCAAGGTCAGGGTCAAGGTCAAGAACAAGGTAATATAAGGAATGTTGTTCACAGTAAACAAATCTTTCCATGTTTCACATTTTCATGGTAATAGTGAGAATGGTAAACTAGGGAGATTGCATTTGTAGTTTTTTTTAAGGCTTGTAAAGTACTTTGTATCTTATCTGATGCTCCTACCAATCTTGTGACATGGGTATTGTAGATATGATTATAATCTTACCATTGAGCCAACTCAGGCTCATAGAGCTTTAACTGCCCATTGGCACCTAGCTCTAAGTGTCTGAGCAGGATTTGAACCCATGTCTCTGGCTCATAGATCTTTTCACAATGCCACATGACTTCTCTCTCCCCAGTGCCAGACACATAGTTTGCACTTAATGTTTATCAAATTGAAATGGATTCAGTGGTGGCACCTGTTGAAGTGTGTTAGTATAAGTTAAGTGTAATGGAAAATATAAATGCCCACACTGGGAATGAGAAAGAAGATTCACATATTCTGAGTGTTGTTATTGTTTAATCGTATCTGACTCTTTGTGTCCCCATGGAACACAGTAAACCATGCCCTTATATCCTCCTCTATTTCTTTAAGTCTGTCCAAGTTCATGTCATTGTTTCCATAACTATCTATCCATCCACACTCTGCTGTCCTCTTTTCCTTTTATCTTCAATTTTTCCCAACATCAAGGTTTTTTCCAATGAGTCCTATCTTCTCATTACATGGCCAAAGTATTTAAGCTTCAGATTTAGCATTTAACCTGCGAGTAAACAGCCTAAATTATTTTCTTTAAATATTGACTTATTTGACCTTTTTGCTGTCAAAGGGACTCTCAAAAGTCTTCTCTAACACCACTATTTGAAAACATTGATTCTGCAGCACTCTGCTTTCCTTATGGTCCAATTCTCACAGCCATACATTGATACTGGAAAACCATACCTTTGACTATACAGACCTTTTTGGGCAAGGGGATATGTCTGTTTTTTATTATGCTTTCCAGATTTTCCATAGCTTTCCTTCTAAGAAGCAAGTGTATTTTAATTTCATGGCTGCACTCACTGTCTGCAGTGATCTTTGAGGCCAAGAATATAAAATCTGACACTGCTTCCACTTCTTCTCCCTCTATTTGCCAGGAAGTGATGGGACCAGTTGCCAAGATTTTAGTTTTTTTGATGTTAAGTTTCAAGGCATCTTTTATACCCTCCTCTTTCAACCTCCTCAGGAGGCTTCTTAATCCCTTTTCACTTTCTGCCATCAGAGTTGTACCATCTGCATATCTGAGATTGTTGATATTTTTCCTGGCAACCTTAATTCCAGCTTTTGATTTGTCCAATCTGGCATTTAGCATGATGTACTCTGCATTTCAGTTAAATAAGATGACAATATACAGCTTTGTCGTACTCTTTTTCCAATCTTAAAGCAATCATTTATTCCATAACTGATTCTACCTGTTGCTTTTTTGACCTGCATACAGGTTCCTAAGGAGACAAGATGATCTGGTACTCCTATCTCTTTGAGGATTTGCCACATTTTCTTGCAATCCATAGTCAAACAAAACAGAAGGAGATATTTTTTCCCCTTGGAACTCCTTTGCTTTCTCTATAATCCAGTGAATGTTGACAATTTGGTCTCTAGTTCCTCTGCCTCTTCAAAATCAAGGAATCTTTAGGCCAAAGAGGAATTCCTAGAGTCTAAGGACACATATAGTATAGCAGATCTCAAAGTCAAGAAACATCTGAAAAATGTTTCAAATTCTAAGTTTCTGCAAAAACATACCAGTATTGTCAGTCTCCACATGCTAGAGGTCTGAATGCCATCATACCTTTTTCATCACATCAAGTTTTAAACTCCATATATTTAGAATATAGAGGAGGACCCAAGTTCAAATCCAACCTCAGATACTTACTAGCTGTGTGACCTTGGGCAAGTTACTTAGCCCAATTGCCTCCCCTCACCCCACCCCCCAATATATCTGCTTGATGGTCCCCTTTTCTGGGATAATGAGATAATTGGTTTTGTTTCTATAGGTTTCATCTGAAGGCAGCTCTCAGCAAAATTAGGAAATCTGCTCTTTAGCAAGTTTGCTTTTGTTGCCCTTTCCTGATCTTTTCAGCATCCTTTACTTCTCTTACCTCTTGATCTCCCTTTTCCTGACTCAGGTTACCAGGTCTTTTCCTCAGCTAGCTGCCAGGTAACCTCAGATAAGGCAATATGTGAAATTGTTATAAATAGATGAAAAATCACAAAAGGAGATGCATTTTGATAGTGAACTTAGGAAGACTGAAAGTCTTTGTAATGAGGTTTGGACAAAGGCATGCCTGTATATATATCAGGGTACTATGTACTTGACCTTTCAAAAGTTACATTTCCAGTGAGGTCAAGAGACCTGCCTATTTGTCTTGAAGTTCAGACTTTAATTCCCATGAGTCTCTGTGCCCACAATACATGGTATTGGCATCCTATAAAGCCAATTCATGTACATGGTTAGGGCAGCAAATCCCAAGTTGTAGCACTGACCATGAGAAAAACCTTGGCTGAGCAAGATGAGAATCCTGCCCATCTTCTAATTGGCCTCCAGATTGAGGAGCCTTCCTCCACCATTTAGCACAATGACTGGACATAGTAGGTACTTAATAAATGCTTATTGGTTAAGATCTTTCAATTACTAGACTTTACCCTTTTCCATTGATTTCAAAAGAATGAGATGCCCCTTCTCTCCTAGGTCCTTTAATTTATTTTTATTTTTAAATTTTTGCAGGGCAATGAGGGTTAAGTGACTTGCCCAGGGTCACACAGCTAGTAAGTGTCAAGTGTCTGAGGCTAGATTTGAACTCAGGTACTCCTGAATCCAGGGCTGGTGCTTTATCCACTGCACCACCTAGCTGCCCCTCTCCTAGGACCTTTTAAAGGTCCACAAGTAGCACTCCTCTTCACAGTTTTCCAGCAACCTTTAATTTTAGTATTTCTTCCATTTTCCTGGGATGGGTTTTGACATCATTGGCCAAGAACACAAAGAACTGTGCTAGATTGATTTTTTCCTGTTAAGACTTGGAAAGGGCCTCTGGCCCTGTGCACATTTCTTTCTTCACACTCTGGAGAAATAGGCCTTTAGGGAAATATCTCTTTTTTGCCCTGCTTTTCCTTCAATCTACTGTTTGCCAGTGCTTTCTTACCAAGTACAAAGATCCTTGCTTGTCACTGCAATACAGGAAGGAGGTGCGGCTCTATGGGGCCTGCTGGACATAGACTTTGTCTGGAGTTGAAGAGGAGGTGAGTCAGGCACTAGATGCAGAATCTTAGACCTTCAGGCGATGACCTCTGAGCTGCAAAGGCAGCAAAGGCAGCAAAGGCACCAGTCAGAGTGATTGCAGGTGGAGTGAGAGGTCTGATAGAGGAAGGGAGACAGGTTTTTTAAATCACTGATTAGTATGAGTACCTAAAACTACAAGCATAGAACAGGACACCATTTAGAAATTATTGTTATGTGTGTGTATGTCTGTGATAAAGAGATAGAGACCAGCAGAGACAGAGGCAGACAGAGATAGAAAGAGGGAAGATGGAGGGGAGGGAGAGGGGAGGCAAGGAGAGGGAGGAATGGAGAAATCGAAAAAGGAAGAGAGGAAAAGCATAGCATAATGGCTAGACCTGGATTCTAATCCTCCCTCAAGAGGTACTTGAGTCAGGGGTCCTGGGTTTGTATTCTAGTTCTGCCTCCATTGTGATCTTGGGCAAGATGAAACCTCTATGGACCTCCTTTTTCTCATCTGTAAAATGAGAGGGTTGTGTCAATGCCCTTTGAGTTCCTTCTGGCTCTAAATGCTCTGACCTATACTTGCTGTGTGACAAAGGGCATATCACTTAAAGATTCACTGCTCTAGGCAACTGAAAGATGCTGATTTCCATGAATTTCCCATACTGATAAAATCATAGATATGGAAGGAAAAAACCCTGTACATTACTACTGATAAAAGACACATCATCCAGTGTCTATCTGCATCATAGATTCACTTTATCTCCTTTGCCCTGGGAATGAATGATAAGGGACAGAGTGCTCTCTATATCCAGCGCCTGCCTGTGGGCAGTCATACAGGCCATCAGAGACTCATAGGATACCAAGGTGGATGGGATTTTAGAGGCCATAGAGTCCAACTAGTTCATTTTTCAGAGAAGACAAAAGGTTCCAAGAGGAGCAGTGAGTCCCTCAGTATCTCACAGCTACTTGATAGAAGGGCCAGAATTCAAATCCAGGTCTTCTGACTTTAAATCCATTGCTCCCAGGTGGTCTGACAGCAATAAAAAGGGTCAGGGTTGTGCAGTTAGTTAGATGTTCTCAGAGTGAGGGAAATGAAATAAATAATCAAACAATTAAATAAGTAAATAAATAAACAAATGAACAAACAAACAAACAATGACGATGGTGGTGGTGATGATGATGACGACATCAGCAACAACATTTATATAGTGCTAACTGTGCCAGGTACTATGCTAAGTACTTTGAGAAACATTTTTACATTGAGAATTTTCACATTAACACTTTTACATTAACAATATTTGTACAGAAACTTAAGGGTGTACATCTCATAGGACAAAGACACAATAGCAGAGAGGCATGAGGAAAACATGGACATAAAAACTCCATGACCTGGGAAGGCGTAACAATGACATAGAGGAAGTAGAATGGACTTCTATTTACATATACATTTACACACATATTCACAGATATACACAGAAACACACATCTATATTTGTATGTGTGTATGTATCAGTGTATCTTCTACATTGCATGCACACACACACATCTCCAACCATGATGTTCATATCAGAAGGAGGTAGCCCAATTACTCTGCCCCACCTTACTTTATTTATATATTTTTAGAAACAGCTTCAGGTAATTTGAATAATCTGACCCATTTGCCCTGGGGAGGGACAAGGAAGGCAAACAGAGAGAGAATGGGCTGTTCCCCACAGCCCCTTATACTTGTGGGAAAGTACTAATTTGAGTGAGAGAGATGCTGCCCAGCTCTGAGAAGAAGCAAACCATAGAGAATCTCTCTGAGTCTGCCCAGATTTGGAGACAGCAGCTTAAAGGAGAACTCCCCTAGAGACCTCCAGCTAACACTTGGAACTTCAGGCACTGTGTGCAAAAGGAGGCTAAGGTGAACAGAGAGATGTTTTAGAACCCTAAGCTCCCTGAGTTTAGGGTCCATTTTATTTGTATCTCTGTATACCTAGAGCCTAGCACACATTGGCATTAATAAACATTTCAGGGAATCACAAAATTTAAGAGCAAACCAAAAACCCAAAGTGCAGCATGTACCTCTTTAAGAAGGGTGCTATCCCCTATTTGGGAGTTGCAGGAGACAATTACACATGACAGTCACCAAGTCTGTAGAAACCAGAGTTTCCTGTGGCAAGATAGATGTGGGTGGCAATGGGGAGTTTCCCGAAATGGTGGCTTCATGGTATTGAACAGCTGTTTGAAGTATCATTTAAAATAGAGGATATTCCTCTCATCAATGGGTTTAGACCTTTAATTACATGATAAGTAGGTAGACCCCTGACCTAGGAGACTGGTCCTAGCTCTGCTGTTTGTTCTTTATGTGACCTTGGAACCAGTGTGAGTCTCAGGTTCATCTTTGTGTGTGTGTGTATTAAATGATCTCTGATGTTCTTCCAATTTTTGCCATTCTATGATCTTTAGCAGATTTCCCATCCACATCCTTTAGATAAAGATGCTATATTCTCCACTAATAAAACTGATTATCATGGTGCCTATTGAGATATTTATGCTGTTAATTTACCGTGTAACGGTGTGATTGATCCCTTTGTAACTTTGCTGAGTTTCTAAAGTAAATGGCCCATTCAAAAACATGATATAGCCAACTTTGCATTATCCATTTTTTAGAGCATGGATTCTTAAGTGCTTTTGTTTGTTCATTTTCATATTCATTCATTCATTCATTTTGTTGTAAATCCATTCGACAATCTGATGAAGTCAGTGCCCCCTTCTTAAAATAATGTTATAAAAATAAAATAAAGTAATAATAAAAATAATGATAAAAGAAAACAAAGTAATAGAAGGAAATGCTAAGTTTAGTTAGAGGCTATTGAAAATAAAGATGAAAAATTTCCCCCCATTCAAGTTAATGGACACTCCCTCTTTGAAATCTATTCTCTAATCACAAGGTTAAAAACCCCTGGTTTGGAGAGCCAAGCAAAAGCATAACTAGAGAGGATAAAGGGCTTGGGTAGGGGCAATGACAGATGTAAGGGGCCTTAAGAGCTAAATATATAGACTCTACTTCTGCCCACCTGTGGAATAATTAAGGTCACCGGTCTTCTGGGCAGGGAGGATAAATTGGGTGGTTGTTACCTAAGTGTTTTGCCCAGTCCACAAACATATGCAGCCAGTCCCAGTCAAGGTTACAGATTCTGTTTGATCCAGCGGCCCAAGGTTCCTATGTGTCCAGATGTAAATCCAGTCCTGCAAACAAGTGAAAGTGGAAAACCAAGGCAGAGAGGTCATTCACCCCTCATAAATCTCGAGCTACTGAGCACGTCACAGGCAGGCTAAGAAAATGCTATTTTCTGTTTTCTCTATAGGTTCAATTTATCTTTACCGTTAAGCAGTCAAATTGAATTTGAAACAGAACTAGATAAGACTTGACCCTCTTACCTCAAAGTCAGCAACCCCCATCTTACTGCTAGTGACCTAGTCGAACCATCCAAAACCCCAGATATTTCCCAAGACTCATTAATTCGGTGAGTGCAAGAATTATAGTAAATCTTTCTTTTAAGGCACCTGAACATGAGTCATCTTTGAAATGAAACCAGGATTCTGCTTAGGATTTCTTCTCTCAGATAAATGGATATCTTTTCAACTGGGCCTCACTGACAAAAGCAAGGAGGATGCTGGGATAGGACTGATTTGAGGTGGGGGGGGGAGGTTAATCTTCTGACTGAAACTGGCAAATTCATCTTAGGCTGAATAATGAAACCTCTCCCCAAGCATCTACTGGCAAGAACCAAGGTTTCTTTTTTATGGAGATAGAAACTGAATCCCTGGGAGTGGAGGAAGTAGTTGGGATTTATGTACCAGAGTCTGGGTAAGCAATAGCTGTGGAAACTGTCTGAAATGCTAAAATAGCTATATGAACAAGGGGCTAAGGGAAGCAGGGAGCTTTGGAATCAACCAACACTCAATTAGCAATCATTTATTAAGCATTACCATATGCCAGGGAATTGGGGAAGACTGGGGATAGAGTTCTAAAGGTAAGACAGTCCCTGCCCTTAAAGAGTTATAACATTTTCCTAAATAAAAAGAAACTGTGTGTATATTTATAAATGTGTGTATAAAAATAAAAAATATATTAATTATACATGTATATATGCATGCAAACATATGTGTATATATTTAAATAAAACATGTGTATGTATACACACATATGGATATATACTTACATATACAGATATGTATGTCTATTATCTATCTCTAAATCTATCTAAATCAATCTATCAATCTCTATCTACCATCTATCTATCTATCATCATCATCAACTTGAAGGAAGTGGAAATGGAGTTTGAACCCTGAAGAGAACTAAGGGATTCCAAAAGGTCAAAGTGAGGAAGGAGGGTATTATAGGCACTCCTTGCAAAAGCATGGAGGTGAGATATGGAAGTCTACAGGGAACAGCAAATAGTGCAGTTGAGCTAGAATATAGAGCAAATGAGGGAGAGTACTGTGTCATCAGGCTGGAAATAGAGGCTGTAAATAGATTATGGAGAGCTTTTAAAGCCAGAGAAGTTTGCATTTTATTCTACAAACAAGGAGAAATCACTGAAGTTCCAAGGTGGGGGTGGGGGAGGCAAACTCATACCTGTATCTTAGGAATACCAATTTGACAGTCATGGGAAGGATAGATTGGAAAGGAGACAGGATACAAAGAAATTTATTAAGAGGCTATTACACCAGTAATGGTAAGATGTGATGAAGAGCCAGACTAGGGTCGTTGTGGTCTGAATACAGAGACGGGGGCAGATGCAAGAGATGCTGAGGGGTTGGAACCCTGGTTTTGCCTTTGCCGTTCAGGGTTGGTTCCCATGTTCTAAGTATCCTGGCGATGGGATTGCTATTTCATAACCTGCAGAGAAAACTGTATTGTTATCTATTTAATGCAGGATTCATGTGCTTATATTTGTTGGTCATAAAAAAATATCAGTGGTTGCCTAGCAACCAGTTTGCCTGGGAGCTTCCAAAAGGAACAGAGGTTGATGACGAAAGCCCCCTTTTGGTTTACACCAGAGCATCTCAGAATTGCCCAGACATGTCTTAGGCGGTTGGGTTCTTTGTGGTCTGGCTCACATCCGGTTCTAGTTCAGAGGTTCACCTCTCCGATCAGTCAAGTGGACAAAAAGGAAGCGCTTTTATAGTTCTGCAAAACTGCCAGTGGCGAGTTGAGGAAGCCAACAGAGGCGATGTGCCTCTGCCTCCAAGTCTTAGCGGGAATGGCCAACTTTGGGGATCAAGCAGAGCTGATGGTGTGACTCCTAAATGGTGTGTGTGTGTGGGGGGTGGGGGGTGGAGGGTGGAGCTTAGTTGCTCAACAATCCATGCCGCTTTGATGAGAGATAGATGTTAGTGGGCCCTGAAGCCCAAGCCACCAGTAATAGAGCTCTCCAGGGAAAGAGATTAGGCACCCAGGGAATGGAGGGCACCGGTAGAGACCCAAGACAGCCACAAGTCAAGCTCAGGATGGTGACTCCAGGTCAGCAGATCTGGGGATGCCCATAGTCATCCTGGGCCATCCTCCAACACAGGAGGTCACTGCCCAGTTCACGACCAGTCCTACTTATGAAGAGTTTAGGATTACTCACACACCTACATGATGGAGGAGTGCCTGTGATGAGTGCTTTGTATGTAATTGTAACATGTATTCTTACATGTTATACACTATCCAGGCTTTGCAAAATCCTGCATTGTGCTTCTTTGCTGTATATAACACAAATCGTATACAATATAGGAATATATCATGTACATACATGTTGCTCAGTCATTTTTCAGTCGTTTTGGACTCTTGGTGACTGACCCCTTTTTGGGGTTTTCTTGGCAGAGATACTGGAGTGGTTTGCCATTTACTTCTCCTGACCATTTTATAGATGAGGAAACTGAGGCAAACAGGGTTAAGTGACTTGCCCAGGGTCACACAGCTAGTGTCTGAGGCCATAATTAAACTCAGGTCTTCCTGATTCCAGGCCTGGCACTCTATCCACTGTGCCACGTAGCTGTCCACACATATATATTCATGTATGTATATATGTACACAGTAATATACAGACATATTAGTGTACAATGTAGGAGGAGTTGTTGATGAGACCTGTGATTTCATCAGTGTTGGGAATTCACAGGAAGGAAAATCCCTGGACAAATTCAGAACTATATTTGGTCTATATCTTAATAGACTCAGAGACTTGCCTAGTACGCTGAGAAGTTAAGGCCAGGCTCACATTGTCAGTATATGTCAGAGGCAGGATTTGAACCCAGGTCTTCCTGACTCTAAGACCAGCTCTCTACCCATTATGCCACACTACCTCTCTATGTAATGTTGCTATTACATGCCATAACATGCAGTGTTAGCAATGTCATTTTGCTATTATGCATATAGCATATATGACCTTTGTGTTTGTATGAAACTAAATGAAGTGTTATATGTAATTACTGCTTGAGATTTCTCTCCTTAGTCTAACTTGTCAATGTTATCCTATATGCTATTATTATATGGGCACCATATATACTATTGCTGGTTGCATTCAGTTCTAATGTGAATGTTATCCATGCCTTTGGTACTCTCAAGTGAATTGTACTATGTAGATGAAATGATTACCAACCATTGTACTAGATGCAAAATGATGTTGCTTATAATATATGTGTACCCCCCGTGATGTGCTGGAACATCAAGCTTTTCACTGGGAGAAACCAATGTCCACATCTGGTGGGACATACTAGTCCAGGAGCCTGAGGAGCAAGGTCATGCTATGGTGCTGTGAGAAAGGAAGTTGGGGCCAGGGGTTGACAAGGGGTGACTCGGCACATGGGGAGTGAGAGAAGAGCAAAGGACATCCTGTTAGTGGAGTCTGGCATTGTCCCTCTTCAGTTGCTTGGGTAGGACAATGATATCAAGGAGGTGTACAGTGTGTGCGTGTATGTGTGCAAGTGTTCTTATACTCTGAGAGGGACACAATCAATAATACATACCTGGGGGAGCCAGAGGCCACTTCAGGATTCTTCAAGTGCCTATATCCTAACAAAGGACAGGATACTGACCCATCATGGTGGTTTTGCTCAGAGAGAAAAGCCCTGGATAATCACATTACCAGATTCTCTCCATGAGTGGTTGAGAGAGGGGGTGATCTTCTGGAGTCTGGCCTGCCCGTTATACAGGGGTTGATGAAAAGGACTAAGGAGGAGTGTGGGCTGAGGAGTGTGGGTTGTTTTGCCTGCCTGGAAAGGATCTTAGCCTCCCTGGGCTAGCCATTCTACCATCTTCCTGGCCTCCTACAGTTCAACACTGGTTGCTTTGGCCCAACCCTAATTCCTCCCTTCCAGCTACATTCCTGTTTGATGTCCTGGGATGACTCCTGAGTCTGAATCCCTAGAGACAATAATAACCTACTTGAATTCAATTCTCAATGATTAACTTAGATCCTCTCCATCCAAGTAATTCTGAACTCTCCATCAAACCTTGTTCTACATCCTTCTCACTGTCCACTCCTTTATTCTGGTCAAATTCAAGACTCACCTCCCCATTATCCCACTCTAACCTATCTATCCTCTCTACTACTGTGCTCTCTGGAATGCCTGATCCATAGGTAACAAGCTTAGTTTTATTTTAAACCTTACCCTCCTGATAACGCAGCTTCACTGGCCACCCTTTCCAGCACTGGTTATACCTTCACTCATTCATAATGAAGGAGTGGGAATATTGCTTCCTATTCCAGGATCTCCCTCTTCTACTGTTATTCAGTATCCTCTTTTCCTTTGAAATTCACCCAATTCATATTTATCACCCAATAAAGATTCTGATAGTGGTTATTTATTGACCTCCAGGACACTTTCCTTTCTTCCTCAACAAGTTCAGTGCCTGGCATGTTCTTTCCTCCCCAATTCCTGTTCTCATACTAAGGGTCTTCAACATAAATATTGATACTCCCTCCAAACCATAACCTCCAATTTCTTAGCTTGTTTATTTCCTAGGACCTATGCTTCTCCAACCCTCCTTACAATGGTGCGGTACACAATGATGTGGCAAAAACCCTTGATCTTACCACTGCTCATAAGTGTTCCACTTCTTTGTTCATGAACTCTGAAATTCTCTTATCTAATAACAATGTTTATATTTCATCTCTCTCTGTGCCTTGAAACCCTTAACTCTGTTCTTTGTCCTCACCATAATGTTCCTTAGTTCTTTCCCAGGCTATCAGCTCTACTCTCCTTCTCTTTGGTGAATCATATTAAGTCTACACTGTCTTCTCTTGAGTCTCTTTCCCCCTTATACTATCACCAATCTTGTCCTCCTGAAGTTTATCCATCATCCATTGCCTTTATTCCTAGTCATGTGATGCTGAACAAAGCTGGAAAAAATAATAAAGTCAAGCTGATCAGGTTCACTACAAATGTGTTACAGAACTTCAACTGAGCCCTCAATGCAGCAAGGCAATTTTTATTACACCTCCCTAGTTGACTCATTATCTCAATCACTATGAAAGCTTTTCCAAAGCATGGCATCCCTACTAAAACCTTTTGTGTCCCTCCCCACTTCCCACCTTATCAGCCATGAACTTTGTCTCATATTTCATTGAAAGAAATTGAGGCCATTTGCTGAGAGCTCCCCCTTTACCCCTCTTTCTTGTCTCCTTTTAATCCAATATCTTTCTCCACTCTCTCCCCCTTCAGTCCTGTCTCAAACAGAGGTGGCCATTCTGGTTGCCAAAGGAAACTCCTTTGCTTATACAAATGGTCCCATTCTATCCTGTTTTCTTCAGCAGATTGTGCTCCCTCCATCACCTCCACTTTTTCATTAATCTATAACTTTTTACTATTTACTGGCTGCTTCCCTATTTCCTGCAAACATGTCCATGCCTCTTCTATCTTCAAAAAACCCTCATTTGATTTGTTCATTCCTGTCTCTCCTCTTTTTTGTGGCTCAACTCAGAACTCACGATCAGGCACAATAGGTGCCTCGACTTCCTTTTCTTTTTTCCTCTGTTCTTAACTCTTCACTCTAGCTTTCAACCTCCTCATTCAACTGAAACAGCTGTCTCCAAAGTTACTAATGATCTTTTAATTGCCAAATCTAATGTTGTTGTTGTTTTTTTTCATTTTCATTCTCCTTGACTTCTCTGCAGCTGTTGGCACTGCTGTTTACCCTCCTTTCCTTGACACTTTCTTCTCCCTAAGTTTCCATGATGCTCCTCTCTTTTGGTTCTTGTCCTTCTGTCTGACCACTCTTCAGGCTCCTTTACTAGATCTTTATTCAGGTCACACCTTGTAACCAGAGGTTTCCTCCAAGTCTCTGTCCCGAGACCTCTTCTCTTTGCCCTCTATACTATTTCTCAGCTCCCATGTTTTAAATGATCATCTCTATGCTGATGATTTTCAGATCTATTTGTCAAGCCCTAACCTTTCTCATGTCTCCAAATGGCTGTTGGATATCTAGGATTGGATGCCCAGAAAACATCTCAAAATCAACTTGTCTAAAACTGAACTCATTATCTTTTCTCTCCAAAAGTTCTCTTCTTCCTAACTCTCCTATTAGGCTGGAGTCCTAGATGTCAACCTTGACTGCATATTCTCTTTCTTTTTCCTCATATCTAATCAATTGCCAACTCAATTTTACCAAAGTTGGCAGATCTCCCCAATTCTACTTTTTTTTTTTTTTTAGTGAGGCAATTGGGGTTAAGTGACTTGTCCAGGGTCACACAGCTAGTAAGTGTTAAGTGTGTGAGGCCGGATTTGAACTCAGGTACTCCTGACTCCAGGGCCGGTGCTCTATCCACTGCGCCACCTAGCTGTCCCCCTTTTTTTTTTTTTAGTGAGCCAAATTCTACTTTTGCAATACCTCTCCTGTCTGCCCCCTTCTCTCCTCTAACATTGTCCTTACCCTGATGCATGCCCTAATGTCCAGGCATGGACATTATATTATATTAATTTTCCTAATATACCTGGACTATTATAATACCTGCTGGTTGGTCTCTCTGCATCATCTCTGCCTACATAAGTCCATCTTCCATTCTGAGTTAGAATGATCTTCCTAACATACAGATATGACCATGTCACCCAGCTATTCAATAAACTCCAGTAGTTTCCTATAACCTTTAGGATTAAACAGAAAATCTCTCTCTTTTAAAGCCCTTGAGTTTTAAAGCCTTTTCAGTTTTTTGATACTTCACTCCCTCCACATACTCTATAATCTAATGATGGTGTGAATCTCTGAGGTTCTTAACATAAAACAGTCCATTTCCAGATTCCATGAATTTCCACTAGTTCTCTCTCATGCCTGGAATGCTCCCCCTCCTTATTGTATTTCCTGACTTCCTTGGTTTCCTTCGTGTTCCAGATAAAATTCTACCTTCTAGCAGATACCTTTCCCAATCCTCCTTAATGTCAGTATCTTCTCTCTATCTCCAATTTATACTTTGCATAACTTATTTTTACATAGTTTGTATATTTTCCACATTACAATGTGAGCTTTGTGAGAGGAAAGACTGTTTTCTGCCTTTATATTACAAACTTATAGTGTCTGGCATACATTTGGCACTTAACAAATGCTTATTGATTTGACTTGTTTTATTTATTTCTAATAGTCCGATTAAAAGGCGGCACAAAAGTATGCCATCTGAGGATTTTAAGGGAGACTCAGCGGGGCAAGTAAATATCAAAGGGAGGATGATTTCTTAGCCATGATATGACCAAAATAATCTACAACTAACCTTAGACTAAGCAAAGAAAAGTGACACCACCCACAAAAGGGCTGAACTAAGGGATTAGTGACATCTAGCTCTTGGAGAGCCTAAAATGATCATAAGAAGCTGGGCTATTACTTCACATCATCCTCTGGTGTTGGGTGGTGAGTGCTTGATTGACAGCATAGACTGGTTCTTATTGCTGAATGGGATCAGGTACTCATCTGTTGCTCTGCCTGGTTTCAACTCTATAGAACAAGATGCCTCTATGCTGAGTACCACTCCCCACCCTACCCCCAGAATTATTCCCCCACCAACTACCTTGCTTCCTTTTGTGTGTGGTCTCCCTTCATTAGATTGTAAGCTCTTTGAGGGTAGAGACTATCTTTTTATTAATTGTATCCCCAAAACTTAGCACAGTGCCTGCACATAGTAGGCACTTAATAAATGTTTATTGGATCAGATTGGTCACAAAAAAATCTTCCTTGTCACATAGAAAGAGGGATGGGAAAGTGACTTCTGCATCTGCATTGGGAAATTTCATTATTTCAGTATTAGTCTAAAGGTTATTTCATGTAATGGGTTTGTTCTGTTATTTTCCTGCTGTCTGAAATGGTTTTGGCTAAGTATTCAAATGAGGTCTCTAGGTTGCCACTGTCCATTTTCTCTATTCCCTCCCCAGACCAGTGAATATGTCATATTATATGTTTTGTAGCAACTAGTTAAAAAGGAAAATTTACCAAAAATAAAATAAAATGACTAAATTTAGAACAATTTTAAGATGCAAACATCTTAAAATCAATTTGTCAATAGAAATAGAAAAATAGAAAAGGAAAGTAAATAGTAGAAATATCCATTAAAAATAAAGAGTGAAATGATTAGAAGAACAATGATTTACCAGACCATTACGCAATAATGTAAAGGATAATCTCTTGGAAAGACTTCAGATCTCTGATCAAAGCACTGGCCAATAAGTATTGTAAAAGACTGATGTTGCCGCATGTCTCCCCCATCTTGGGAGAGAGGTGATGGATGAGAGGTACAGAATGAGACATATGTTTTCAGACATGACCAATAGCTTGATTTGTTTTTCTTGATTATATTTATTTGTTACAAGGGAGGGGATCCTATTGTGAAGAAGGGAGCAGTAAGTTAGTAGGTAGTGCTAGAGATGCAAAAATATTTTTAAAAGGGAAAGAACATCAAGAAAACAATTAAAGGTACATACAAAAATTAATTCTAAAGGGATATAAATAAATGGGGCCTTCTGTCTCCCACCATAGTGGAAAGGGTCAGAAATTAGGAAGAGAAGGTGGTCAAGAACCTCATGTCTCTCTTGGAGCACACAGGGAAATCAGTGGTAGAATTATAAAGCACTAAAACCTATGGACTTAGTTTCTCCATATGGGAGTGGTAGAGTTCTGGAGGGAAAAGTCTTCCTGCTGTGTTCTACCAGGTACATTACTGGACAGCATGATCTAGGATTATAACTGAGGGGAAAAGTCCCTTTTAGCCCTTTATCCTGCTGTCCCAGTACTACTTCAGCTTCTTCTGCTAATGGAAATGGAGAAGCAATATTAAGTACTTACTGCGTACCAATCACCATGTTAAGAAGTATTGAGATATCTCTAGTTCTCAAGGAGCTCACATTCTAACTGGGAAGAGAACACATAAAGGAGAGTTCATGTTCATAAAGGAGAACAAATAAAGGAAGACAGATGGGAAGACCAAGGAGTGCTTTTACAGGGAAAGTAGCAGTATAGATGTCAAGGCCCAGAGGATTTGGGGGACTAATGTAAGGGCAAGGGGTCCATAACTAAGAAGAGATTGGTTTGGAGGGTTAGAGTGTGATATCTGCAGCAGAACTAGGGATTGGAGGAGGAGGAGGAGAAAACTAGCAATTATATAGCATTTGAAGGGCTTTACAAATAGCTCCTTTTATCTCTACAACAGAGTTAGGGGAGGGAAGTGGTTTTATTATTCCCATTTTACCAATGAAGAAACTGAGGTAGAGATCAAATGGCTTGCCTAGCTATGAGACAAAACTAACTCAGACCTTCATGATCCAGGTCTAGTGCTCTATACATTACACCAACTAGCTGCTTAGAAGATTTGGATTCAAGTCCTACCTCTGGTTCATACTGGATATACATCCAATGGCAAGTTACTTAGCCATTCAATGCCCTAAGCAACTCTCTAAGATTTGCTTATCTGCATGGGTAGAGGGAGTTTCTTTACCTAGGAGATCCCAATACCAATGAAATCATAAATCCAGAAAAAAATGGAAAGAGATTGGCTCATTTGAGAGAATAGTGGTCTGAGTTCATTTGTAAGATGATTCTAAAACATGAGAAAGACGATTGGTTTCAAATCTCCCAAGTCAACCTGCAAACCCAAGCCAGTCACCTGGTTTTAATGGTGCAGCCTAACTCAACATTACTCCTGGGGAAAAAAATAAACCTGTGTCACAATCAATAGAATCATGTTCATGTGCAAAGGATGGAAAATAGACCTATTGGAAATGTGAAGCATTGTTGTTGTTGTTATGTGGTATAGGGCCTAGCTTCTTAGACTGTGGGTGGCAATCTCATATGGGATTTCCTAACTGAATGTGGGGGTCATGAAAAACTTGACAACAGTAAAAGGTTATGTATGCCTGTTTTATATATCTATATGCCCTAGACCATGTAAAAAATTCTTTTGCAAAAAGAGATCTTGAGTAGAAAAAGTTTAAGCCCTAGTCTAGTAAAGTATGCATAGGATTTGTAATCAGGATGCTTAGTTTCTTTTTTAAAAAATCTTAATGAATTAATTTTAGTTTTCAACATTTGTTTAGATAAGATTTCCAATTTCAAATTTTTCTCCCTCCCTCCCCCCTCCCCTAGACAGCAGGTAATCTGACATAGGTTATTTATTTTATATATATATATATATATATATATATATATGACTAATGCACAAATGTTTAATGTTATTATATATATATATAATAACATTAAACATTTGTGCATTAGTCATATTAAAAGAGAAGAATCAGGAGATACTTAGTTTCAATTCCCAGGACTTCATTTCTTAGCCATGTGATCTTGGAACAAGACATTTTACCTTCAGTTTCCTCCCCTGTAAAATGGGGATAAAAATACAGGTACTATCTTCCTCACAAAGTTGTGTTAGAAAGTAAACCAGAAGCCTTACAGTCATATCTAGCTATCAGTTAAATTATTAATCAATAACAATCACATATTTATCCTCACAAACACCCTCTGGGGTAGGTGCCACAAGTGTTACTGTTCCTATTTTAAAGTCAAGGAAACTGACATTCAGTGCTGGAATGCCTAATCTGTGATGGTTCGGCTCTGGGACCAGAGATGTGTAACTAGGACAGATTTACTGAAGCTTTGTCCAGGGCACTAAAATCCAGAGCAGGGTTTTTGTGTGTCATGGATCCCTATGCAGCCTGGTGAAGTCCACTGGCTCCTTAAAATAAAATTTTTAAATGGACAAAATTATATATATATATATATATATATATATAAATGGACAAAATTATATATATATAAATGGACAAAATTATATATATATATATATATTACTTTCAAGGAGACCAGAAATGAGTAAAAAACAAATATCTAATTTTTCCCATCAAAATTAACTGAGCCTCTAAGATATTGCTGTTCCCAAATTAAGAACTTCTGATTTGGAGGGTGCAGAATTTCGTTACATGCGTTCACCCAGCAACTTACAAACATTGGTAACAAGTCATTCCTTATCATGTTCAATCAAACATGTCTTAATTTCTTCTCTTATTTCTACATTATAAGTTGCAAAGTTGATCTGAAGGTCCATTTTGTGTTGCTTGCCACTCATATAGTCCATGCTGCATGCCCCGGGTGCCAAAATCACTCCACTCAACTCTGACCACCAGCATTGACATACCTACAATTGGACTAAAAATCTCCTTGGAAAGAGAACATATTTAGTCATCTCCTATTTTTTAAAGGGAGATAAAAACATACAAATCTTCCTGATTTTCCAGGAGTGGAGAACAGAGATTAACGTGGAAATAAATTAATTGAATTGAAGGACAATGAACTTTGTTCTGGGATGAAAATAGACCTCTGTGTGTGTCACGTACTGTGGCAAACACAGTGAATGGCCACGTTCCACAATTTTCTTGAATAGTGAACTTCTTGAAAGGGGCTTTTTATCACTGAAGCAACATTTGGGAGCCTTTTGCCTATAGTGCCCACTGTTGCTATGGAAATCATTCCTCTTAAGTCTGTGAGCAAATGAAGAATTTATTACTGGTTGTATGAATAGGAAGTGTGTGTAAAAATCAGACATCGGCATGTGTCATTCTGTACCTCAGAACAGCTGCATAAACAGAGGTAGAGCTTGGACTAAGAATGCAAGAAGAGTTTATGAAGGATTAATTGGTCAGGAAAGCTTTATTCCTCAGAAATGAGTCCTGTAAACACCAGTGGAGGAGCAATGTAGTATGGCGGTCAGAACACTGGATTAAGATGCACAGGAGAAGCTGGGTTGGAGCTCTGTCTCTAGCACTTATGTATCCATAGGCAAGTCACGAGTTCTGAGACTTGGTTTCATTATCTGTAATTCATTCTCTCTCTCTCTCTCTCTCTCTCTCTCTCTCTCTCTCTCTCTCTCTCTCTCCTCTTCTCTTCTCTCTTCTTGTGTGTCTCTTCCTCTATTTCTCTGCATACACACACACAGGCAAGCAACCACATGCTGATTTATGTACATTTGTTGTTGAGTCATTTCAGTTGTGTCTGACTCTGTGACCCCATTTGGGGTTTTCTTGGTAAGGGAACTGGACTGGTTTGCTATTTCTTTCTTCAGTTTATTTTACAAATGAGGAAGCTGAGGGAAACAGGGTTAAGTGACTTACCCAGGGTCACACAGCTAGTAAATGTCTGAGGTCAGATTTGAACTCATGAAGATGAGTCTTCCTGATTCTAAGCCCAGTGTTCTATTCACTGCACTGCATCCATAAGAAAACCCCTTAACATTACAAGTGTGATTATAGATTGGGGTCAGAGAAACCATCCTAGCCAAGTGTTTATATTTCTTTAAGTCTTGCTTTAAGTTACACATCACTTTGTTGAGATTAATTAATGAAGTATTTATCACAAGAGTACTGGAGATACAGCCTCATGCCAAATACCGAAGGAACAACAGCAGATTTCCCAAGCTGATTCAATTTTTGAGGCACTTTTTAGTTTTCTGGGAAGGTAAAACTCATATTTTAAAAGAATGAGAGAAAAGCTAATATATGCAAAACTGTGTGGCAATAACTATAAAGGCTGAAGGATTTTAGATAAGGGAGAAGTTAGTATGGACTAGAGTAATGGAAGAAGTCTTCATGAAGGAGGTAGAGATGAGTTGGTTAAGTAGATTTTAAATAATTGGTGGGGGAAAGAGACAATATTCTTTTCATTACATCGTTCTTTCTTACTATTTGCCTTGCAAGTTAAAGTTGTATCAGGAACTTTCTACATGTATTTATATTTAGGAGACATCACTGAACTCATGTCATCCAGTCCAACTCATATTACATCAATCCAAATCTATGTAATAAGAAGTCATGTTATAAAAGTGTTCTACTCCATATGACTATTCTTATATAGTCAAACTCTACCAAGATACATTAGTGGATTAAAGTTGTCATTCCTTGCCTGAAAAGGCATTGGGTGTGTTTTCTCTATTTCTATTTCAGCTTCAGTTTCTGACATTTGGACATCATCTTATTTTAACACATTACTCTTTTAGGGACAGATGCAAGCACAAATGACACTCTCCGACAGATTCTTGACTGGTGCCAATAACACCACCATTGAAAAGTAGACTCAGAAGAGGAGATCTGCAGGTGTTCTCTGAAGTGGGTGCTACAAGAGATGTAGCAGCAAAATGGCCTTCCCAACCTTTGTGTCAAGAGGCTGACATTGAAATTCATCAGCCTTTAGCAAGGAGATTTTTAAATCCTCCTTACTGCTCTAACTCAATCCTTTTTTTTTTTTTTTTAAAGTTTCTCTCACTGGCTAGCCCCTACCACTCACAAAAGATGGCACTGTCCTGTTTAATGTTAGCATCTCCCCTAACACAGTAGATACTTTAATATTTTAAAAATTGTATTCCATTGACAATAAGGCTGGGTAATAATTTCCACCAGATATACTGCCTACCATCTCAATAAAAGCAAATACTAGAAACTTGTTTTAAATTTTCACCTTAATAAATGGCTGTTGATCAATGTGCATATCTTGGGGAGAGAATTGGTTTAAAAGCAAAAAAATAATCAAATTCTGTTTTCTAATGGACTAAATAGCAACTACAGAATCTTGTTTGATTTTAGTGATTCCTTATTTGAGAACTAGCTTCAATGGACATATTATCTTTCATATTCCCCCTTTATATAGATTGAAATGTTATTATAGTTTTACTTCTGTGACTCATCATTGCACTTTATGAAGACTCTGCTATGTTCTCCTAAGCTGGAATGGGGTCTGGTGGTGGATTGACTGTGTGTGTCATCCAATGACCACCTTGGCTAAATTTAGAAAGGCTTAACACAGGAAAGTTAATCACTTACTGATAAATTCCTTAGGACACTACAACTCAAAACGATTATGGCTGGGAAGGAGAATTCTTAACCAAATAAAAGAGAGAGGATAATAATAACTACAATTTATATAGGATTTAAGGTTTGTAAAACTCCTTACCTCACTTGATCTTATCATCCCCACTTTACAGATGAGGAAACTGAGACACAGAGAGGTTAAATGAATTTCCCAGGGTCACACAGGTAGTATGTATCTGAAATAGGATTTGAGTCTTTCTTATTCCAAGTCTAGGCACCTAGGTACCTCTGAAGCAATCTCAAAAGATAAAATAGGTCATTTTATTACATGAAATTGAAATTTTTTTCCACAAATGAAACCAATACAACTAGGATAAGAAAATAAGAAACTAATAAAGAAAAAAAAAAGATCTTTGTATCAAACATCTTTGATAAGGGTTCAATATAAACATCATGTTGTATGATTCTGGTTTTTCAGGGTCCAATATATAAGATAAAGAAAGGAACTTATTCAAATATCTAAGCTCAAAAATGATTCCCCAATATTTAAGTGGCCAAAGGATATGAACAATTTCAAAAAATTGTAAACTATTAGCAAATGTGAAGATTACTCTGAATCACTTATATGAGAAATACAAGTCAAAACAACACAGAAGTATTACCCAACACTGAAAGAACTGGCAAAAATGACAAAAGATGGGAATAGTCAGCATTGGTGTGGTTGTTGAAAGACAGGCACACTAATACACCTTTGGTCAAGCTATGAATTGGTCTAATGATTCTGGAAAGCTATTTTGAATGATATGGGGAAGTGACTAAAATATTTATATTTTTGAACTCTATTGATGAAGGGTTCAAAGAGCCTAATTAGGGTATTCCCTTTTATTCAGACTGCCCTAGGTATGCAACCCACACCTGGATAGCTTCATGCCAGTACTTGGCTAAACAAGTGGTCCATATATTTTAATGGATGGCTTCAGACAGTTGCTGCTGAGAGAGACCTTTTATTGACTCCGTGTCTTAGAATGGAATCATATAGGGGGCAATTCGGTGGAGCAGTGGATAAAGCACTGGCCCTGGATTCAGGAGGACCTGAGTTCAAATCTGGCCTCAGACACTTGACACTTACTTGCTGTGTGACCCTGGGCAAGTCACTTAACCCTCATTGCCCACAAAAAAAAAAAGAAGAGAAGTAAGAATGGAATCACATAACTCTGGGAAATTCTGTAAGGGGCTGGAGATGGGTGGCCTTCTCTACCCCTGTAGTATCACTACTGTTCCATGTGACAGCTAGACCAAGGGCTCAACTGGGTGAACTTAAGCTTGAGTCTTTGGCTGCCTCTTTTAATTTGTGTCTCTTTGCCCAATAATAAATGACTGTTATGGTTTAAAATATAAACTCATTTGCAAAATTCTATATAAGAGGGATGATGGAAGGTTTTGAGTAATAACACCTTAGTCAATAAGCAGTGAAGGGAAAATAAATTTAAAGAAATCTGGGTGAGAAACCCAACTAAACAAAGTTTTCCGCTGGGTATTAAGGATGAAACTGGAAAGAGGACAACAAACTGATAAAAACTGGGAAAGGTCTGTAAAGCTTGTTTTAACAAACTCTTTTCACTGTTGAGGAGAGTAGAGCCAACAACATATTTAGATTCACAGTCTTTGATCTAATGCCAGGAGTGGAAATGTCACAGAGGGAAACAAAGATGGAAGGAACAACTGGACTAGACTAAATACACTCAAAGGAGCACCAGGCTGGATGGGATATGGATGGGAACTGGGAAAGTTCCCAGCTGAAAAAAAATTATGAGAATAATTAATAATAATAATAATAATATAATGATCAAGGGCATATTTGAGGAGGAATATAGAAGGGAATATCAGGATTTTGCTAGCAATAATCCATGGGAAACCACAGTTTACCTTCAAGCAATTGATTGAAAAGTATAGAGGTTATAAATTCTTACTGTTCTCATTGTTTGTTGCATATATATATATATGTATGTATGCTGTGTATATAAATACTATATAGTTTATATATAAATGTTTGTATGTGCCTATAATATGCACACTCATTTATATATATGCATACACACATTTATATATATCTAAATATACACACATATATATGTATATGTATACACACATACAGACATGAAATATGGTAGAGTAAAATGTCACCTAAAAGTCAAGGCTCTTAACCTGGTATCTATAGATCCTCAAAGGATCTGTGGATAAATTTCAGGGGATCTGTGAAATTGAATAGAAACAAATACACCTTTATCTCAATATAAATGGTTTCTACTCTAATCCTGTGAATTTTGTTTTATGACTTAAAAATATGACTCTGAGAAGGGGTTATTGACCTCACTGGGCTACCAAGGAGCTCTATGACACAAAAAAGGTTAAGGACTCCTGTCTTCAAGGCTATTTTCCAATGAGATTTCTGCCACAGATGTGTCAAAATTATAGATACTTTGAAAGATGTCACAACAGACAACACAGATAACTCTGTCTCATGACACTGCAATTTTTAATGTTAATTGAAGCATAATAAAATAGGAAGTCAGTTGGTGACTTGGTGGATAGAACACTGGCACTGCAGTTAGGAGGACCTGAGTTCAAATCTAACTTCAGAAACTTCCTAGTTGTGTGACCCTGGGCAAGCCACTTAACCTCTGATTGCCTAACAAAAGGTTCCATTGGAGAAAGAAATGACAACCCACTCCAGTAGATTTTTGCCAAGAAAACCCATGGACAGTGTGGGCCATGAGATCATGAAGAGTCAGACGAGACTGAATGACTAAACAACAACAAAAACAGGGAGACAGGCTTGTCAAAGGTGTTTCCGACTTTCATGTAAGAGACCCATGTTGAAGAGGGATTTCTGTTAGATGGCAAAACCCTTCATTCATTTGTGAATTACAGTGTGCTGATTGCAGCCTGCATTGTACTAAGGCTTGATGTAATTAGTACAATGTAATGACTCAAGAAGAAGTTTGGATTAACTGCCCTCACAGAAAACAAACAAACAAAGGGATGAAAAATGTTTACTGTCAAGAATATGATATGTAGTTGGCTGGACAACCCATAGAGTCTGCCCATTGGTACAAGTCTCTGGACAGATACTGCAAATGGACAATGGCCTGGCCCAGAATTGAACAGGAGGAATGAGAATTAGGTCTCTTTTGGGAAATTACAAAGTTCTGTAATGACTCCAGGCTTCTCCCTGAAACAAAGGTCCATATTTTTAATAACAGCATTCTCTGGTGATTTTTTATAGCTATAAGTCATGGAATAATGTAGTCTCTAAAAATTAACTTAGGGTCACCAAAGGGACAATGAAGAAGTGGGCACAAAGAGGTTTACATTTTACAGACTATAAAGGAGAGTCAATGTAAATGATGTAATCAGAGAAATGTCTATCTGGGAAAAGAATTAGACCAGCTATATAGCTAGATTCAACCTTGCTCCTTTCAATGTGAGGAGAATTCAGAGAAGACCCCTAGCACTTTGGGTGGACTGCCTTCGGGGAATTTATGGGAAGACAATCAATGAACCCACATCGGTGGGTTCTAATGTGGATTGTTGGAGGGAATAACCACATTGAAGAGATCACAGACACAGTGTAGAACATAGGATTCAAAGTCAAATAACCTTGACTTAAACTCTCTCTTTCTTTATGGCTTACTAGCTGTGTGACCTTGGGCAAGTCATATGACCTCAGTTTACTCATCTGTAAACATGACTATCTTAACACTTGTACTACTGATCTCAGGATCTTGTTCTGAGAGTCAAGTGAAATAAAATCTGTTGGGGCAGCTAGGTGGCGCAGTGGATAGAGCACCGGCCCCAGAGTCAGGAGTACCTGAGTTCAAATCCGGCCTCAGACACTTAACACTTACTAGCTGTGTGACCCTGGGCAAGTCACTTAACCCCAATTGCCTCACTAAAAAAAAAAAAAAAATCTGTTAAGTGGTTTGTTACTGTGGCTCCTATATAAATATAAGCTATCAGCAGCAGTAGTAATAAATTATAATGATAAATTCAAGTAGGCTTAAAAGATTCTACAATCCCCTGACTCCTTTATTCATCAAGCTCAGGGGATCTTGAAATGAGGCTTAGGTGACTTTGGGGAGTTGTTGGTTTGATGCTTCAGCATTAACGATCTTTTCTCCCTGGCTCTCCTTCAACAAAATATTCAAATTCAATCTGGCAAATAGATAATGAGGTAATGATGGAACCTAGAGAAACTTGCACAGAAGCCTCCATGATGTCTGAATGCCTCCTGGTCCAAGAATGGCAAGTTTTGATCCATCTTGGGTGGTTTGGTCTGCCTTTCTCTGGCCAGGAACAGCAAAGGCTACGCTGAATGAATGACCTTGTATTCATCGCATGGGTGCCTCTGCTGAGTCTGCTCCTTAGCAAGAGTCAGGGCAGTCCTCTGGGACCCCTGTCATTCATCATCATCACCACCACCAGCAGCAGCTGCCTGCAGAATTCCCATGTAAAATGGGAGCATGCCTTGTCAGAGACTGGAGGAGCTGGACCAATAGGAGCAGACAAATCCCACAGGTTCCTGCTGAAAGTTCTTGCTGTTCTCTAATTGGACCAACTCGAGGTCCTGAAAACAGTGAAAGTGGGCATAAGAGTAGAACCTACCTCCCAGAGTTGTTAGGAGGATGGAGTGAGATATTTTAAAGTGCCTGGCATATTAGGAGCTTAATAAGGAGCCTTCATTCTTGATCCTGTTGCCCTTCCAGACAATTTCAGTGACCAACATATTCATCAGTCATTATAGAACCCCATTTTAAAACTTTGCACATTTCAGTTAAATGCCTTTAGAAACAACCACAAAAAGAATAACTTGTGTGCAGATTATTCTTGACAGTTTACAAAGTGCTTTCTTCACAGCAACCCTGTCAGAGAGTGCAAATATTATTATTCCCATTTTACAAATGAGAAATTGAAGCTCAGAGTAAAGTGACTTGCCCAAAGTCACATTGTACACAGATATATACAATACATTACATGTCACTAGTAAGTGTCAGAGCTGAGACTCAAATTGTGGGCTCCTTGACACCAAGATTCTGTGATTCTGTGAAGTGAAAGCATTAGATAGGGAGTCAAACCCAGGTCCCCTGACTCTAATCCCTATTCTTTCTACCTTAGGATACTCCCTTACTCTTTAATTGAATATTTTATGAATCTTAGGAATTTAATTAATAGAATTATATTCTGTGATGTTAACCCAAGGTATGATTTCTTAATGCATCAAATAAAATTGCTTAATAAATGATAGTTCTATGTTTCCTGAGAAAGATCAGAGAGGTAGTGTTGCATAGGGGATAGAGAGATGACCTAGGAGTTGGGAAGATCTGGGTTAAAGTCTCACCTCCATCTCATACTCTCTGTGTGACCCTGGACAAGTCACTTAACCTCTCAGTCCCCCCAGGCATCTCTAAGAATAAGTGGCAGAGCTGTAGTGGCAATATCTTCACAGGGAGTTCTCTGAGTCAATGAAATAAAAAAATTGAACTTTTTTTTTTAAAGTAAAGCTCTATTTTAGGCCTTGAAACTTGAGAAGAGAAGTAGCTGGTGGGTGAGTATCTGACCTTGAAAAAGGGTGTAGCATGCTCAGAGGCTCATTCTCCCAAACTTACTTGGACTAGAAGGTCAGTTGCCCAGCTATTTCTTTTCTCAGGTTTCTAAGGGTATTCCTGAGGAACTGGAAATGTCTTTCTAGTAATATGGTTCATCAGCTCCTGCTGTTATGCTCCTCGCAATGACTATGAGTTGATATCTAGCTACACTCAATTAACTTTTTTTGGGGGGGGTGAGGCAATTGGGGTTAAGTGACTTGTCCAGGGTCACACAGCTAGTAAGTATTAAGTGTCTGAGGTCAAATTTGAACTCAGGTAATCCTGAATCCAGAACCGGTGCTCTATCCACTGTGCCATCTAGCTGCCCCCAGACGCAAGTAACTTTTAAAAACAGATATTTATTGGGGTAGTATAGTAGGAATAGTTGGTATATTCCTCCAAATTGGGGGCACACTTTCCCACAAATATACACAGGATCCAGGGGTAAGTGGGTTCAAGCTCAGAGAGCACATGTGGCAAAATAGCTCTTGGTTGCTGGAAACCCTTTTGCAACCCATGGAGTCTATCAGGTCCATGAGAGGACCCCATTTGTAGAGTCCTCTAAGGTTCTCTCCTCTAGACTGACTGAAGACTCCAATGGTTGGGCTCCAAAATGACTTAATGTTTTACCTACAGCCCATAGGATATGACTGAGGCTCTTCTGCCAATTCCAATATGCTCTTTCTGTAGCATAGTTTTATTTCATCCAATGGCTTTCATTCCTTCAAGATGGATTAAGAACTTTTTGAAACTGGTTTAATGCCCTCTTTCTTAGATCATTCTCTGGTCTGCTCCATGTGCATAGACTGCTGCCTTATACTCTTGGGGGTTCTCCCTGATTTCTACCTCCCCTTTAGGTGTTGTCTTTTCCCCTTAGAATGTAAGCTCCATCTTGTTTTCTTATTTTTGTCACCCTAGTGTCACTAAAGCACTGGACACATGATAAGCTTAATAATGTTCTCCTCTCCTCTCCTTTCCTCCCTTCTTCTTTTCTTCTTCTCTTCTCTCTCTCTCTCTCTCTCTCTCTCTCTCTCTCTCTCTCTCTCTCTCTCTCTCTCTCTTTCTCCTCTCCCTCCCTCCCTGTACTACGTACTGTAGTGTCCAGGTCTTACACTATAACAGTCCCAGAAGAAAGTGCCTAGTGCATTGGAAATAATCTTTATGCAGGACATGGAAATATGTAGATAAGACATATAAAAAAGAAAGGTAAGTGTGCATTAAAATCTCTAGCAGTGGAAGGAGCAGCCCCACCCATGAGATCAAACACCAGATGAATCCGGTACTGCCTTTTCCTTTCAGCATCGGAGAGGTTTTCTGGTTGTTGGTTTTTTTTTTTTTTTTAATTTCAGGGAGTCACTGGGGTAAGAGATGCTAATTATTGAAATTAAAGCATGCTTCTCCAGGAACGAAGGTGACTTTTTAATTTATGTTTACAAATGATAGATGAGTTTCATATCCCAGGTGATATCATTCTTCCTGCCTGGGTAATGAAGGAAGTAACAAAGGTATCTGAAGAGAGAGCTCTCAGCCTGTCTGTCACCTTTGGAAACTGAAGGTAGATGTCATCATGCAAAATATGTAACACTGCATTTGGAGTCAGAGGACATAGGTTTGAATTCTAACTTGCTGTGACTATGGATGAACCCCTTCATCTTTCTGGGCTTCCATTTCTTCCTCAGTAAAATTGAGAGATGGACCAGATCTCTAAGGTCACTTCTAGAGCTCAATCCAATGTTTTACTGATCCCACTATCAAGTCAACAGAAGGCAAGACAGAAGGACAGTAGGAGGAAAGCTATCCTAGACTGATAGATTCATAAAATATTTAACTGGAAAGTACCTTAATGATCAATATTCATGCTTACTCCAGTATTTCAGATTTGGAGGCAATGTGCTATAATGAAAAGTGTCTACTTAGAGTCCAAATGGGTTTTGAGTCTAAGTTTTCTAAAATGTAGGTATGACCGTATAACTCTTCTGTTCAATAAGGTCCAGGGGCTCCATTTTACTGACCCCTGCTCCCCAGGATCCATTGTATACTCTGCCCTCACTTAAAACTCTTATAGCCTGGTACTTGGCTCAGACTCATCTTGTGTATGTGACCCTAGGCAAAGCAGTTGACCTTTCAGTGTTCTAGGTCACTCCTTATGCTATTAGTTACATGACAGTTGTCCATCTGCATCCATAGAAGGAATTTCCTCACCAGGAGTTCCTTCCATTGAGGAAATCATGGGTCTGAACAAGAAAAAATGGAGATAATACACATCTCATGGTGTTGTTGTGAAGAGCAAATGGAATAACGTGTGTAAAAAGCCATGTCCATGGTCTCCCACAGAGCACTGCTAGATGGTATTCTGCTGCTTCCATGGCCACTTCCAAGTATTAATCCACTGGACATATGGTTGTGGATCTTATTTCTGTTTCCAGCTTTTGGATTCATCTGGAGTCCTCATCAGAGGCACTAACTCTTCCACATAAGATGAAGAAGAATGAATGGCTTTTAGTTTAGAGCCTAGCTCTTTTAAGGAGTGGGGCTTTTCCCATATTCAGAATGAGACTAAGGAAAACCCCTTATCTGTCCTCTTACCCATAAGAAAAGTATTTTTTTTAATAGCCTTGACTGTTTTACATTTGTCTTCTTCAGAAGAAGAGGCTATTTCTAGGGGCCAAGCTTATTTATAATACATAACTATTAGTCAGCTAAATGGCACCCCTAGGTATGGCCTATATTTTTAAATCTTTTCTCTCTTGCTTACTAGGGGCAATATCTTTGTTCCAAACCTCTATCTGACTTGGTGTTAGAAAGTCCTTTTAATGCTTGCTTAATTAATTATCTTCAAACTGAATCCTTTATGAATCATTGTGGGGATTGCCCCTTTTTGAATTTAAATTTATTTTATTCACAATTATAAGTAAAATCAATTTTTGGCATTCATTTAAAAAATTTTGAGTTCCAATTTTTCCCTCTGATTCCTTCCCTTCCCACTTGCCTGAAGATGGCAAGCAATTTGATATACATTATATGTGCACAGTAATGCAAAACATATTAGCGATGTTACAAAAGAAAACCCAGACCAAAAAAAAACCATTAAAAATAAAGAAAGTGAAAAATACTATGCTTCAATATACATTCAGACTCATCAGTTCTTTTTCTGGAGGTGAATAGTATGCTTCATCATAAGTGCTTTGGAATTGTCTTGGATAATTGTATTTCTGAAAAATAAGTCATTTAGAGTTGATCATAATAAAATATTTTTGTTACTCTGTAAAATGTTCTCTTGGCTGTGCTAATTTCATTTTGTATCAGTTCATGTAAGTCTTTCCAGGTTTTTCTGAAAACACCCTGCATATCATTTCTTATAGCATAATAGCATTCCATTACAATTATACACCACAGCTTGTTCAGCCTTTCTCCAATTGATGGACATTCCCTCAATTTCCAATTCTTTGCCACCACAAAAAGAGCTACTATAAATATTTTTGTACATATAGGTCCTTTCCCTTTTTCTTTGATCTCTTTAGGATACAGCCCTAGTTCTGGTTATTGTTGGATCAAAGTGAATGAAAAGTTTTATAGCCACTGGGCATAGTTCCAAATTGTTCTCCTGAATGGTTAGATGAGTTCACAACTTCACCAACAGTACATTAGTGTTCCAATTTTCCCACATCCCCTCCAACATATGTCTTTTTCCTTTTCTGTCATATTAGTCAATTTGATAGGTGTGGGGAGGTAGCTCAGAGTTTTAAGTTGCATTTTTCTAAGCAATACTGACTTAGAGCATTTTTTCATATGACTACACATAGTTTTGATTTCTTTGAAAACTGCCTGTTCATATCCTTTGAGCATTTATCAATTGAGGAATGATGTGTGTTCTTATAAATTTGACTCAGTTCTCTATATATTTGAGAAATGAAGTCTTTATCAGAGATACTTGTCCCTCCCCCCAGCTTTCCTTCTAAATCTTGGTTGCATAGGTTTTTGGTTTTGTTTGTGCAAACCCTTTTTAATTTAATACAATCAAAATTATCCATTTTACATCTTTTAATACTCTCTATCTCTTGTTTGGTGATATATTCTTTCCTTATCCATAGATCTGACAGGTAAATGATTCAATGCTCCCCTAATTTGCTTGTGGTATTAGCCTTTATGTTTAAATCAGGGAATCCATTTTGACCTGATCTTGGTATTGTGGTCTATGCCTAGTTTCTTCCATACTGCTTTCCAGTTTTCCTAGGAGTTATTGTCAAATAGTGAGTTCTTGGGAGGCTGCCCTTTCAACAAACCACAGAAGTTGTCTCAGTTTGAGGCCCCTCATTTTTTTCAATCTCAAGATCCCCTTTGTCTTCATGTAAGTGAAGGGGAAAAGTCAAAAGGAAAGAAAAATCTACCGAAACCACTTAGAGGCATTGACTTCTACCTGATAGTTTCAAATTCTTGCTTTTATTATATGTTCATATGTAACCAGTAACAAAACTCAGGCTTTGAGTCTTCCTATAAAATTTCTATAATGTCATAGAAAGAGCATTGGATTTAGTAATGGTAAACATAGAATCAAGTCCAGGTTGCTACTTCTTGCAAGTTTAATAAAGTGAATCATCTAACCTCCATGGGACTCATTTTCTTCCTCTATAAAATGAGATTACTCCACTAGATGACCCCCAAGTTCCCTGCTAGCTCTAAGTCTATGAACTTACTAAGTACCTACCATGTGAAAGGCATATAGAACTCCTAGGGAGAGCATTGTATACAGAGAGATCAAATAGTTAATCATATTTCTGAATAACATTCACAAAACCTCCTGAGGAAGAAATGGAAGCCCAGAAAGATGAAGGGGTTCATCCATAGTCACAGCAAGTTAGAATTCAAACCTATGTCCTCTGACTCCAAATGCAGTGTTACATATTTTGCATGATGACATCTACCTTCAGTTTCCAAAGGTGACAGACAGAAGCAGCCTTTTCAAGGCTCTCCAAGACAATGGTCCAATCCTTAGACAAAATGACAATTGAAGCCTTCAACACCTAGCATCGTAGAGAAGGCTGTTTCTCAGTGAGTTGTCTCAGTGCTTGGAAGTCTGAGCTCACACATTTTCCCTGCCACAACCTCCCACACAACTGCCCTCATCTCATGTGTGCTTCCCAGGAGCAGCATCTCTTGTTTGGATAATAAGGAGTGGAATAATTGTAAGGTCCCTGGCTTTGAACAGAATCTGCCTTTGTGGGGATTTTTTTTCCTCTTTCATTCTTCTGAGAATTTAAAAAACATAATATCTGAAGCCTGGAATGGTCACACCTAAATTGTTAGTAATATTAATTTATTTATTCAACAAAATTTATAAAGCACATACTCTCTGTATGTGCTATAATTTAATCTCAATAAGCACCTAATATGTACTAGGCACTGGGGACATAAAAACAAAACAATTCTTGGTCTCAAGAAGCTTGCATTCCACTTGGGCGAGTGAGAACAACATCTACATAGTTAAATAAATACAAAATATATACATGCAAAACAAAATCATTTCTGGGGAACAACACTTATAAGCTAGTGGGAATCAGGTAAAGGTTGTTTTTTGTTTTGTTTTGTTTTGCATCACTTGAATTGATCCTTGAAGGTGCTAGCGATTTGAAGGGAAGAAGGTCAGTTGGGAAAACATTTAAGGCATGGGAGATAGCCTGTGAAAAGGCACAGAAATGGAATGTCATCCTCAGAGAACCCATTTGGCTAGAACATAGAGGATTTTGTAACAACACTATCTGTTGTTATTGTTTGTTGTTCAGTTGTTTCAGTCATGTCTGACTCTTTGTGACCCCATTTGGAGTTTTCTTGGCAAAGATACTGGTGCGGTTTGCTATTTCCTTCTTATTTTACAGATGAAGAAACTGAAGCAGACAAGGCTAACTTGCCCAGGATCACACAGCTAGTAAGTGTCGGAAGTGAGATTTGAACTGAGGTCCTGCCAATTTCAGGGCCAGTGCTCTAACCATTGTGCTACCTACGTGCCCCCCTCCCCCCCCCATCCTCCCGAAGAGAGTGTTAGGAAAAGTACAAGTAAACTGGCAAAAATCGGTAGATAATAGAAAGATCGCTTGTTAACCTTTCTTGATTTCCATGAGCTGTTAGTGTTCTTTCCCAGAAATTATTTTGCATCTCTTGTATATATTTAGCTGGGTAAATCAAGGAAGGTTTCATGGAAGAAGATAATACTAGATTAATGAAGAGGCTTTTATTTCTATATCATTTAATAACACAGTCTACATAATAACTATATTGGAGGCCAAGAACAATGGCTCCTTGTCCAAATGTGCATGACTCTATCTCACCTTGAAAAACATTTTCATTTGACACCCTTCTAACTTCTGTGTGGTTTCCTTTCTTTTTACTATCAAATTTCTAGATAAACTTGTTTACACCTGTTGTCTCTATCTTCATCATCCTTGGTTTTCCCAATTTGCTACATACCAACTCTTTTGCTACCACTCTTGACTTTTAATAGGGAAATCTCAATGGCCAAATTCATTGATTTTTTCTCACTCTCTACCTTTTAAAAAACTTTTGTGTGACTCTTGGTTAATCTGCAATTTGGTCCTGTCCTCCATCTCCTTCATTGGCTCTTCTCTCTCTTCCCACCTGTGGCTGAAAATTCACTAAGATTCAGGCTTCACTTAATTCAAGGTTCTTTTCTCCCCAAACATTTTTCTTTAGAGATCTTATCCACTCCCACAGTTTCAACCACCACAACCTTTCAGCTGACTTTCACAAGTACTGACATTTTTCTTTAACTTCAGACTTCATTTTCAACTGACTGCTGAACATCTCCACTTAGATACCTCAATGACATCTCAAACTCAACTTGTCTAAAAGCAAAGTCATAATCATCTTTCCATAACTGATACTCCTCATGATTTATCACAATTATACCATCTCTCTCAGATACCCTGACTCAAAATTCCAAATTCACTTTTTTTTTTGCGGGGCAATGGGGGTTAAGTGACTTTCCCAGGGTCACACAGCTCACACACCTCACACAGCTAGTAAGTGTCAAGTGTCTGAGGCCAGATTTGAACTCAGCTACTCCTGAATCCAGGGCTGGTGCTTTATCCACTGTGCCACCTAGCTGTCCCCCAAATTCACTTTTCACTGTTCCCCTCCTGGTCACCAGATGAGATTTTAATAGATATGCATATATTTTTGTATATGTGTATGTGTATGTGTTGTAATGATTGGAATGATGCCACCTACTGGAGACTTGCTGTGGGAAAGCTCCACCATGAGGAAATGCCTCAGAGGCATTGTGGCTTTTCCTTGGTGTCAGGAAATGACATTTGCTCATGGGTGCTGTCTATCAAGGCTACCAGCCAATCAACTTGAGGAGCCTCCTATTTTCTGGGAGGAGACAGGAAGGAGGAGAGGGAGCCTGCGCGGAGAGCTCTTGGGCTTTTGGGTTCCTGACTTGGTGGTGGTGGCGGCAGAAGACTTCACAGAAAATTTGAGGAAAGATAGGAATGCCAGGCTGTTGGAATTCTGTTCTCAATCTTTTTCTTTCTATTTTCCAATAAACCCTTAAAAACTTAAACTCGTTTTATCAGTGATTTTAGTCAGTTTCCCCCAAAACTGGGGGAACAGATTAGAATCCACATTTAGAATCTTAAATTACACAGTGTATATGTATGTGTTTATACATATGTATGTGTATGTGTGTATGTGTATAATACTTTGCAAACTGCCAAGTGCTAAATAACTGCTAGCTATTATTGTTGTTAGTAAATTTCTTTTTATTGAATTTTATGGTCCATGAATATTTCATGGAATTCCAAACCCAAGCTTGATTGACTTGAGTTAAGCTTGGCCCAGAACAGGGTACAGTCAAGGTTAAAAAAGTGGAATAAAACTAGGCCTTGCCTCCCAGTCTCACCCCACTCCCTCTAGCTGAAGACCTCCTCATGCTTTGCTGTCCTCACTAACTTCCACAGAATGAATACATGGTATACACATAGAATAGCTGCTCTCAGGTAGATGTTAGGATGAATTCAGTCTGATTGAGCTACTTTATGCTAAGGTATAAATGGCTGATGATCCCTTAACCTGAGGAGTATTTTTAATTTTATAAAGTGCTTTACTGGTTCTTATTACTAGAACTTCAGGGCTACTTAATAAGGGAAAGTGAAAAAATGGGGGGTGGTGGTTAAAAGGTTCAGTAGAAAGGAATGTCTATTTTGAAGACTGAGTGTGTCCCCAGCCACCAGAAATCAGGCTTGGGGGACATGGGTCAATGCCCCCCATCAGTTTCTGATGTATGTTCTATTATATTTGCAAGAGTATTTGATTAGGAGACATGCCACCTACCACCCTTGTGATATTGGGCAAGGTATTTAAGCTCTCTTTTTTAATGCATTTAAAAATTTTTTTAATCATAAAAGTATTTTATTATTTTCTAGTTACATGTAGAGACAGTTTTCAACATTCTTTTTATAAGATTTCCTAGTTTCAAATTTTTCTCCCTCCTTCCCCTCCCTCCCCCTTCCCCAAGACAGCAAGCAATCTGATATAGGTTATATATGTACAATCAAATTAAAATATTTCTGCATTAGTTATGCTGTGAAAGAAGAATTAGAGCAAAAGGGAAAAACCTCAAAAAGGAAAAACAAAAAATAGAAATAGTATGGTTCGCTCTGCATCTAGATTCCATAGTTCTTTTTTTCTGGATTTGGAGAGCATTTTCCATCATGAGTCCTTTGGAACTATCTTGGACCATTGTATTGCTGAGAAGAGTCAAGTCTATCACAGTTGATCAACACACAATTTTTTTTGATATTGTGTACAATGTTCTCCTGGTTCTGCTCCTCTCACTCAGCATCAGTTCATGTAAGTCCTTCCAGGTTTCTCTGGAATCCTCCTGCTCATTATTTCTTACAGCACAATAGTATTCCATTACATTCATATACCGCAACTTGTTTAGCCATTCCCCAGTTGATGGGCTTCCCCCCTCAAATTCCAATTCCTTGCCACCACAAAAAGAGCATCTATAAATACTTTTGTATATGTGGGTTCTTTTCCCTTTTTTATGATCTCTTTGGGAAAAAGACCCAATAGTGGTATTTCTGGGTCAAAGGGTGTGTACAACTTTATAGACCTTTGGGTATAGTTCCAAATTGCTCTCCAGAATGGTTGGATCCATTCACAGCTCCACCAACAATGTATTAGTGTGTTTAATCTCTTTTGACCTCACTTTCCTTACCTGTAATATTGACCTAGAAGATTTCTAAGTGCTGACCCAGATCTAAATCTATGAACCTATAGATTCATAAATCCTGTTCCTCAGGGTTCTGCCCATAGGTCTTGTTCGAGGCTATGGAGAGACTTACCAGGAAGGACTAAGCATTGCAGGTAGAACATTATACTCTCTAGGTCAGTCTAAGCACACAAGTCTGATCAGGGAGAGTAAAGAGTTCCTGGAATTTGGGGCCCTGAAGAAATGCCTTGCATGGCTCACATTATAGTATCAGCCAGTCCCCCTATGCCCAGAACAGGAACATAGCCAAGAGTCTTAATAAAAACAAACAAACCTAAAAATCTTAAAATGCAAAACACTTCGCACAAAAAAACCCAACATTAAAAAAATAGTAACAAATTCATAGATGCCACACACTGGGTAGTGGCTGATTTTTTTTATTCCCTCCCTTCCCCCCAACTATAACTCCACTTCTCAGAACAGGGCAGCTTGCACAACCAGAGTCATCCCGGACCAGAGCCTCTAGCCCAGCTCACTCCCAAGGGAAAAGCAAGCTTGTCTCAAGTTCTTTGACTTAAACCATCACACGTACTCTAGGTTCATCCAGTGCTTCTTATTATCTTAGACACAGATACTCTCTGCTTCATTAGTCACTTTAAAAGGCAGCAAAACATAGTGGAGAGAGCAGAGGGGCAGAGTAGACCTAAAATCAGGAAGACCTGGGTTTGAATCCTGCCTCATGTGCAGATTTAGCTGTGTGGTCCTAAACACATCATTTAATCTCGGGGAGCCTCAGTTTCTTGATCTGTAAAATGAGAATAGTGATAGCCCTTACTTCACAGGGCTGCTGCAAGCATCAAAAGAGATAACCCATGTAAAGTCAGCCTTAAAGTATCATGCAAATATCTACCATCATCATCATTGTTATTGTCATCATCATGTCACTAGGCAATTTCTTGAGTGGCTAGAAGGACAACTGCAGAATCACTGATCTGAGTTCAAATGGAAACAGTCCTCTACTATGCTATGTTTCTTATGAAACCTTCAGAAAGGGGCCTTAAATGTTATAGCCTTTGATAGTACAAGTAAGAGAGCAGCGCTAATAATTGGAGTTTAGATGCCAAAGGAATTACTCTGAAGTGGTAAAAGGGGGGAAGGGGATTTCTCCTTCAGTCTCAAGCCATTGTCACCTCTCAATTGTGAGTGGTTGCTTTACATAAACTAAGACCGAGTTTGCCTTCGGAGTAAATAGCCATTCTGTCTACCAGCCAGAGCTTCAGAGGCCAGAAAAATCCATGATATGAATTAATCCTCACTTCCAAGTACTCAGTGGAAGGAAAGCTGGCCTCAGTGACCCCTGGAGCACTAATATTCTCTGGCTCTGTGCCTCACTTTTCCATGTGGTGATGGGGTGGCATCTCTAGGATGGAGCCTGGAAAGCAATTGCCTCACCCTTAGGAATCAAGACAATGGGATCTTATTGACAGCTGGTAGGACTGGGCATCAGCTGTGATTTCCCCTCCCACCTCCAGGGCTCTGTTCCAGACTTCATTCTAACTTGGTGCCCATTAACGTTTAAAGCTTCAGTTCTCTAGACAAGACTGGCAGAATGATTTATTTACCCAGGAGTTCCTTCATTTGTTGAGCTGATGAAAGTCTTTTGATAGGAAAAAAGTTCACTTCAAGCTTAAGTGCAAAGAAACCATTAAAAAAGATGAGAGAGGGGCAGCTAGGTGGCACAGTAGATAGAACACCAGCCCTGGATTCAGGACGACCTGAGTTCAAATCCAGCCTTAGACACTTGACACTTACTAGCTGTGTGACGCTGGGCAATTCACTTAACCCCAGTTGCCTCACCAAAAAAAAAAAAAAAGATGAGAGAAAAGAGTGTGTGTGTGGGGGGGTTTCATCCAGTTGTTTCAAATAATAGCACCTCAAATTTGTTTATCACTAAAGCACTTTCACCTACATGGTCTCATTTGAGTCTCATAAAAACTCTGTGAGGACATTCATGTAAATATGATCATGCCCATTTTACAGACAGGAAAGTAGAAGCTCAGAGAAGGAAAATGACACCCACTGTCCTAGAGCCAGGATTTGAACCCAGGTAACCTGACTCAAAGTTCTGTGCTCTTTCCTCTACACTTTTGATGAGCATGCTGTGAGTCTGGCTGTGCTGAAGAAGAACAGGAAAGTGCCAATTATGGGGCAGTATATCAAATAAATCATTGAATTGAGTAACTGACTTTGAGTATCAACTGTTGAGATACTAATTTTGTTTCATCAGGGCAGATGACCTTGTGGAAACAGATACAAGAGAGATAGAAATGGGTCAAGGGCGGGGGCAGGGGTAGGGTCAGGTAGTGAGGGCTGGGTAGTCTAGTGAGCAGGGCCAAGATATCACAGGAGACCTTGGAGGGAAAGTTTCCACAAATGTCTGGGATGCACATCCAGGATCTGTATAGATTGGGAACAGATAGGGAAACTGGGGAGCTGACTTTTACCTCCCCTTTCATAACCTCCAATAAAATGAATCTTCCTCAAAAGAGACCCTGTTCAAAGGATTATAGAATCATAATTTTGGGGGTTTTGTTTGTTTGTTTGTTTTGCAGGGCAATGAGGGTTAAGTGACTTGCCCAGGGTCACACAGCTAGTAAGCATCAAGTGTCTGAAGCAGAATTTGAACTCAGGTTCTCCTGAATGAATCCAGGGCTAGTGTTTTATCCATGAGCCTACATTTTCACTTGAGAAGGACCTTAGAGATCATCTTATCTAGCCTCCTCAATTTTATGGATGAAGAAACTAAGACCCAGAAGGGTTAATACTCTTGCCAAGGTCATATAGATAGAAAGTGGAAGAGTTCAGGAACACCAATTACAATGTTCTTTCAGGAAATGTTAAGATTTTGAATATAAATATATATGTTATAATTATATGTACATTATTTATGTACATAAATGTTTTTTTTATAAGGGAGGGCCTCTTTGGGGGTGGAGGGAGTGTGAGATAATGAAGAGTGGTTAAAATCCCTCAAAAGAAAAACTAATGTAAAACATTAAAAGACACACAGAAAAAGAACTGGAAAGAACTTCAGAAGGGAACATAGTAATTTTCTTATTACCCTGTTAAATTTAATATATATTAAAATATACGTAATAGAATTTCCATTTCATATATAATCACCTTCTTGTCCTTTGTATACTGACATTTTTATGCTTGTTGATGATGTTTCATTCATTTAAAAAGAAAATTTAAAATAAAAAAGGCCAAAAAATAAAGAAAAGTGAAGACTTTACTGCAGGTCCCTGGACTAGAACCCTGCTGCCCTCTAAGGGGGTAGTCTCTCTCTTGGCTCCTTCCACACATACAAAGAAAACTCCACAAATGATCTGAATCATCTGAAAGAGAATCCAGGAGTTATAAAGCAGGAACAAGCTCTGTGCTGAGATGTCTGCCAGAAAGAGGGTGTGCCTTTACAAACCTGATTGAATGCAATAGCTTTTATTTTCAGGTCTGTTCCAAGTCATTATCCTCCACTCAGTGTCAGCTTGGAAAAATTAGTTGAAAGAACAGTTTGGTGTTGTGCTTCTCGGCTAGAAATGTCTGCCATGTTGGCCCATACATTAGTATACAAATAGCAATAATGAGGACATCGACCAAGCTTAGCATATCCTGCCCAGTGATGAAGTATGCTTGGAATAGAACTGAGTCTTGTGGTAATGTTAGGGTGGCAGCTCAGTGTCCTAACCCATGTAGAGAATGCCAAGTCGTCCCCATGTGACAGAGAAATGAACACCATGTCCACTCCACATGATTTTAAGCAATTAGACCTTTATTAAGATTACATAGCAGCTGGAAGCAGAAATAGACTCAAGTGCTTGCATTCCTTGTACATACACATTACAAGAGAGTGGCAGCTGCCAAGGTCAAGTTTATGCATCTGTGGGCAAAGTTCTCTTTGCTCTTGACCCCTTTTGTGAGTCCAGGATTCTGTGGCTCCATGAGAATATGACTACATAATTTTAATGCACTTACTCTGGTATAGAGAACCTACAATTTCTATTCTATTTAATATGCTCTTCTGTTACTCCCATTTTGTCCTCTTCATTTTTTTCCTGTAGGTTTTCAAAAGAGATATCTGCTAGGCATGTACAACAAGGACAATTGTTTCAGGAATATCCTCCCCAAAAAACTAGTGGCACACATTCTCCTTGCATACACAGAGCCCCCAGGCAGAGTGGGCTCAAACTTAGAAATTCATGTGATCCTAGGGTGAAATCTCAGCTTCTGGTTAGGGGAGACCTCATAAAACTCCCCTTACATATAACCCTCTTCTGGGTCCTGAGACTGGGGGCTCTTTTAGATAGATCTGAAGCTGCATTTCCTCAGGTTGTCTAGTTGATCCTTACTCTGTCTCTTGGCTCCCAGTGCAGATGCTAGAGTCAACCAAGGATGCTTTTTTCTCTTAACTTTGGTAAGAAAAATTGGGAAAAATCATAAATATTAAAGGGACTTTAATTAGGATTATAGGAATTAGAACCAAAAGAAACTCTATAAATGAGAAAATTAAAGTCCAGAAATAAGAGATTTACTTTCCTCAAATCACCAAGGCAGTAAATAGAAGAGCTCTGAGTTAAAACCTTATTGACTGATTCCAAACTGATATTTCCAACTATATCATCATACCTATTCCAATTAGGCCCTTATCTAGTTGGTTTATGCTGGGGTTTATGTGCATTTTAATTAACTTTACGCAAAAAGTTTTCTCTTATTCCACTAGGACAGTCCACAGGATTATGGATCTGAAGATGGAAAGGAACCACAGAGATCTTCTAGTCTTATCTCTTCTTGTGAGAGCTGAGCAAACTATAGGGAGTTTAAGTAAACATTAAGGAATATTATAATCTTAAGAGTTAGAAGGAACTAAATTATAGAACTGAAGAGGTAGAAGGCACCAACAAGGACAAATCATCTATTGAACCTGACCAAGAATAACCTATTCAACTTTCCTAACAAATGGTCATATGGCCTTTACTTGAAGACCTCAAGTGGTGGGGAATTCCCCAACTCCCAGCCCATTCCACTTTTGTATGGTTATAATTGTTGGGAAGTCTTTCATTACATAGACTCAAAATCTCCTCATTTTGATGAGCAGGATGGCTTCAGAAAAACCTTCAAAGACTTATATGAATTGATGCAACATGAAATGAGCAGAATCTGGAGAACATTATGCACAATAACAGGAATACTGTATGAAGATCAACTATGAATGACTTAGCTACTCTCAGCAACACAATGATCCAAGACAATTCTGAAGGACTTAGGAAGAAAAATGCTATCCACTTCCAGAGGAAGAACTGATGGAGTCTGAATGCAGATCAAGGCATACTTTTTTAAACTTTATTTTTCTTGGGGTTTTTTGCATCTGTGTTTTTTAATGGTTAATATGGAAATATGTTTTACATGACTGAACACTATAATTTATAGCAAACTGCTTGCCTTCTCAAGGAGGGGAGAGGAAAAAGAGAGAGGGAGAGAAGTTGGAACTCAGGATTTTAAAAAATGAATGTTAAAAATTATTGTTACATATAATTGGAAGGAATAAAATATTAAAATTTCAGAAGATTTTTTAAAAATCTCATCTTTCACTCATTTTTTTCATTATTTCCTCTGGGGCCAAGCAAAACAAGTATAATCCTTCTTCCACATTACAGTTTTTCAAATCCTTAAAGATAGATATTTGTCTCCCCTTCTCTACTTTCCCCTTGGGCCCCAAACACCATACTTTCCCTTTTCTAAGATAAAATCTCTAATTCTACCACATGGTCTCAAAGGTCTTTTACTTTCTTTGTGGTTCTTTGGACATTCTCCAGCTCATCAATTTCCTTCCTGAAATGTGATGCCTAGATAGGAACAAAATGTCCCAAATGGAGTCTGACCAGTGAAGAGAACAGCAAGACCACCTCCTTCCATGTTCTGGACATACCACCTCTGTTAATACAACCTATGTTGGAATCAGCTTTCTTTCTGCCAGATTACATTGTTGGCTCATGGTAAACTTACATCTACTAAAACACTCAGATTTTCTTTAGACTGATGTTTGGCCATGACTCCCCCATGGAAAAGACTTGGAAAGATTTATTGGTGGGGGGATCATCAAATCAAACTCCCTTCTTCCTAACCTTTATGGACTGCCTATCTCATTCTTCATGGTGTCTAACTTCCTCTTCTCTCCCTATCACCCCTATATCTACCACCATCACCTTTACTCAGCAAACACATATGTCCATGTGCTTGTGAGCATGTGTACACAGACACAGACAGACAGACACACCTCAGGTTTGTCATGATGATCAAATGAGGTAATTATTGCAAAGTGCTTAGCACAGGAGAACCTCACTACCTACTTCCCCTTTATAATCAGATTTCTGCCCTCATTACTTTAGCAAAACTGCTCTCTTTAAAGGGCATCTGTGAGGGGGCAGCTAGGTGGCTCAGTGAATAAAGCACCGGCCCTGGATTCAGGAGTAGCTGAGTTCAAATCCGGCCTCAGACACTTGACACTTACTAGCTGTGTGACCCTGGGCAAGTCACTTAACCCTCATTGCCCTGCAAAAAGAAAAAGAAAAAAAAAAGAAAAAAAGTAAAGGTCATCTGTGACCTCACATTCACAAAGTGCAATGGTCCTTTAAAATTCTCTTCTACCTTGACCTCTCTGCAACTTTTGACACAGTTGACCGGCCCTTTCTACTGAACACTCTGGTCTGGGAAAGAGCTGCCCATATTTGCTGACTTGACTTCACCACACACTTACTTTTAAAATCTTTGTACATGGTTTTGCAATCCTACCACTCTACTGAAACTGCACTATTGATCTCTTAACTGCTTAATCTTTTCTTGATTCTCATTTTCCCTAATTTCTCTACAATTTTTTAAAACACTATCAACCAGTCCCTCAAGAGGCAGCTAGGTGGCATAGTGGATAGGCTGTTGGGTGTGGACTCAAGAAGACCTTAGTCCAAATCCTGTCTCAGACACTCATTAGTTGTATGACCCATGGCAAGTCATTTAAGCTCTCTTAGCCTCAATATCCTCATCTTTAAAATGGGGATAATAACAGCACCTGCCTCAAAGAGTTGTTACTAGAAGTAAATGAGATAATATGCAAAGCACTTTACAACCATAAGAGCACTATATCAATGCTAGCTATTATTATTATATTCTCTTTTCCCTTGGTTTCCATGCTGCTGTTCTCTTCTGGTTCTTTTACCTGTCTGACAATTCTAAATTTCCTTTGTTGGATCATCATCCATTTATTTCTCCCTCAGGCTCAATCTTGAGCTCTCTTTTCTCTGCCTCTTTCTACTTACTCTTTTTTTGTGTGTGGGGCAATAAGGGTTAAGTGACTTGCTCAGGGTCACACAGCTAGTAAGTGTTAAGTGTCTGAGGTCAGATTTGAACTCAGGTCCTCCTTAATCCAGGGTTGGTGCTCTATCCACTGCGCCACCTAGCTGCCCCTATAATTGATTTCTAATGACTCTCCCTGTCTTTGGTTTTCCCCCCTCTCTAATCCAGCCTCTCCACAGTTGTCAAAATGATATTTCTAATGCAAAGATCTAACCATATCATTACCTTTCTTAAAAAATTTTCAGTGGCTATCCTTCACCTTTAAGAAAAAATACTTTTTTTTTTTTTTTGGTGAGGCAACTGGGGTTAAATGACTTGTCCGGGGTCACACAACTGCTAAGTGTCAGGTCTGAGGCAGACCTGAACTCAGATCCTCCTGAATCCAGGGCCAGTGCTCCATCCACTGTGCCACCTAGCTGCCCCAAAATACATTCTATTTACCCTGATTTTAAGATTGCTCACCATCTAGCTGTGTTCCCTTCATGTACTCCGATTTCCCCCAAATTACAGAATTTTAGAATTGGAAGAAACCTTAGATACCACCCAATCCAACTTTGCTCACATGAAGCCATATTATACTCAATCAGTGGTCAGCCCCTGCCTTGTGCTTGCAGATGTCCATTGAGTAGCCCCAGGGGCATGCTGGAAACAGCTCAAAAAGAGAGCTCAGATTTTCAGTGTGAGCATTTACAACTTTGCCAATCAGCAAACATGATGAATTAGGATTTGATTGTTTTGTTGATTGTCTAAGCTTAACAAAGTGATGGAGGAAATGCTAATAATACAAAATCCAAAAATGTGTCCTGCATTCATTTTTTGGGGGGATGGGGGGAGCCAGGTGTTAAACATTTATCACCATCACTCCCTCCAGACTAGCTCTCTATATTCTAAGGAAGAACGTTCTACTTATGACTGGATAGCTATTAATTTTAGGAGGAATTTTTTAAAAGCTCTAATTGTTCGGAAGTCAAGCTGTCCTACTAGCTGTTCTCTGAATTCAACATTCCATTGCCTGTTTCTGTGCATTCAATAAGCTGTCACCTATGCCCTTCCCCCAACATTCCCTATTATCTTATCCCTGTTATCCTTTGTGAAGCCTTCCTGCATTGTTTTTAACACTCTCTCCCTTATTAAATTACCTTGTATTTATATATGGTTGTATATAATTTATCCTTCTCCCCCTCTCCTGGGGCAGCAAGGTGGCTCAGTATATAGAGTCATGGGCTTGGAGTCATGAAGATTTATCTTGTTGAGTTCAAATCCTGCCTCAGATGCTTACAAGTTGTGTGACCCTGGGCAAGTCACTTAACCCTGTTTGCTTCAGTTTCATCTGTAAAATGAGCTCGAGAAGGAAATGACAAATCCCTTTAGTATCTCTGCCAAGAAAACCCCAAATGGGACCAAGAAGAGTCAGACACGACTGAAATGACTCAACAACAACAATAGTATATCCTACTTCTCACTACTTTGCACCCTTTGCCTGAAAAATATAAGCTCCTTGAAGGCAGGATCTGTCTTCTTTCCACCTTTTGGTTCCCCGGTGCCTGGCACAGCAGCCTGAATATTGTAGGCATTAAATAAATATTTATTGAATTGTTGGATCCATTGACTCCTCATCCTCTTCCCTCTTCCCTTAATATGGGCATTTACCAAGAATCTGTCCCAGGCCCTTTCCATGACACTCTCTTCCTTGCCCATCTCATTTACTACTACTTCTGAGTAAGTGCTGCTCCTAGATTTGACCTCTCTATTCTAAGTGCCAGATGTATATCTCTAACTCTCCATATGACATTTCTATCTGGTTGACTGACCTGAATGTCAAGCTCAACAAGTCCAGAGCCAAGCTGACTGTTTTCCTTCTATAGCGTTTCTTTTTTCTAACTTCACTATTTTTGCCTGTGGTACCACTATTTCCTATCTCTTATGTCTAAAACCACTCTTTCTCTTACCTTCTTCTCACATCCTGACAGTTACCTAGTCCTATTAATTCTACCCTAAAATATCTCTCAGATGTGTCCTCTCCTCTCTATTACTATTTCTACCATCCTCGGAAAGGCCATGATTACCAATAGCCTGAATTATTATTGTAACAGATCTTTAGGGCAGCTAGCTGGCTCAGTGAATAGAGTGCCAAACCTGGAGTCAGGAAGACTAATCTTTTGGAGTTCAAAATCTGACTTCAGAAACTAGCTGTGTGTTCCTGGACAAGTCAATTAACCCTGTTTGCCTCAGTTTCCTCATGACCTGGAGAAGGAAACGGCAAACCACTCTAGTATCTTTGTCAAGAAAACCCCAAATGGGGTCATGAAGAGTTGGGCACGACTGAAACTACTGAAGAACAATAGGTCTTTTCCTCTACAATCTATCTTCCTCATATTTTATACACACACATTACATTTTACATACACACAAATGTAATCATTAAATGCAAAAAATATTTATTAATTGATCAACAAGATATTTATTAAGTGCCTACTATGGGCCGGTTACTGTGTTAGGCACTGAGGACAACACAGAGACAGAAATGAGACAGAGATGGCCTTAATGAGCTTTTATTTTACTAGTGTGATAAAAAGTATACAAATATAGATAAATACCAAGTGTAAACAAGATCATTTCAACAGAGAGCTAGTACAGGGTAGGCCAGAATCACAAAAGGGTTTCAATATTTAGTAACTCCTTTATTTTTTGTTTTTAATTTATAATAGCATAGCATCATATACAGTTCATATAAGAAACAAATTTATATTACATGTGAAAAATCAAATTTTGTAAATGGTAAAAAAAATAAAGAAAAATAATTTTTGAAAAGTTATTCAAATATTGTGACTTTTGGCCCAGCCTGTACTAATACCTGGGAAGAGAGGGGAATCGCGAAAGGTTTTGTGTCAGAGGCTGTACCTAAGTTGTGATTTGAAAGTAGATTTGTATTTCATGAGGGGCAGGTCAGGATGGTTTACCTTCCTGACATAGATCACCTGTGAAACGGTACGGAGGAGGAAGATTGAATGCCATTTAAACAGAACAGCAAGCAGGTCGGAACACAGAGGGCAGAAAGGAGAGTAATATCCAAAAATTCTGAAAAATTAGTTTGGGGCCAGATGCTGGAGGTAATTAAGAGATAAACAGGGGAGTTTGTTTTTATCCTAAGGGCAGGAGAGAGCCACTGCAGCTTCTTGAGCAGAGAACTGAGATGGTCATGCCTCTGCTTTAGGGATATTAATGTGGTAGCCATGAGGAAGATGGGTTAGAGAGGCTAGAAGACCAGTTTGGAGGCTGTTGCAACAAAGTTGATGTGGGCCTGAACTTGGGTGACAGGTGTGACCATGTGTGTGGAGAGGAAACAGATGTGAGATATACTGTGGCAGTTGAATATATAAGGCTTAGCAACTGATGTTCCAAGCACCGTGCTATTCACTAGGGTTATAAACATAAAGAATAAAACCATTTTTTACACCTAAGGAGTTTGCAACCTAATGCAGGGCCAGAGAGAATGAAAAGTTGAATATGATTCCAAAGTTTCAAACCTAGATGACTAGAAGGATAATGGTTCTCTCTCTCTCTCTCTCTCTCTCTCTCTCTCTCTCTCTCTCTCTCTCTCTCTCTCTCTCTCTCTCGCTCACATGTGTGTACTCTCACTCTCTTACTCTATCTTTCTGTCTCTCTCCCTTTCCCTCTCTCTCTGTCTGTTGTGCTTAAATTTAATGTTTCATGTTTTTCCCAATTACATGTAAAAACAATTTTAACATTTTTTTTTCAAATTTTGAGTTCCAAGTTCTCTTCCTCTTTCCTCTCCCCTTTCATTGAGAAGGCAAGCAATTTGTTGTACGAATGGTATTCTCAACAGAATTAAGGGGTGTAGGAAGAGTGGAGAGGTTGGGAGAGAAATTTTGATGAGGTTGGGAGATGAGTTTTGCTTCTGATATACTTAGTTGTCTAATAGGCAATTGATGATACAGGGCTGTATATAAGTAATGTTTGGATACATTAAAATGGATGTGACCACTGAGAGGGAATGTAGAAAGAAGAAAGAAGGTTCAGGACAGAATCTTGTTGTGTGCTCATACAAGGATGACAATTGAGCAAAGGAACTGAGAAGGCTGTTGCTAGATTAATAGGGGCAGAACCAGGAGAGAGAAGTGTTAGGAAAACCTAGGGACACTGAATTGATCAAGAATATCAGGTGCTTGAAGAGAAGTCAAGAAAGGTAAGGACTTAGAAAAATCCATGGGATCTGATAATTAAGGTCACTTTGGCAAGAGCCTTTTCTGCTGAGTGATGAAGTTAGAAGCCAGATTTCAAGAGGCTGAGTAATGAGGGTGAGGTGAGAAGGTACAATTCAGGTGTTGGAAAGGGAAGGAAAACTGAGTGGGATACTGAATTGGCAGAAGATGAAGAATAATCTAGATGATGGTAGATGACAGTGATAAGGATGGATGGGTTGATATAGGTAGCTGGTCTGAACCTTGAAGAAAAGGATGCCAAGTGTTGTCAACAGATGGAAGGTCTACCAGGAGCAGTGTAAGGAGTTTGGAGTACTTATACTTATTTCTCCTCCAGACCGAGAGTGCTGGAGAGAATAAAAGAAAGAACTCTCAGTCTTGGAGAAGATGATCAGGGATGCTGAAGATCCTGGAGAGAATCAAGTTTCCATTAGCCAAAGATGGAAAGATACTGAAATGAAGAACTGTAAAGAAAGGGTGTTTGTTGACAACAGATTGGAGGGTTTCATAGAGGACAATGGAATGAAAAGGAAGAAGAAGATATTGACAGTGGAGGGATAGGGCCAAGGTAGATAAGGATGAGAGTTTGAGGAGAGGTAGGATAAAGAGTCTGTCCTACATACTTTGTAAAATGTCCGATTGATAGGAGTCTCCACCCTCTACTCTAGGGTCTTGTGATGAATGTGCCTAGAGTTTGTGTAACCCCCTTGCTGCCTTGGACATATGGAGAGCCAGGAACTCTTGTTCTTTCTTTCTTTCTTTCTTTCTTTCTTTCTTTCTTTCTTTCTTTCTTTCTTTCTTTCTTTCTTTCTTTCTTTCTTTCTTTCTCTTTCTTTCCTTCTTTCTTTTCTTTTCTTTTCATCTTTTGTGTGTGTGTGTGCGGGGCAATGAAGGTTAAGTGACTTGCCCAGGGTCACACAACTAGTAAGGGTCAATTGTCTGAGGCCGGATTTGAACTCAGATCCTCCTGAATCCAGGGCTGATGCTTTATCCACTGCTCCACCTAGCTGCCCCCCAGGAACTCTTATAGTTCTAAGGAAGAATTAGGTAGGGATTAGTTTCTGGAATGTGTGCTGATTTAATGCTTTATATCCATTTTGAAGCTCTATCCTAAGACAGTGAGGGACAGGTTCCCAGAATATGGCCCAGGTCCTCAGCTTCTCATTGCTTAGTCGCTGAAACTTCTCCCAGGTACCTTTGGTGTTCTGAGGCTTAAGACGATTTGGAGTCCTCTTCAGAGAAGGCTGACTATGTTACCTTGTTATCTAGAGGCTGAGCCCTGAAAAGGGCCTTTCTTGTCCCCTGTGCTTAGAGGCGGATGCCTGAGATGGACATGAGACTACTTCAGAGGCAGGAGAATAATATTTACAGCACCTACTTCACCAGGGGTCTGTGATTATCAGATCAGATGTTGCTTATAAGCCTAAAAGCCCTACCTAAACATCAGTTAGTAGTAGTGGTAGCACCTTCTTTTTGTTTCCAATGTCCTAAAAGAGCTATTTTTATTCAAATTGTTTAGTGTCTGTGAAAGGGTTTTGTCAGCTGCAAAGCACTGCATAAATGTGAGCTACAAAGCCATTCTAGGAGATGGGTCAGGATCATTACCTGTTTTGTGGAATTAGCCAGATGAGGGATGTGAAGAGAGCCAAGCTTCAAAGTGAGGGAACTGTCTGGAGCCAACGCCAAGAAACAAGACAGGTCATCGAGTACTGAGCAGAGCAGCCAGTGCAGATGGAATGACTCAGAAGAACTGGGATGGCAGCCAGCAATCAGGTAACTGGGAATCAATGGAAGCACATGAACCTCTGGAACATTGTCCAGGAAGGAGACAGGTTGCCATGCAACAGTATGTGCCTTTGCTTGGCCACCTTTTTACAAGGAGGGTGTCCAGGCTGGATGCCATCAAATGGAAAGAGACATCTGGGGAGGAGATCAAATCATTACCCCAAATTAAGACTTGGGGACCTACAAGATCAATTCCTAAATAAAAAGCCACTAGGGGCAAGAAGACATTTGAGGGAGGCACCCATAGAAAGTGAAACTTGGGTATAAAAGACAATATTGGAAATGTGGTGAGGACTTTGATTAACAAGGGGTTCTGCTTATGAACTTTTAAGGAGACTTCCTAATGTGTCAGATAAAAAAAATCCCTACAAAACATCTAAGGGTTCCCAAATATGGTGAGAGCAATGAGTCCCCCTTTCACTGGTTTTCCCTAAAGCTTGAGAGAACTTGTATGAGTCTAGGTATTTTTTTCTGCCAGAGAAGATGTAGATAAGTAGACTGTATTTGTGAGTTTCAGTGGGCTAAACAATTCCCTACCCTTGACCAAACTGCTGATGAGCTTCTCTGAGCCTGGCTAGGCTGGTTCTTGGAAAAGAAGCATATTGGGCATCTCTAGGGCCAGGCTCAAAGCCCTGGTATCATCTTGGTAAAAATTGCCAAAGTTCTTTGCTGCCTTTGCTGCAGTCTCATATCCATCTCAGACTTCAAGAGACTAAAGTCATTCCTTGCCCTAAAGAGGTAGCAGGCTCAGACTTTAGTAGAAGATAATTCTATTATATTTTATATTAATTGTTCATTTAATGATAGCTATCATTTACATAGTATTTTCAGGTTTACAAAGTTCCTTACACATATTATCTAATTTATTCTTCACAATAACCTGAGTACTAGATGTTATAATTATCCCCACTTTACACATGAGGAAATTGAAGCAACTTGCCTAACATCACCCAGCTACTAAGTGTCTAAGGCTGAATTTGAACTCAAGTCTTCCTGACTCCAAGTCCAGTATTCTACCCACTCTGCCATTAGCTGTCTCCTTCTAGTAGAAAGTGATAATAGGGAAGTAACTGATTCTTTTCCCTAGTAAGCCTTCTTACTTATTGCCCTATTCAATCTTATCCATTCCACTTCTTTCAAGAACACTACCCTGATCATCCCCTGACCACACAGTGATCTCTCCCAACTACACAGCTAAATTAATTATTCATATCACCCATTGGCATATATTATTGTTGTGTATCTTAGGTCTGATCTCCTAAATGATAAACTTTTGTGGTCTAGTGCAGTGGTGTCAAACTCAAATAGAAATGAGAGCTACTAATCTATATATAAGGATTCCTGTGGGCTGCATATTAACAATTAAAAATGGAATATTATCTATGTTTTACTATATTTTGATTTTATTAAGTATTTCCCAGTTACATTTTTATGTGGGACCACCCAAGAATATTATGACCTGTGTTTGACATCTATGGCCTTGAGTTAAAAGTGCCTTTTACTTCTCTGTGTTTTCACAGAACCTAGCATATCCTTGAGAGTAGCAGGTGTTCGATAAATTTTTCACAAGATTTAGTGCTGGAGGGGCCTTTCCAAGAGGGAGTTGGATCACTTAATGTTTCAAGTCCTTTCCAGCTCTAAATACTTATGAAAACTAGCCCAGAAACAGCTTGAACAATGCTGCTGACATGATGGTAAGCATTTTGATATTTGCTTCCAATGTGAAAACAAACTTCTTTCTATATGAGGAAACTGAGGTCCAAAGAGGTTCTCTGAGCCATCCAGGGGCTTCTAAATCCAAATCTAGTGCTGTTTCCAAATTACCATCATGCTTATTTACTGTACTTGGAGTCAGTACCACTTAGTAGCATTCAATTCTTCTGTATGTACCTGTCTTATCTCCCCCACCTTTCCCAAATATATCATAAGATTGTACAGGTCAGGGCCAATAATTTATACTTCTTGATATCTAAGCTGATTATAGAAGAATGGTCAGCATACCTTTCAACTTCACCAGGTATTAAACATCTACTATGTGTAGATCACACAGTATCCCCCTTTTTGAAGCATTGGGAATATGTGAATGGAGGAGGAAGAGAGAAACCAGGAGGTGCCTGGAGCCCAAGTAACAGCCAAATAAATGATGAGCACTGAACAGATATGAACAGGAGACATTTTTAACCATCAGTGACAAAGCTTTCCATAGTGAATGCTTCAGCCCCCTCATTATAGCTGCAACAGCAAGAGACCTTGCCCTATGTAAACTTAGTGTCTTTTAGAAAAGCTAATTTAATTTCCCAAATTCCCCTACTTGGGGGGAGGAGAAGGAAGTGAAATTATACCCATTCAGGAATATGGTTGAGATAGTTTTCTATTATTTCTGTTCTGATTAAATGTTTTACTGTTTCAATGCTATTTCTTGCTGGTTTCTATTAGAATGGTGAGCAATTAAATGTCTAGACCTACTTCAATTTCAGAAGTTCACATTTTTCTAACAGGATGAAAACAAATAATCCAGATAGTTAAATTATCACTGAAAATTCTCATGATTTATACTTGAGGTCATGAGGGTCTTTAGCAAGAGAAACTCAATTTCTGGGAGTTTTGCATAGTCTGTGTCATATTTCTAGGTTACTGTTGTTAGGTCTCAATTAGTTTGAACAACCAAATCCCCTTAAGTGGTAATATTATTAAAATTTTGTATGGTATATTTCCACTGGGCTAGAACCAATGGCCATATTTTACATAATTGTAACTTTGAATAATGCGAGTTCAAATACAGGCAACTGACTTCAGGGAATTCATTATGGGCACTGATCAAACCTAGCTACAGTAGGTCTAGCAAGTGTTCAAAAGCAACATGGTTGCAGATGGATTGAGCACTGACTTTGCATTCAGAATCTCTTCTCTGTTATTTACTACCTCTGTGATGTTGGGCAAATCATTTCATATTTTTCACCAGATCATCAGAGGGATCCAAGACACCCAACAGGTTAAGAATGTCTGCATTAGATGACCTGTAAGGTACCTTACTGTTTTAAAGCCTGTGAAAATCTTAGCTTAATTTTGAATATTTCAACATTCATTTTCAGTTTTGAAACTTCACAGAGTTGACAAGGAAATCATCTTCTGAAGAGCATCCTAAAATAAATGCTGCAGGCTCATAAGGTTTACTCTGACCTGAACCAAGGACAATGGGTTTCCCAGGCTTCACACTATATCCTGTCTTAGAGACTGGGGGTGAGAGCACCAGCTGCAAGAAGGCTGACCAGCAATATGATAATCAAGCTACACTGAACTGTGGACCTTGGGAACTTTCCACACAGTTGAAACTTCTGAGGCAATGCTGAGTTGAAGTTTATTTAAAGGTAGCCAGTACCTAAGCATTCATATTTCTGTAAGTCTTGATATAAATAATGATATTTTATGTATGTGAATTGCAAATGTCTATTTCATCTAAAAAAGTCTCCTTTCATAGGAAAACATGATTGAGTTGAAATAATGTCATTTTCCCATTGCATTTGGTCTCCAGAGAGGGTGGGTACTTCAGTTAACCTGTGACCACAGCTGAGTGTCCCCCTCCTCTTGTCAGCATCCTAATGCAGTTAGGGTCACAGAAATCTTTTAGCCATTGGGGATCAAGCATATCCTTTTTTTAAAAAAAATTTATTTAAAGTTTTGATTTCCAAATTCTATCCCTTCCTCCCTAAGGTGATAAGCAATCAGATATATATTATGCATGTGCAATCATGTAAAGCATTTCCCTATTAGTCATTTCATATAAGAAGACTCAAAATAAGAGAAAAAATACAAGAAAGTGAAAAATGGCATGCTTTAATCTGTATTCAATCAGTGTCAGTTCTTTCTCTGGAGGTGAATAGCATGCTTCATCATTAGTCCTTTGAGACTGTCTTGAATCACTGTATTGTTGAGAATAGCTAAGTCATTCATAGTTCTCCATTGAACAATATTGCTGTCACTGTGTACAATGTTCTCCTGGTTCTGTTCACTTCACTATAGATCAGTTCATTAAGTCTTTCCAGGTTTTTCTGAAATCATCCTGCTTGTCATTTCTTATAGCACAATAATATTCCATTACAATCATATACCACAGGTTATTTAGCCATTCCCCAATTGATGGACATTGTATTGTTTTCCAATTCTTAGCCACCACAAAAAGAGCTTCTGTAAATATTTTTGCACAAATAGGTCCTTTCTGTTTTTTGGATGTCTTTGGGATATAAACCTAGCAGTGGTGTTGCTGGATTAAAGGGTATGCACAATTTTATAGCCCTTTGGGCATAGTTCCAAATTGCTCTCCAGAATGGTTGGATCAGTTCACAACTCCATCAACAGAAGCACATCCTTTTTATGACCAAGACCAAACTATTTGTATCCTGAAAACAAAAGAAAACCAACAAAGGAAAAGATAGGCACATAAATGTGCATGTCTGTGCATCTGTACCCCGTGTGTTAGCACCACACATATATGCCCACACTTCACACTATATAGCCTTGGAGGGAATGTCAGAATCTTCCCTACCCCACCCACCCCACCTTCAATGCCCCTTAAATCTCCACTTGGGAAGATAGGGCACCTTTTTTTTTCTTCTGGATGTCCATTGCCACCACTTTCACCAGTACAGGAGGGGTGGGGGCCTGGTTGATCTGGGGTGTGTTTGGGAGGAGAGGAAGAGAAACAGCAGCACCCCCACTGGCTCTAGAGACTGGTATTCACTGGAGTCTGCACAACCCTTGGTGGCTATCTTTTTTTTTTTTAGTGAGGCAGTTGGGGTTGAGTTACTTGCCCAGGGTCACACAGCTAGTAAGTGTTAAGTGTCTGAGGCCGGATTTGAACTCAGGTACTCCTGACTCCAGGGCCAGTGCTCTATCCACTGCGCCACCTAGCTGCCCCTCTTGGTGGCTATCTTAAACCATTTAAAGGGCTTTCATGGGAAATAGGGCTTAGAATTCTTCAGCTGGGCCCCAGAAAACTGAACTAGAAACAAGGAGGAGAAGTTACAGAGGTGGATGTGGACTTGCCAAAAGGGAGAACCTCCTAACAATGAGAACTCTCCCAAAGTGGAATGTGGTTGGGGGTAGCTTTCAGCTGAGGTGTTGTGTGGAGGCTGGATGATCACTTGTTGGGTCTGGTGTAGAGGGGATTCTTGTGAGCAGGTAGACTGGATTCAATAGCACCAGAGATACTTTCTGAGAGGCCCCAGACCATGCCCCTCAGTGACAACCTGCCTTTGAAACAAGTCTGGGTCTCTGGTTAATGTTAAGGCCAAAGCTGTCTCCCCGGAGTGGGAGCACAGGGGTCCCCAAAGGGGATGCTGGCTCTCAAAAGTTGAGCGGAAGGAGCTTTCTAGCAGTTTTCCAGGTAGTATCTGGGGAACTACTGAATTGATAAGCACCACTCACACTCTAGTCTGAATCACATGGACAATTCAGCTGAGTGAGCACCTCTTAGAGAGAGGGCTGGCTTGGTGTTTCCTGTCTGTCTCAGTGCCTAGTTGCACCTACTCTGCCCT